>NC_071575.1:10616321-10927104 GCF_024509145.1 Vidua macroura | reverse complement strand
TTTTTTTTTTTTTTCCAGATACCTCTCTATCTGTGCTAGTATTTTCCAGGGACTTTGACGGAAGATAAAAGCATTATAATCAGATTTTAATCTATTTGGAAACTTAAGTCAGGCATTTATTAAGGACTGTTACAGCTTCAGTCCTCACATTAATTCATGAAGAGTATCCATCATTGTCCTGGTTAATTTAGACCAAAACCTGCTCAATTCCCATGCAATGTTTGGCAACGGAGGAGTAGAGAAGGGAAGGAATAAACCCCACTGGTAGCATCCAGGATGCGTAAGGACCCATGCACAGGCTGACTTAAAAGGACAAATTATTCATGGTTAAAGGCTTTGCAGTGGAGTTTAAATCAGCAAAAATGTTGTTACTTAAGAAATTTCAACTTGCAGCAGAGGCTTGCTTGGAGAGCTAATACATTTTGTATAGAATTTTCTACTGCAACCACACCTGCAATGGCTGTCTGGTTATTTTGTCAGAATGAGACAGTCAATCTGGAAAAGTCAGCAGAACAAATCTCTGAAGAGGCAAAAAGGAAGGCTTGGGATAAACAAGCCAGTTCTGATAAGGAATGGCAGTTTTCTCCTGGCCCTTGCAGTTAAATCATAATTAACATTCTACCGCTTCGTATGCTAGTGTGTGCTAGTTAAAACCTTGCTTAATATAATGTTTTTCCCTACTGTGACTTTCACAATTATAATACATGGAATATCCAAACAGTATACCTCAATATATGTGAGCTTTTGTTTGCAATAGTGTGGGGTAAAATCTAATGTCTTCAGGGAAACGTCTATAAGCATCATTACTGATGTTCAACTGCAGTTTACCAAAGTCCCTTACAAACATGAAACAGGTCACTGTTGACATATTCTCTCCTTGTAACACCATTTATGAAATTCCTGTCATTTTCACTGTTAAATACATACAGTATTTATAAAGTTCAAGATCCACTAGCCGACAACTGCACATCTGATGGCTGAAAACAAATTGCTGCACATTTTTGTACATGATTGCTTATTACAAGTCATCTTAACATTATGTGACAGAAAATATTTAGTATAATAGAGAAATTAAATTTTAAAGTCAGTTTTATTCTTAAGCATGGCAACAACAGAGAAGTTTTGGGAAGAAACAGCACAGAGAACTTAACTGGGCAGCATTGGTGTATGAAACAGATTAGGGAAGCAAGCAGTGATTACTTTTGGCAGCTTACATACTTGAGGTCGCACCTACAGGGGCTCATAACTTAGCAAGATGTGAAACAGATAGAAATTTGCTCTATTGTTGGCCTGTTGTTTATCAATGTCACATTAATTCAGTCAAAGTATTGCAATATGTACATATAATAGCTATGCCACTAAGGCTTATATACAAACAAGTTGTTTAGAGTTCCTTTTATGAATTGCAGTTTGCAATGGTTTTCAAGTCATCCATAAATTTTACTTCAGTCAAAATAAAAGATAGATGGCTTTAGCACACAAGAAATTAATTTTAAGACCAAATTTGATACAAGATGCTTCAATCATGTCACATTTAGGGATTTAAAAGAGCACAAATGAATTCTCAAAAGCTTAAAAAATCCACAACCCTCCCTCCCCTGCACTCCCCACTCTCCCTCCACCCAAACCATACATTCAGGAAAGAAGAGATGTTTACATAATCACCTCTTTCAACTACTGTTCTTCTCAAACATCTGCAGGCTCTTTCAAATGTTTCTCTTTCAAAATTTACATAGAGTAATAGAAAAATTCTCAATTGAAAGAACCTCAGATTCAGGTCTCTGGTTCAACCTTCTACTTCAAAGCTGGGTTAGCACTCAAAGCAGACCAGGCTGCTCAGGTTTTCATCCAGTCAGGTCTTGGAAATCTCCAAAAGCAAGACTGGACAACCACTCTGGGCAGCCTATTGCAATTCATCACTGTCCCACCCTGAAAAGGCTTTGCCTTATGTCCAGTTGTACTGTCTCTGGCTGGAATGAATGAATTCCCATTACAGTTGTCCATATAATGCTGTTTAGATTTGTGACAAAAACTGTATTGATAAAACACTAATGTTTTGCTGAAGAATGCTTGGACAGAGTCAAGGCCTTCTCTCTTCCACTCAGCAAATAGCCAGGGAGTGGGCAGAAGGCCTCCTTTCTTTACTTCCTTCCTAGGTAAAGAACTGTGTGCTTGCCCTTGTTGAACTTACAAGGCTCCTGGCGACCTGTCCTCCCATCTTGTCTGTGTTTGACTGGTAGCCCTCCCCTTAACTGCCTTTGAATACTTGTGGTCTGCAAGAGCAGTAAGTGTGCACTCCATCTCCTGCTCCCAGTCTTTGACAAAAGACATTAGAAGTAGAAGTCAACTTCCAGAAAGTACCGTGAGCCACATACTATTCATAATTAATGGGTGGTCTGAGTATGATGACCCAACACATTTCTTATTTTTTTTATGTCCGTTCATGTAGAATAAAAAAAAAAAATTAAATTTTAGGAATATCATCTTTCCCTCTCATTTTTTACCATCGTGCAGAAAAGTATATGAAAGTTAGGTCCTTAGATTCTACTACAGTTTGCTCACAAGTCACATCCTAATTATAAACTGGCTTTTTTTCTGCAAAAGGATAATGATGAAATGTCTAAATATCAGACATGGAAAAATTTTCTCAATCATAGAAAAGGAGAGCTTTATTCTCTTTTATGAAAAAGGAAGGAGAGAACACCATTTCAGGATGGTAAATAGATTAGGAAATATCAGCTTCCCACCTGCAAGCCAGAAGCCAAAAATCACAGAAGTGGAGGAGACATATCTGGATGGTTTAATGGAGAAACATATGACTTTTAGGAGCCACTTACGCATTACATCTGTCATGGAAAAATGCACTATATAATTTTTCCCAACTAATTTCAATCTAATTCTTAATACAAACCTCTTTTCAAGTTAATCTGATTCTGAGCTATGAAGATTTTATTGCAGCTTAGTAAAAGCTGCAATAATACAACAGTGTAATAAATTGCTAGCTAGTAACAAGATACCATGGATATACAGGCTTACATGCAACACAAAATAGACAGATTCAGAAAAAAAATGTGCATGCTTTTCCTGAACCAACAAAATATGCAAGACAAAGTTTAAACTAAAACGATATAAAATAGCACGTGCTTCACCTGCTCTGGGTTAATATTCAGCACCTAGCAGAATCAAGAAAACTACTTTTCCAAAAATTAAAACATAAGCTGGATATTCAAAGGACTAAGAGGATTTTGTGTCTCTGCTAGGAAATGAAAAGGAACTATGAAAGAAAAAACCATGCAATATTACCAAGTGCAGAAATGAGAAGTTTGAGATACTTAGATGCTACAAAAAATTAAAACATAGCATGTGTAAGTGATAAATTAACACCAGCAGGTGTTACTGAAGTTAACACCAGGTCTAAACTGAAGTTACTGGACAACTAACCATGGTAAAAATGATAAAGGTAGCAAGTATGACAAAATTAAACACTTGTAAACAGATCCACCTAATTCACTACCTTAAGAGAAAAGAGGTCAAATCTTTTGCAGTTAATTAGAATGTGAATAACATACACATGGAAAACAAATGCAGAAATAAAAATAGAGCATATTGTATCAACAGCCAAATTAGACTTGATTAAGTTAAAGTTGGAAATCATGTTAATATGACTATTCAACTTTCAGGATTTAAGCTACAATTCCTGCATAGCACTGTACTATATTGTGTGTATGAATTCATTAAACTACTACTAACTGCAGGTTTTGAGCCACCTGTTTTCTCGGACTTAAAGAAACAAAACTCAAGGCCCACACCTCCTAACTTAATACCTGTCTAAAACAAACTTTGCTCTGAAGTCAATGATTCTAATCTCTTTCTTATCCTAATATTTTTCCAGGCAAAAAACCCTAAGTAAAATTCATATGCAAACACGAACTTCAGTAACAATACATAAAAATATTTCTGAATGCAATTTATATTCACATAAATACATACTCCAATTCAGCAGCCTTTTTTTTCAGTTGAATATTTTCTTCAATTTGAGCTTGACAAAGTTCCAGGAAATTTCCTAATTCTGATGCTTTGATTTCTTCAGTTGTGGGTAAAGTATGATGGGTTAAGATTTCACCATCAAGCAACTGTAAACTAGGAAGGACCTCCAACATGGAAGACCTTTGGAAAAAAAATATTAATTAGATTTTTGAAAAAATCCTTATGCTACAACACCCATTTTATTTATAAAATCATATAACAAATACGGAACATGAAGATAGTCCTCTAAATGTCTGCATGCATTTGTCCTTATTTCATATGTTAATATATTAACTAAGAATTTATACTTAAACTAAAGAATAATATAAAGAATAAAACACAGAACATAGCAAGACTTCTTAATATTTCATTGGTATAAAGAACACTTTATACATTGGTATAAAGTATAAAGAAATACTGACACCAGGAAAGTCAATGGCACCAGTCTCAAATCACTAGAGCTAGAATTTTACCTACACAAACCTTAACAGGAAAATTTGATACATTTGTGCATAGGCACCTGTAATTCATTTGATAAGTAGACAACACAGCAAACGAAGTCATAGGATTAAGATACAGTACTGATTTTGTTGACATATCACAAAACTTAAATTTTAGATCAACAGTTCCTGAACGTGTAGAGAGAAATTACCAAAGCTGATGTTGAATAGCGATACACCAAAACAGTGACATATCAAAGTTCATCAGTGATGGAAGTTTTGTCTCTTAGACCTGTGGGATCTCAACACTCATTTTTCCAGCTGGACTTCTCCTGGTGAAGGGCTGAGTCAATATTTCATTTAGTGAAAACTTCCTGGTGAGTATTCTGTCACTTAAGAGGCTCTATTAATCATTACAGCATTGAAACATAGTCCCCTAGGAATGCTCAGACTGATCTCAGGGTTTAATTTTTAGAAAGAGATTTCTTACTACTTCACTTTTGTTGGTGTTATCGCTGGCTGGACATGAAAGTACGAAACTGATTGGGAAATTTTACAACTAATTCCTTTGTTGGTATCAAGGGGTTATGTAAAGTTCACTGGAACATATTGTCTGAAGTTACAGTCAATGCTGTATTCAGCAAATCCATATTTCATAGTATCCCATACTTTAAATCCTTCAGACAAATTAATCTCTTGTCTAATCATAAAAGCTCTACCGGTTTAAGCAACCTAAAGTGTCAGTTCTCATAGTTAAATTGAAATTCAGAGATCTTTTCCCTCTAGGTTACAAGTGAAATAACACTTAGTTTTGTCAAATAGTGGGAATTCAAACAATAGAAATGGAAATTTAAAACATCGTCACAGTCACAGAATTTTATGAATAAAATTACCTGCAGGAACCATAGGGTGCAAATAAGTCTGTCCATTAAAAAAAATCAAACAAACCAATCAAGAATGTACTTGCACAGCTATCTTTTAAACTACTCAAACACTTCTAAATAAAAGTTTGAAATGGTTGAGTTTTTTCTTTTGATTAATAATTGTAAATGTGTACAAATATTTTCAAATGGAGGATATAAATGTAAGGGTGGTTTTGGTTTTTTAGGCTTTAGTGTGGCTAGCAGGACTAAGGCAATGATCATACCCCTGCACTTGGCACTAGTGAGGCCACACCTCAAGTACTATGTCTAACATGCAAAAAAAAAATTATACAAAAATACTATTAATGTGCAATTTTACTCCTATGGTTTACAAAACTATATAACTGCTTCTTTCAGAAATCATGGTAACTGGATATCATTTTGCATGTCAAATTTCTTTTCTACCCTGCTCATTTTTTATATAGAGACATATCATAATCTCTAGGACTAGCTCTTTGACTTTTCAGATCATTATTCCAGGGAACAATGAAGGCCAAATGACAGAATTATTCTTACATCTCTTTCATAATTACAAGGGCTATAAATTTTTGATGTAGAGATAAGGAATTTGAAGAAGCATAAAAAATGCTAATTTTCAACTACTAAGGAAAAATCAAACATCTACCCTGACTTTTTTTTCTAACAAACACTACCCCTTCACTTGCTATGAGGAATGCGAACCTGTCACAGCAGCGAGACTGTTCAGACTGTATGTCGGAGTGTTTCTACTATTTCACTAAGATACATACAACAATCTATTGTCTGATTTTGATTTTTTGATTTAGCAAATTAAAGTCTTTTTCTTACCTCCAGTTCTTTTCTTGGAGAAGAGGATTCCCACTCAATGACAACTCCTTTAGTTTATGGCAGCCACTAAACCATGTATGGACATCTTTAAGATCTGTAGTATAGCAGAAAGAAATCTAAATATGTCTGAATGCAGAACCATCTTCTTTCCCATAAATTGGTACATGAAACAAAAATGTACCAACATCATGCAGTCCTAAAAGCAAGACTGCTATCTATACAGTATAGTTTTAATTATTATCTATAACATTTATGTTTGGAAATATTTGTATATTTTGTATATTTTCCACATAAATGTCTCTTGTAAATTCATGGGAACAGTCCAATTCAAATCAGTTTATAATTTGACTATGAAGTTATTATTTGAATGTTATTTTTTTAACACAACTCACCTGACAAACAGTTATTTTTGATATCTAGCTTTTCCAAAAATACAAATGAATTTAAAGGCACAAGTTCAGTTAATCTAAGAACAAAACAGAAAAGTTTTTTTTAAAAATTTAAATTTAAACAGCAGTTCATAAACAGAAAGGCACTAGAATCTTTTGCAGGTATGACAATTTACTTATTTATATAAGAAAATGGCCATTTATCTATCCATGGTGCTAGGACTAACTACTGAAATTTTACCCCAAAAATATTTCTTAGTTTTCTCAGCACCTCAGTTTTTAATATTTTCTCATTAATGATTTCTTATCTGATAAATATTTCTTTCTGTTCCCTGCATTTAGTGCTGAAGATCTGAAGTCTTATAACATTTATACAACTCAGCTGGCTTTTGTTTAGGCACTATAACCAGAATGGTACTAATAGAAGGTCCTGATTCTGGAGAAAAAATTAAAAACTTGCTTGGCTTCTTTCCTCATTTCTTATTTCTCAAACTTCTTATCAGGTTGTTTCTCTTCTCTAATCAGCACATTACTTCCTAGATCCTAAAACTAGCATAACCACTGTCATGAATGCCCTTTTCAACAGGTCAAGGCTGCACTACCCTGTAACATATTTTTAGTTCTTCCTCTGTCTTACTACTTCTGTCACATTGTATCAAATGGGTGCTGATTACTGAGACAGTTGTGGAATTTGTTATGGAATTGCTCTTCTTGCATTATCAAAGTTTTCTTGAGCAATAATGCAGCAAAGCAGTACCAAAGACAGGACAAAATTCTTGTTTGCAGCATTGAAGAGTAAATGTAAAGAAACTGAGCTGATATTCGTCTATATATACAAAGGGATCGGAACTGTAAGATGTGTGCTATTGCTACTACTAAAGGATTAAGGCTCAGTGTTATTTCTTTGCTTACAAACTTTCATTGATACAAGAATGAATGTTGAATGGTTTGTTCAGCTGCCAAGCTATTGCCAAATATTAACTTTCAGATTAAAGTTTATCTTAGTTTATGTTGAATATGAAAGAGGCAGGAAAAGGTAAAAAACAAGATGCTAAGAATCCCAATTATCAACTACAACTAGAATGTTTAAGCATATGGTACACCAGCTATACATTTTTTAAATAAATACACATTCAGTAACATGTTTCATCCCTGTAATGGCAAGGCCCTAGCATGACAGGAAGATTGTAACAGAAATGGCACTGTATGTGGTCAGTTTTTGACTGCTAATTTTCACTGAAAGTAGTATTTTCTGAGGGTATAGTGCCTTTGAAAGGTATAAATCAGAATTCTTTTTCTCTGAAATATAACACTACAAAAAAATGAAATGCACTCAAAATTATTGAGGGACAAAAATGCATCTTTGTTGCTGAAAGGTACGACTATGTTGTGCTTCCAGCACAGGGTTTACAACTGAAAGGCAGAGCTGAATTTTACTCTGGTGCACTAATTATTAACTAAATGTTGGTTATAGATTATTTAATCTCATTGAAAATACAACCAAATTCAAAACAGGAAAAAAAATTAGTTTCCACATTCAGTTGAGAAGTATTTCTATACAACAACATAACATTTTAAGAGTAAATTCAGAGAAACAGATGCAAAGACAAATGAGTACATGCCACTGTACTTCCATTTCTTTCTCAAACTACATTGTAAAGTTGTCCTGGTTCTAACCCTACTTAGTTCTATTTCCTTTGTGCTATGGAAGTTTTCCATGGAATCAAACAACTATGAACAAGTATTGACTCTATAAAGCCTTTTATGTAGATCTGTATATATAGTAATACAAATTTCAGCCTTTTAGTTTCTCATCATCAGCCAATAATACATGAGCATATTTAATATTCATAGCAAATATCATCATAGATATTACTGGCTAATAGTATGGCTGCAAAAACTGAAAATTCATTACTATAGATTCATATATTCAGAAAACAAACATATAAGGGACAGAAGATAATGCAGGGTTTTTATTTATAATGAGTTCTCTGGATGTTTATCAGCATATGCTGTGGTGAATTAGAAATTGTCTTCTGGACTGTCCTTGCCTGCCGTTGGCATTATGAGAGTTAAAACATTTCTCCGTCATTCTATAGCTTTCCCTTTACCGACATTCTTTGTTAATTTTTTTCCTAAGAAAATTCAAACCAGAAAGACAAAGGACATTACTGAAAACTTAATACTACTTGACCTTGTCACATTAGCCCTGGGCATAAGAGAGATATAAATTACAAAGAAGACACAAAAGTAAAAGATATTCACAAAAAAGCAAGCTGTAGCTTCCTTTTTCTGTTCCTATTTAAGGCGCTAGCAGAACAGTCAGAGATAGAGTTTATCTCGTTTATGTGGCTATATCAGAAAACAAGGTTTAAGAATAGTTGCAAGTATGCGTCACAGAAAGTAAAGATTGTGTTTCTGAACATGAATAGCAGTTACTGCTCAAGATGATATAAATCCTGCTGTGCAACTGCTTTTCCCCAGAAAAATTAGCATTGATGTTAATAAGCAGTTAGCAGGGCAAAATAACTAAAATAAATTCATCAAAATCTAGATCTTTAGGTAAAGACCAGATTGCTTTTTCATTGCGTAAATTAAAGACAGTTCAGTTTGTAATAATCATATTTATAAGCAGCAAATATACAGAATATAGGAAATCTGTCAGGTAGCCACTTTGCTTCTTGAATACTCTAGTAGACAGTACTTCAAGTACATTATCCATGATGCCACATAGAGATAAACTTATCACCAGCAAAGAATTACTGAAAATTATTTTAAAAAATCTAGAGTGGTAAGGATAGGATGGAGAAAACCACTATATATTAGTATAGCTTTTTTCATTAATGACTTATTTCAACATCCAATGACATTTAGATTTGTTATGATAATTCTTGAAAAGTGGTCAATTTCTCAAAACATCATGGCTTGCAAGGAGCTCAACTCTCATACCTGAGAAATTCAGTTAAAAACACAGATACCATATATATTTAAGTTGAGAGAACAATGTATGCTACGAAAGAACTTAACCAACTTTTTAGCATTTCTACTATAAGCCTTTTAGCAATAATATGCATCTACATGCCAAAACATGGGAGCAACATGTTCACAACAAATTTGATTTGGGCCAAAAATTTTTCCCAAAATAAAAAGGAACTTTTGCAGATGACTGCATTTTTTTAAATATTAAATTTTTATCTATTTCAGTTAGGTTATTTTAGTGAAAAACAAGCAATAGCAAAAAAAAAAAAAAAGAACTTTGTCTTATTAATACCACATTAAAACAGAAATGTTAGGAGGGATTTTGTCTATTTTTAAGTTGAAAAAAAAATGGCTACCTGAACAGCACATTTAGCATCTCACTGTAAAACTTTTAAATGAAAAAGACATTAACTAGTAAGTTGTATAATTAAATGGGATTACATGTAAATATAAATGCCACATGAACTCTGAACACATATTAAAAATTTATTAATTTTACACAAGGACCAGGTTGTTTTCTCCTACACCTAAATCTTTATCCACAACACAATAAAAAAGAATATGTCCCTCTTTTAAACTAACTTGACAGTTGTGTCCTCAGCTACTATAAAATAGAGGATGGATCTTCATAGTCCCAACACTGCAGAAACCAAGTCAAGAGGATATTCATCATTGTCTTTGGTCAACTGCGCATTGATCAAGAATATGGTTTGTACATAAAAGCCACAATAAAACACTTAATAAAAGCAGCAGTGATGAAATAGCTGTCTTTTTTCGATTTGAAGGAGTTCATCACTACCTGTTTTAGTTTCTTGTTAGACTTTAAACCTACAGCTTGTTAGACTGTAGGTTTAAAACAATTTAAGCTAAATAATTTTTAGAGTTTTACCTTTGACTATTTCTGGTTTATGATGCAGACAAAGCATCTCAGGAATAAAAATGTCCTGTAAATTAGTGTAAGAATTTTCTTTTCACAGTACTTCACTTTCAGAAAGAATACAGATTCATAGCATTATCATTATATTGGCTTCCTGCAATCAGTAAAGAGGAAATGGCACTCAGTGCACACTTGGAAAAAATTCACAAAATTGCACTGGCTGTAGGATAAAAGTAAAGAAACAGCTTTTCTTTCAACAGCTTACTCCATTACATTTCTGTTTCTACAGAACATCGAGTTACTTATGCTATAGCACACATATGGAGCTGCTTATAAGTGTACATAAAGTGAGTGTAACAGAGAAGGCTACTGAAATGCCAGGAATTTTGAGGTTTTTAATATGGATTGAAGGCTATCTTGTCCTGTTTGTCACAAAGATTTGACATAAGCTACAGACACATCACGGAAAGAAGGGTAATTGCTTGGGGGCAAGATGTACATTTATTTTCAGCACATCCAGTCTGTTGCAAAAATATGTCCTTTGTCACAGCCCAGCAAAAGGAACTCAGCAGACCAAACACTGCATCTCTGCTTGGCTACTGGAAAACCAGAGCAAGCACTACAATGGACTTTAAAAACTCTAAGATGATGGGATAGGCAAGTGACTCAAGGTACATCTACATGGCCAGTCCAGCACAACCTAAATGCAGAGGCTGCATTTGAGCTATCCCTGAGACTGTGCTTCCAAGTCCCTAGCAGGCATGAGAGATCTTCAAGGAGTTTTGCAAACACTTTATTACACACAGGATAGCTACACTGGAGGAAGAAGAAGAAACTACAAGAATACAGAGCCACATTATCCACAAAGAAGCTAAAGAGGACAAGGAAAAAAAATAGCTAAAACCAAGAATTAAATCAAGCAGTGTGACTCAAAATCTAATGCTTAACATATAATGCTCTTGCTTAATCACAGGCAGGAAGCTCTTTCTCCAAAGTCTAGAAGAATTAATATGGGAACAAAAAATCCCAAACCCTAGAAGCCTGATGAGGAACTTGAAGATTAAATTCTGTAGATATTTTATTTACATCCAAGAGTCTCCATGAATAGTACTTCACTAGAGATGTTATGAAAACAATCTGATATATTATATAGAAATATAGGTTGTATATACTTAAATAATATTCAATTTCCATGAAGGACATTGCTTATTACAACAGGACTCATTCTTACACATCCTTTTTCCCACAGGCTCCCAGAATCAACTGGCTAAGCTGCACTAAATGTCACTTAGGATGGGATTCTTCTGTTCAGATGTAGACACCTACACATGAGGTGGTCGTTTTGATTTTTTTTTTCTAGTCAATGAAGATGAACAGGCACTTTTAGGCTATGATTAGCCTCAAAGCAAGCAGCTAAAAATGGCAGATGAATCACCCTTTAAAAACATCTATTCACTAACAGGAGAGTGAAGTAAATAGTTGAGGGTGTATTTCTATATATGGTATGTTGTATTCTGTTTGTTAAGCTGAAATCAGTCTTATTCAGAACAAACTGATCACAGTATAGAAAAATAATGGATATTAATTTAAAATCAATTTTCCTATTAGCATATTGTAGACTGTAATAAATGTTTCATATCTTTTTTAGCAGAATTTAAATAGAGAAAAAGGGGGTGTGGGGAAAATAAAGATTTTTAGTCCAGGATATCTGGTTATTCTACCTCTGCAGATGTATAGATTATCTTAGAAAACAAACAGAAAACTAATTGCAGAGTACTTCAGTGCATGATCCAGTTTTATGCTGCTTGTCTCCATTCTTCTTTATTTTATACCTTTTAAACAGAACCATAAGAGTGAAAAATTAAAGCAAATATACTTGTTTTGGAGGGTATTAACATATGTATGTAAAATAAAAACATTCTTATTTGGCCTTTCTATCTCTAGTACTTGCCCTTAACTTAGCCTTCAAAGTCTGTTTTGAATAAGCTAGTTGTGAAATATGAAGTTTGACAGACATACTCTAGAAACAATTGCTAAAGAAAGAAAGCAATACACCATGGTTTTAATAATGCCACAATGCTCAAGAATTATTTTCACATAATATCCAAGAGAAAAAATTAATTTATATAGTTAATGCTGCTTCAAATTTTCTTAGATAGAGGTAGCCAATGTAATTGCATGCCAACCACATATTTTTCTTTTTAAAGAATATTCCAAGAAGATATTGATATTTCAACCATATTGAGAATTACACTTTTCAGACAAGTGTAATGTTAGTAAATTCCTCTGGATCAGTTCTGTAAGTGGAAGAATGTTTTTTACTTACCTATTTTGAGACAGCAAAAGCATCTGCAATAGAGGCAACCAATAAAAAGAAAGCATTCTCACAGAAGAAATGCTATTGTCATCCACATATAGTTCTCTTAAGAGAACATGGTTTTCCAGTCTTGGAAGCTAAATAGAAACGAGATGGTTATTTAAGAGTAATATAAATTAGAGAAACAACAATGGAATTCTTACCAGATGATTTTCATAAATCATTGCTAAATACAAGAAAAACTGACATTTTGGATATATGTATAATTTCCTTATTATGTATGTACCAGTTGTCCCACATAATCTCTATATATCAGGTGGTAAATATTTTTTAATGTCTTCTATCACACCTGAATAGTTAATATAAAAAAATTAAAGAAGAAAAAAAATTCAAGAGACCAAGAGTCACAGTCTTACTATTTTATTCATGCAGTTATTTGCTGCTTATTGACAATGCTTTTCATCTCTTGAATTCATAGGAGAACAACTGTTAGTACATATGATTAAGCATATGGTTAGCAAACAACTTTGCTATTTTAAATGCTGCAGCACAAATTTCAAGTTTTGGAGAATCAACATACATTAAATAGGCATGATTATCATCAGGATGATAATAATATTATTATTACATGCAGGTAACAGTAAGGAGCAATTACTTATACGTAATGACAATTATATAATTATTACCAGCCTGATATAATTATCTTACTATTGTAACAGGACCTATAAGTAATAATAATCTTTTCTTACAGTATAAACAGAATCAGAAACATAATTAGGAAAAAAAAATAGATGCTATAAATGAAGGAGGAACCACAACCACTGAGAGTCCAATTTTTCAAGGACTTGGGAGTAAGAAAACAATTAACTGCTAGCCATTTGTATCTTTGAAAAATCACCCTCTGATAAGGGAAAAAAAAAATCTTACCTAAGAGCATGAAACATCCCACACCAATCAAAGAACACATGCTCAGAATGCTGAAAAATATGACTGTTAGCAAAGATGTATGCATAACAGCCACTAAATTCAAAACTTTTACCTCCTGGAGATTATTGCCTTGCAACTTCAGAACTTGAAGTAGGCCACAATTCTCAATGCCTTCAACTTGTGCAAGATGATTGAAAGAGCAGTCTAGGTGAATGAGAGTAGGTGCCTCACAAAGACCTTTTGTGCTGATTAACTGATTATGGTCCATAATTAATTGTTGAAGATTTTTCAGTGACTCCAGACCACCTGAAAATTCAAGATTTAAGACATGATGAAATAAAAATCTCTTGTCATTCAAGTACTAAGGAAACTCGGAATTTTCTGTACATTCTCTGACATAACAATTAATATTACTTCTGTATAGGGTTTAAAACAAATTACTGTATTTTGACCCTATCACATATACAGTGCATATGCTTCACAAATCTCTGATCCTGTTAATCAAGCAATAATAACAGTTCATAATCTCTTTGGTCCTCCTGTTGGAAAAGAACATTCTTTTAGTGATAAACTGTACTTAGTATGCTTTAACCACTTTAAAACTGCTCTGAATTCTGTGAAATGCTAACAGTCCTCTTAAAATCATCCATCAGAACGAAAACTATGTTCAGAAGTTAATTTTTATTATTTCATTTTTTTAAGTTTTTTTTAGAGTTTATAAGCAAGCTTAGAAAAAACTGTATTAAAACTTAGGTCAGTAACATCACTATTATTTAAATTAATCTTGTTTAAGGAATTATGACAAAATAAATTTAACGAATAAATTTACAAAGAAAATTTAGTGCCTTCAAGAACAAAGCTATACTACTGTAGCCATTCCACTCTCAACAAATTTACTCCTGCCATCTACATTAAAGAGCATGCAATCTATGCATACAAAAGAAATGCAAAGGAATTCCCATCAGCATGTGTTTCTTTCACAGAATGTAACCCAGATCATCCTTACAACAGCAAAAAATTACATTGTCTTTCCATAGTCTTACACATGCAATGGCACTGATCCATCTAACTTGCGACAGGTCCGAGCAGCTTTTCTGTATCTCTGTAGTAAAAAATTCCTTTGAAGGAATACCCTTCACATAACTTATCTAAAATAAGGAATTTCTGATTTTATGTCTGTTTCATGTATTCTTAGATAATTTAGTTAATTTAGGATTATTTGAGGGAATATTTTGTCTCATCTTTATCTCACCCAAAATTTCACAAGTTCCCCAAAGGAATCTGAATGAGCTCGATTCACAATAGGGAATCTCTTTTTGACTGTCCTCTGGAAAAAACCTAGATTATGAAACCAGAGATCAGTTTGCACCATAGAGTATTGAGAATACAGAAGAGGACTTAAAAATGAAAACAAATGATAAGGAGAAAACTGAAGCAAAACATTAAATAACACAACAGCAGTAAATTTTTAAAAATTCCCAATATAGGTGTTCTAATAATTTTAATTTTAAAATGGAAAACACTTAGTGAAAATAATGCAACTGTCTGACATTAAAATATCATCTTAAATATAACATGCATGTCCTATAATGCAACTTCAAAACTGTGCCTTAGCAAATAAATATACAGATCTTTAATTATTCGGAAAAATTTCAAACATGCCCATGACATAATATCCTGACTGCAAGATCCTGATCTGCATTTTTCTTTCGTGCTTGGATGAAAATAAAAAAGGAACCAGCACCATCTAGCGGTCCCAGAAACACTTTTGCGTTTTCGTGCCTTTGCTCCCAAGACTTCCTCACAAGAGCAGCTCCTCAATCTCCACTTTTCAGTTACCAGCTCAGCAGTACTGGAAACTTTAAAAGCACTCTGTGAGCCTGGAGTGGGACCAAGAAGAGAGACTGCACACACAATAAGAAAAGGCAAGAAGGTACAACAGAATCTGGAAGTTTCCTTCTCTGCATGCTGCACAAAGCATTTTTTTTTACTCACCTGAAAGTCATTCAGAACATTCTAGAATTATCAAATGCAGTCCAATGGAAAAAAAAAAACCCACAAGAGAGAATAATGTAATACAAACAGATGATATTTTACTGGTTCTTCTGCCCACATGCAAATTTAAATGTAAGCATGAAAATCTTCTGCACATTTCCAGAAGATATTGTATGTTTTACATACGATGCAACAAACAAAATTATAGCAGCGATAGGAAAAGCATTTTGTTTTACATGGTTTCAGCAAGATTCAAGGAGAACTTCTATGTAAGTCCTCAGCAATTTGCAAAGTGCAGCTGAATTCTCCTAGCTAGGGACTCAGCTACTAATGTAGCTGTGAAGTCACTTTTATATGTGACAAAGACAACCAACAACAGAGTGAAAGCTGACAGCGAAAACATAAAAATGTTTTAAAAATCCCCAAAATAAAACCCTCAAACAACAAAACCAAAACTAAAAAGGTGTTTGATTAAAAAAAAAATTCCTCTCTGTGCTGTCTTAAAAAGAGTATATTCAAAGCAGCATTTATGACCATCCATGGTTATGCACTGCTATTCCTCGAGCTGCCAGGATTTTACCCAGCACTCTATGGCAATACAGACACCCTACAGAAGCATATTTGAAGACTTGAGTCAAAATGCTACTTTTTGTGCATGAACATTTTTAAACAAAGCATTCATCCTCAAAATACAAACGTATGCACTCAAATTTGGTGTGTTTCTGTCACAATTACTTAATTTGTGATCATGTATTCCTAAGGGAAAAAGCATAATTAAGACTATTTCTCTTACTGCTATATTAAAATAGTTTTTGGCAACTCTAATTTTTCCCCTACTGATGCTATATTTCAATGACAGGAGAAAAGAATAAAAAGAGAAATCATAGTATGCCAGAAATTTCCTACAATAAGTCATTAAAACTTATAATATTATGAACTTAAATGAGCTTTACTACACAGTACTGGAGTTTCCAAAATTGCTAAGGGACATCCTGCAAGATTTACAGATGGAAGTGATATGCTAACTTTTTATAACTCACAAATCCATTTTTATGCATTCTGTGCAACTACTCAATATGAAATAACTCCTGTATTATGCATCTGCTTTAACCTAAAATCCTCACAGCAATTCTGGAGAGGAAAAAAAATCCAAATTTAAGATGAATTTTGTGAACATTTTTTTACCCACTTAAATTCATTAGAGACTAAATAATTGTAGCAGTGCACTGCACAAAAGAGAAAGTACCAGAGAATTTTAGTCCATTTGGCCTCTATGAAGTTACCGCACTCCACACGAATGCCACACTCTCAAATGTCACCCACTAAAACTATGTCATTCTTACAGTAATCCTGCAGACATTTTTATCAAATGAGATCAATCTGAATAAGAACCTTATCAAGCACTAAATGCAACAATGCAGATACAACTTTTTAACCATTTTATTTTCCTGTTCCTCATTAGAGTACTGATATGCTTTTACAGTAAACATTGATTTCCCAGCACTTTTATTCTCACTTATTAAAAATTTTCTTCATGAATAATAACATTTATACATATTAGTGTATTAGTAAAAAATACTCATTATATCTTCATCAAAGTCTCTACATTTACAGTTTTTTTAAGCTTTCCCATCTTCTGTTTGCTACGCCCTTGCCGTTTATCACAGAACTGTACTATCTCTGTTCATAGTGTTATTTAACAGTCCTATTTAACAGTGGAACTGCTTCTTATTTACAAGTCTTATGTCAATTTGTTTAGTCTGTGAGCTTAATAATTGTTTTTAATTATTTTCCTATTGTCCAGCAGACTTCTATATTCAGACATGATTTCTGTGTCAGTCAGGAACACACTGGAATTCCCTGCAGATGCACAGCTAAGCTGTGCTTTCATTATGTCTGTAGATAAGCTGAACTCAGCCTACTCTCATATTCCAGCTGACTTAGTGCAGATAATGTTAGTGGCCCTTTCAGAAAGATTTTAATTTCTTTGGCTGACAATAGTTACAGGACCTGCTAGATGGAATACATGGCAGTAGCTAAGCCATGCTTTAAGATGTAGGTTTTTTGCCAAGTCTGTCTCCTTGGGCTTAGCAGCTGAGTGGCTCTAAATCCAATGGGTGTACAGTTCTGAATATAAACTGTATAAATATTGTTATACAAATTGGAATAATTTTCTTACCAATTCGAGTGATTCTATTGTAGGAAAGTTCAAGATTTTGGAGATTTCTGCATCCATCTAAGCCACAAACTGATGAAAGATGGTTCTTATTCAGAATGAGAATACAGAGATTTTCCAGATTTGCACAGTCAATTACCTGAATGTTGTTTTCCTGCAATAAAAGAAAATGACAATATTAAATAGCATCTGAAGTGAAGCAGCAGAACTAAGTAAAATATAGCAGATTGCCTTCATTGATAATTTTTATCCTAAACTCTTAGCTAGGAGTAAGGACATCTTTATTTGTCCATTGGGGAAAATAATGATGAGTCCTAGAAACGACCTTTTGTGTCCTGCTGAAATAGAACAAGAATGTATCTTGAACTTCATTCTGGCTCTGAAAATTCCCAAAGTTGAAACAAAAAGAGCATAAAAAAGAAGTTAAGAACAGAGCAGGCTCTTCCATATACATTTTCCTACCTCTTGAAACCCTGGGAGACTGAACTAAAAGCTGCATAGAAACATCATATTTACTAGATGCTAATGAACACAGCTGTAATTTTGCTGGAATCCTATTTACTAACAGCAAAAGTCTGTATTTTAGAGGTAATTTGGTCACAAACATTAACACTGTTCTAAGCTAATATTCTTCCTCCAAGGGATCCTGCTCTTCAAACATCCCCTTCCCCAGGCCATTTTAATAATGCTTCCTCAGATTGCTCTTTCACTATTTGCTGTGCTTGGTCTTTTCATCTGGAAAATAGTGTTGTTAAAACACATTAAATTAAACATGTGAACAAAGCTGTTTCATGTAAATTGCCAGATTCTGGAACAAAGATGCATTACAGAGAAAAAGTTCTGTTTAGTAATTAAACATGGCCATGTAAGACACTGCACAGTAGCAAATACCTAACATTAGACTTCTAGTATAACTCACTATATGTACTATTCCTTGAGCATATATGTTACTAATTTTAATTAACACTCAAGGTGTATGTTGCAAAGGACTCCTCCTTCTCCCTATTCTTGCTCAAGCTGACCTCCTGCTATGGTGAACAGCATCTGCCCACATCAATCAGAGACTGAGTAAACAAAGATCTATACTCATGCTTAGCTCATGCCGGATATTTTCTTAGTACAGGTTGAATCGTTTGCAGCATGTTGTTTTGTGTTATTTGCACTGTAAATCTGCTTGTATAACTTTGTTCACATTTGGGAGTATTTTGTTGCTATTCCTATGTTCTTAAGGCTAAAAGCTACATATTCAGTTGGACAACAAATTCAATTAAGGAGCAAAACTGGCAGTTCTCCCCATGTTATAACAAATAATCAAATATGCTTGGTACCTCCACATTGATATACTTCAGGTCTTTGCAGCTACTAAGTCCTTCGAGTGCAACCAGTCCACAGCGCCTCAGAGTCAAAACTTGAAGATTTGAACATTCAGATAAGGTTGAGAGGCTACAAGCTGGCAAATCTTCGAGCGTAAGCATTGTGACCTACATGCATTTATTGATAAATAAAACTCATGTTTTGTATATTGAACATTCAGTGCACAACATCACATTATGGTAATTTTCTTTAGGATGAAAAAGAGAACAAATAATGCTTTATAAAATGCAAGCAACTAATGGTAATCTTTTCATATAGAAAAGAATGGCAATGATAGGTTTGATCTGTCCAA
Organism: Vidua macroura; assembly: GCF_024509145.1. Lineage (NCBI taxonomy): Eukaryota > Metazoa > Chordata > Aves > Passeriformes > Viduidae > Vidua > Vidua macroura. The sequence goes on along the minus strand of NC_071575.1, from coordinate 10,907,582 downwards.
TGGGAGGAGCTAGCATGAAAACAATAGTCACAGTATCATAAATAATGAGTGTAGAACAGACAAAAATTGTTCAGACTAGGCTAGTAGGCCATCTCAGAATGGATATCTAGATGAGAGCACAGAGCAAGCATACAATAAGTTAATAACTGGTAAGAAAAATAAGTCCTGGCAACCAGGAGATGTCCTTTACAGCAAAATACTATCTATAAGCTGATCAGTAATATCTTGTTTCTAGAGAGACTATTGCTCTCAAAACTCAGAATGGGCTAGTTGAGCAGGGCCTTTATACAAAGGCAAAACCTTGTTAATTAAGCAGAATGTAAGAGCTCTTGCCTTTTAAAGTGTTAATATTATCATCATCTGAAGACTAATACCACATTGTCTGTTCCACAACACTCACTGGAATTCAAAAGTCATTGTCACTGCTCTTATTCTGCACCTGGGCACAGGAACTATATCTATAACAATACTATTTCCAGCTCAACAATAAACAGCATTCTGCCAACATACCAAAACAGGAAATAACAAAAAAAGTGAAAGTATGTCTCCCATTTCATTCTCAAACTTTCATATTACCAGTTACCTGTTGCAAGGTACTCCAAGGGCCACTATGAATTATCTTTTCTGTACTTAATGGAGGCATCTTGTTAACTGAACTTTTCCTTAGTCGTTTTCTTATAGTTGCTTGCTTTCTTTGGTTTTCTTCATATATTTTAGACCATGATTTGCATGTGTTCATCCAGTTTATTCTCTTCTTTTCAATATCATCAGGAAAAAATACTTTACTACAAGAATCTGCTACGTCTTGACTACTGTCCCAGGTGTCTCTGACTTCTTCAGTAGCATTTTCCGTCAGAAATAAAGTTTTCTTCATAATTTCATACTGAGAAAATAGATCTTTAATTTCTCTATTATTAGCATTTGGCTGGACATTTGGAGGACTGCTGCATATGCAGTTTGCCTTATTTTCTACCATGTCACTAGCACTGAAGTGAAGAGATTCATTCTTTGAAATATGACCATTTGAAACTTTATCCTGATCACTTGTTTGTGAGTAATTTTCTTCTACTTGTGTTACTGAATTAATGTATAAGTTCTCATTATTCACTTGAGAAGGGTGTTCCTTCTCAGAGCCTAGCACGCTTGGTGTCAGATTTCTTTCTGCTAGACTCATCCAATTATTTGTTTCATCCATCATTTCAGCATGCTTTTCTTTTGGTTCCTCTACTTGTTTATTTAGTTCCTCCTTCTCTTCTCTTATTACTGTCATATTTTCTGTCTTTTCCTTTTTTATGTTTTCTATGTTATTTTCTACATTTTCACTCATCACAGCTTCTGCCCTTTTTTGTTCTAATTTTCTTTGTTCTCTTCTTATTTGCAGTTGTTTTTTTAATCTCAGGCTTTCTTTCTTTTTCTCATATTCCACAAACCTCCTCACCTGTTTCAAATATTCTTGTCTTTCAAGTTCTCGTCTCTTTCTTTCCTCTTCTCTATTCAACCTGTTTTCTTCCATTTGCATGTTCAGTTTTTCCTCTCTTTCTTTCATTTCTCCCTCTATTTCCTCTAGTATTTTCTGCTTCTTTCTCATTTCATATTTCCATTGTTTTAAAATGGGAGCATATTTTTTACGGACTAAAAATGCTCTAAATCTAGCTTGGATTTTCACAGCTGCTATACTCTGTTGCTCAGCCAGTTGTCTTTCTTTTGCTTTCTGTTCTTCCAAGGCCTTTTTCTCCTCTTCCATTTGCAACTGTAGCTTCATGATCAATTCCTAGGCCAAAACAATTAGGATAGATTTCAACCACTTTTAAAATGGGACAGGTATTGGCACATATTTATCATTCATAAACAGAATCTAGTATATTAAGCGTTCCATGGTAACATTTATTCTCAAATATATAACAGTAACCTCACAGTCTTTTGACAAAAGCTCACTGTACAACCTTACCTCATGTTGCCTCATTTTGTCTCTCCAAGCTTCCTCCTCTTTCTGTAACTCATCTTCTATTGCAGCCTGGTGTTTCTGCACAACAAATTAACTCAAATGAATATTGTATAAAATGCACAACAACACAAAACACACTCTCTCCAATCTCACCCATCTTCTTGACTTTCCAACAATACAATTCTGTGAATGCCTGAATTTAAATGAGAAACTGAGCCATGTGTGGATCAAAATAAACAGGACACTTGCATCAGTAATGTAGATTTGGTCATGTACTGAGAGATGCATACCTTCAGAAAGTCAGCATCTAGGTACTGACCCAAACAGCTGCCACTTTCCTCTCCAAGATCTGTACTACTATCAAAGATGAAAACTAGTTACTAAACCATTCAAAGTATAGGCAAAACTGAGAAACATGTCTGAATAATAGCATGAACAATCTCCCTTTAATTGCATTGGTAGGTACTGATAATATTAAAATCCTTCAAATGGGAACTTTGTTCAGTAAAGCTAAAGAATTTTTTCTGACTGAAACTGTTTCTCAACAAAAAATGAAAGTTCAAGTCTACTTTCTCACTATTTGCAAGTAAATAGCATTTCCCTCCTTGCCCAACAAAACCTCAGGAAAAAAGTCTCAAGCAGACTTAAGGTAGCAGCCAGAAAGTTAGTTACATAAGTAACTAAAAAACAGGCTGATCCAGAACCACATAACTCCTGGTGGAATCAAGATATATCAAAAAAATAAAATATGGAAGATATGGAGGAAGTAGTATAAGCAACCACTTTCAACTTGGAGCATAAATTCTCCCACGTGTCTAAGCACGTTTTTCATGGGCATGCTGTTTAAACAACAGGAGACCAGGCATCTACATCCTTCTGCAATAGGAAAAGTTGGATTCTATTTCTCATCTCCAAAAGAAGCGTTCCTACAACAGCAGTATCAAAGTGCCCAAACATGGCCATGCTCATCTTTCCCTAGAGAAAGCCATCCTATATCCAAAAATGTTTTGTGACAGCAAAGAGCTAAGAAGGCCTATCAGTTTTTCTGACCTTTTGAAAAGAGAGCTGTAGTGGACACTGAAGTGGCCTTCAGAGATCAAAGGTCTTTTCATTTACTAAGCCCTTCCTTACTACTGGTGACTTAAATTACCTTGCTGGTGCCAAGGCACCCATCTCTTCAGAAAGCCACAAATTAGTTAACTGAAAATGTAGCGTTAATGCACCTTTCAAAATGCACTTATTTAGGCTAAATAATAAAATTCTGTGGCCTCGCAAGTATAATATCTGAGAGATAAATTTCATGTTCTTTCACTCTTATCCATTATGATGCTCCACCCACTATAGCAAAACATGACTATATAGTCTGAGACTGCAACCAGCCAACCTGTTGAGTCATCATCTGTTGTGGCAGAACTCAGTAGATGAAGCCTGAGTAAGTTTCCCAGATAAAGATAGGGACAGCAAGTATTATAACTTTTGCCTAGTGAAGAATAGCACCAGCATTGCTGAACTGAATAATTTTGGTTCTGATTACTTCCAATAAGATTTTAACATCTAAATGAGAAAAGAGGGTGGGAGGTCCAAACTATCTAAGTATTTTCTGTTAGGGCACAGTGAGCATTTTTCATTTCTGATTAATTTCAGCACAACTCTCATTTCCGGCAATTTGGATTATTTCATCAGATAAAAACTGTAAAGGCAAAGCTTAAGGAATTATTTAAAATTTAGCATAGCAAATTCATTCACTATTGATTAAATCAGTAAACACATAAAAACCAATGGACTACACTTAAATATGTTTTACAACTCACTGGCAACACAAGTAGACAGGGTTTATGACAGTCATGCAGTTTGAGATAGTAGACTCTTTTTCACATTAGAGCTAGAATTCAGATAGTCTAGATTGGAACAGATTGGTTTAATATCATCCATTACCTTATGAAGAAGATCTAACTTTATTCTTTCAGCCTCAAATTGCTCCAGATGCTGCACCCTTCTTGCACGTTCCTCTGCATTCTGTTTTTCCCGTGATTCTCTCTCAGCTTTCCACTTTTTCATCTTCTCATCTTCAAGCTCAAGTGCTCGTCTACACTGCTCTTCTACCTCACAATGGGCAAGACTTATGCTCATTTCAAGATCAGCTACTAATCAACCAAGCAAACATTTTATTTAATTTCCTAATAAACATTGGGGAACATTAAACAGTCTTAAGGTATTTGAGAAGAAAAGGATCCTATGATTATATAGCCAGAATATATATCTGATTTCCTACATGTATTATATTTTATATATATATATAGGAAATCAGAACTATAGCAAAAGACCTTTCCATCAGAGATGTCTTATTATTATTCTACACACTTACTGACTCTGCAACTACTATGCTTGTTCTAAAAACATACATTTCAGGATTGCAGAGGATGTCTTCTGTGGCTTTTAGTGGGGCCTTTAGCACTGATATGCTCCAGCCCAACTCATCCAAAGGCCATGGCAAAGGAACATTCTCAGCCAATGTGACCACAAAAAAAAAAAACCAACAAAATCCAAAAACCAAAACAACAACAACAACAAAAATCTGTGGCCAAAGCAGAACCTGTTTAGTGCCTCTGAGCAGCTTTCATTTTTGAGTGGCATTTTCTGATTTCTATGATGATTTTGTGATCTTGAAATGAGATAACAGCAAAAGTGTTTGTTTATGTCCAATCCATCAAGTAACTGTTGTATACTGCAATGTGAAATTCTTTAAAAAGAATGCTATGATACTTATGACAACAGAAAAGCAGGAAATAGTAATATGTTAAAGATCAACTCAACCAAATGAATAATGTGTTTGCTTACCTGTTAGAAAGTGGTCATCAGTGGCTGCATCATCACTGATGGACTGACTATAATCAGATGTTGTAACAAGCTGCAAGTCTTCATTTTCAACTTCAAGCAGTATCTAACATAGTTTAAAATTATTATTAAAAAACAAGAAACAAAATTTAAAAGCAGGACATTATAAAAATCTTCCAGAACGAGGATAAGCTTTTTATCATATGACAAGAACATCAATGTGAAACTTACTGCTGACTGGAATCCTTACACATTGAATAACACTAACATATCAGTCAAAATATTGCTTTCTAGCGTAACAAATACTGTAGTATTTATCAAAATTCATAATATTTCTATGTGTTTTTAAAATATATTTAATATTTTGACTTGGAAAAATGAATGTCTTGCATTTGATATTTGTTTTACTTTCTGTGAAACCAAGCACTTATGCATGAATACTGTTATGCACACTGGGGAAGAACTAGTTACAGAGCAAATTTTTAAGAAGACTATTACAAAGTAATACTATGGGCAGAAGGATTGCTATATTTATTTCATTGTTCTTTGCTGGCAAGTAATCTATTCCTGCTCATTTATCATCTGTTCATCACATGCTTTGGGCCTATATTAATATTTGTAATGCAGCTGAAGTCACATGAAGTAATTGTGCTGTGTTAAACAATGGTCTTCTGAGAACAAAAATCATGTTTGCAAGAGTGCTCACTAATAAAAGCCAGGCAGCAAATTAAAAGTGAATAAATTAAATACAGTTTTATATTTTTCTACGAAAACTTCAGCAAGTTATTCAGTCAAATCCTATGAAAATATAGAAGCACTCATGTTCATAACTTTTGATTTGTCTTTGAAAGGCACAGAGATGACTATGTTTATATTTTCTATAAAATAATGGAATATATTAGGAGCAAGATTAATAGTAGTACATCTTCCTGATCATCATAAAAATAAGATTAGAGAAGCTTAAAAGTGTTATAATATTAAGACAATATTCTCCAACTATCAATAACGGATTATTCAGTTTTGTTTAATTTTGTTGACTTTAGTGCTCAATATATCAGATAATTTATTTCAAATTTGCAAGGTTATAGAAATTGTGTATTACAGTTGATGTCCTAATTCTAAAGAATTGTATATAGAAACTCATCTTAATACCTTATGGATAGTCTTGCAGAAAAAAACCTGAACACATTTATAGATCTCCTTAGGAGGCCACTAAAGCAAGTGTAAGTTATCTAGATTATTTAATAGAATTTTATTCCCTATAAATAATGCATTCATAAAAAATACCTTTTCATTAAATTGTTTTGAATCTTTATTCAATTCAGAAGGATGGCAAGAAACTACTTGATAAATGTCATCTAAAGAAAAGATAAATAAAAAAATTAGTTCACAGAGAGAAAATCCCTTACAAGTGCTCAGTTTTCGTCTACATTTTTATCTATTCAATTTGTTTAAATGAAAATAAAGTTCTCCTTCTCCCCTAGTTTCATTTAAATATGTATGGGAGTCATTTATCTACATTAAAAGCAGGAAATGTGTGTAAGAGAAACAGACACAATGATACTGTAAGAATACACCAATAGCAAATATGAAAGAGAATTCCACGTCATGAAACACAGCAGAACATTTTCTGTGCAAAAAATACAGTGGCACTTGTATCAAAACAAGGTCAAAAGTTGACAAAGAACAATTAAAAAGAGTAAGATTTCATTACAAAAAAAAAGAATAAATAAGGATGTTCCTCAGATATCAAAATTTGTAACCAATGCTGAACTTCTGGTCACCAAGCCTATTGCACTAATGGAACAGACAGTGGCATATAAACCATGAGCTTGGCTTCAGTTACACAGCTGACAGCAATATTTTTTTTGCCAATTAACAGTCATTTCATCCAATGAGAACTTGGGCATCTCAAGATAGACTTTAAACATATCCTGTGAGACTCAGTTGTATCTGAACCCTGCATTTCAGCTCCTACTGACTTCATTTTAGACTTTCATGAAGAGTCTGGCCTGGGCTCTGTCTCAGAGAGTAATCTTGCAATTTGCCTTCTTTAGCATTAGATGAGTTTTTAAAAAAGTTTAATTTCTGCTCAGTTGTTAATTCAAGAATATAGCACTGCATGGCTTTATTCCTAGAGATTTTCATCATGCATTCACAACCTGAGGGAATAGGTTTCACTGCTTGCTCTACTTAAAAGTTTGCTTTATTTTATGGATGCTTGTTAGTCTAACTTCCACTGGCAATATGAGGTATACAAACATTTTAACTGTGATTAATGCTTACTTCTACTTTGCTCATCTTCTAAGTCCTGCAGTATAAGCTTTTCAGCATCTTGATTGCTGCTCTTGATAAAGTTTAAATAGGCGAGAACTGATTCTGGTAAGTCACCTGAAATCTAGAAAAACACCACCTTTGACATATATTCTACATTTTCATCTCACCGGCTTGAAAAGAGGTAAATACTTGACATAAGAGAATAAAGACTTGTTTTGGCTTCATCTACAAAGCATTGATGGAAACTAAGCAGCAATTTCCACCAACATTTTTTCAAATTCCTATACTCTTTTCATTGTCTTACCACTCACTGAACAATTAATAATTCTAATTTACATTACTAAAATTTGATTAGAATGTAATTAATCTTGCACTCTCTCCAGAAACACATTTCAATAAATTGTTGTGTTTATAACTGTGTTGGATCAAGAAATTAAAGAAAAATGATAAGATAAAAATTAGCAAATACCTGTGAGGTACAAGATCTTTTTCTTTAAAATGTTTAGACTCCTCACAAAATAAATAAATTTTAAATGTTCTGATGTTTAAAGTATGTACATAGAACCAATGCTGCAGTTTTCTTTATTACATAGAAACTTTCTATTCAAAATACTGCCTTTTAATGTCAAGATTTTGGGAAAATGGTCTGCCTTCTCTCAGATGTGCAAATTGTGGTAGACATTGCTGATGTTCAGTATGTGAGTGCTTACACACTTATCACTGATACCTTTGTCTATGTCATATGAAACATGATTTATGATCAATATCATCTACCCTAATATCCTGCAAACCGATCCCTATGCTATGAATCTGAAAAATTAAAATGGCAGAAAAAGACCCAAATAACTGATTTTATTTCAGAGGAAAGCCACTTCCCAAAATAGGAAGTCATCCAAGAAAGAGGACTTCAAGAACCTATTTATATGAAATTAGTGTCTGGAAATCTTATAAGGAATCTCCTAAACCAGTCTCTTGTAAGATTAAAATACAGATTTCAGTGAAGAATCATCAGCTTATTTGTCCAGACTTAATTTACCTCGTCAAATCTTCCAGCTTCAGAGGATTCTAAAACAAAATCTCCAGGTCTGATCTTCTCAAGCAGAATGCTGATATTCATCTCTCCTGTTGTCCTGTCACCACATTTTTTATGAAGCAATACTACCAAGACTACTGTTCAGATCAAAGCCTCGGGTTAGGTGTGCCAGGAGAACGTTCACTCAAATGGGCTTTCCAATGCCAACACGGCTTTCGTACCACACGCTACAGAAGCAGTTTTAGCTCACTGGATACTTACTGTCTCACTGTCACTCAAGGGTTCCTCTGATACCTCTGTGTCAGGATCATCTGTTCCAAGCGAAGAAACACTGATTCTGTCTAATTCAATTTCTACTTCTTTTTCAATTCCTTTAATATCTTCCGACATTCTACTTCCCACAGCGTCTTATCTGTTTTGCAAGCTACACAAAAAAAGCAACACCTTTCAACACAGCATGAACCAATATAATCAGAGTTCTCAAAATAAGACTAAGAATATAGAAAGCACTCGATGAAGTTTTAATGACACAGAGAAAGCCGTGAGAAATGATGTAACCCAGAGAGGTAAAAAACTTGTGGATGGATGCAGGCAGGGGGAAACCGGGTACCTTGTCAACGCCCCCCACCCCTCCTTTCGCAACCCGTTGCCCCCCGCAATTAGGGGAATGGGAGACAGCGAGCAGCTCCTCGCCGGCTCCTGCAGCGGGAGACCGGGCACACGGAGCGCTTTTCTGCCGGGAAAGCGAGAGGCAGATCCCGGCTGAGAGAAAACTACACCTCCCGAAAGGCACAGCGCACGGAGGCAGCACCCCCCACCACCAACGCTTCCCAACAGGCGAGCGGCTCCGCCCCTTTGCATGCTGGGAATTGTAGTCCAGCGCTCAGAGCGCCCGCAGCCCTCCGCTCCCATCCCGTCTACTTCATGTACCCACTCACCTGTCGGTGTGTTGAACCTGTCGTTCAGTCAAGCTCCTCATGGAGCCTCCGCCTTTCTGGCCGCCTCTGGAGACCGGCCGCCCCGCCGCCCTGAAATTCCGAATCCGCCAGCAGCGGACGGTGGGGGGCTCCAGGGGGACGACGAGAGCCCCGCAGAGCGCTGCCACCGCGGGGCCGTCACCACGGCAACGGGAAACAGCGGCTCGGACGGGCAGCGAGAGGAGCCAGACTTCGCCAGGAGCGGCCGTTTCGCGTTCCTGGGGCGTTAGGCGGTGCCCCTCAGCGTGAGACGGCGCCTGTTTTCGTGGTTTTGTTTGTGTGGGTTTTTTTTCTTTAATATTGGGGTTTGGGTTTTGTTTGTTTGTTTTTTGGGGGGATTTTTGTGGTTTTGTTTGTTTTTGGGGGGCTGTTTTTGTTTTTCGATACTATTTTTATTTTGGTTTTGGATTCTTTTTTTGGTTTTGTTTTCAGTTTGTGTTTGGGTTTTTTTTTGAAGCCATAGACTGGAATTTATTGTTCACAATAAATTGCAAGAGGCAATTAAGCGGAAAAAAATGTATAAATAAAAGCGTACCAAAACGATAGTGAAGGTGGATTAAAACACTGTGGGTTTGCTTCCATTCTTGTTTGCCCAGAGAACTCCAGAGCAGTGGAAAATGTAAATAAACCAGACATTCCTTCTGTCTTCCCATGCTGGGGCTGGGTCATGGCTCCGAAGGGCCGGCTGGCACTGGGGCCATCGTGTGGCACTGGACTTTGGCATGGCCAGCCTGGCACGGCCTCACGGCTGCAGGGGCACCAGTGGCTCAGCATGGCCCTGCCAGTGCTGCGGGTAGGGAGCAAATAGTAGGAGTTTAAAAAAAAAAAAAAAAAAAAAAAATTAAGAGAAAGGTAAATACAAATGCAAATTCATAGAGTCATAGAATGGTTTGGGTTGGAAGGAACCGTCAACATCATCTCTTCCAAATGACCTGCCATGAGCAGGGACGCCTTCCACCAGACCAGGCTGCTCAGTGCCCCATCCAGCCTGGCCTTGAACACAGGGATGGGGCATGCACAGCTTCTCTGGGCAGCCTGTTTTCAAGCCTCACCACCCTTTGTGGTGTAAAGAATTTCCTTGTAGCAGCTAATCTAAATCTGTCCTCTTCTAGCTTAAAACCTGTCCCCCTTGTCCTACCACTGTCTGCCTGTGTAAAAGTCCCTCACTGGTTATTAAAAGCTGGAGAAAATGTCCAGTTGGACAATTAGAGACTGAACAGAATTCAGTCTAGGAAAAGTTACACAGATCAGGCAGGTGCAGATAATCATATTTTTGTGTGTTTATAGGGAGCACATCTAACCATGAGTCTGATGAGGAATACCAAGATGCAAAAACAGGTATAACAAAAATTAAGGTTTTACATAGAAAATGTGCAATTTGGGAGCAATATGAAGGATTTGCCAAAAATGGAAAAGGTTTTCCTATCTACTGTCCTTAGAATAAGCTGAGTACCTTTCTGAAAGTTTTAGGGATGTTGATCAAAAAATATTTGCTTCAAGGGCAACTGATTATGGTTTTCTCACCAGTGTAATAGATAAGCATGAAAATTAAAAATTAAAAAATGGAAATGTATCCATTTGAAATCCACCCTTCTATATAGTCATACCACTGGTGAACTTTTCAATATGATCAACTATTTATTCACTGGTAGAATGTGCACTTAATACTTCTTTTGTAGTGCAGTTATGCTATGCACATACTGAATAAAGACCATGTCCTCTCTTAGCAAAAAAATTTGCCAATAAAAGAGATGTTTCACAGAAGTCATAGAAAGATTTAATTTCATGCAATGAAATGAAGAATTTTCACTACTCACCCAACTCTAAGTCTAAACTTAACACTAACCCTTTCCGTAGCCCTAACCCTAACCCTAACCTTAAACTTAACCTCAACACTAACCCTAACAATAAAACCCCCATCCATATGGGTGGTCAAGTTAAAAAGAAGTAGGAGCAGCAATACTGAGGCCCTACTGGGCCCACCTTGCCATTCATGTTACAGCCATGCTGTTCCTGGAGCTGTAGGATCTTTTACTCACTCAACCCTAACCCTAACCCTAAACATTGCCCTAACCCTCAGAGTAACCTAAAGTCTCAATCCCCATGGGTGCTCGATTTTAGAAAGAAGTAGGAGCAGCAGTGTTGGGGCTGTGCCAGGATTGCCTTTCTCGGCACGCTGTTTTCGGCCCAAGTGTTTCTGGAGCTGCAGGCTCTTTGACTCACTCAACACTGACCCTAACCCTAAGCCTGATCCTAATGACACCTTGGGACTGTGCAGATGTCCTCATCGCCAAAAATTACACAGCTTGAAAGTTGTGTATTTATCAATTGTGGCACCATGCCCTGATGCCCTTGCAATGCCTTTTGGATTGCCAGTGTCCCTGAAACCATAGGTTGTGCAGCTCTCTGAACCCTCACACAAACCCTAAGTGTAGCTTGTTGTTGCTGCTGAGATCCCCATGTGAAAAATGCATATTATATGGCTCTACGCAGATATTTACTATATGTATTATGCTAGGTTGGAAAGTTATGCTGTATTAACATTTGAATAATATAGTAAATGTAGTTTTGTAATTAAAATTAAACTTTAGTATTTAAAATAGAAACTATGTGTGTGAGATATTCTTTTTATTAGCTCAAGAAAAGGAGAAGATAGTCAAGAAATTCTTCGCACAGAGATAACAATTACAGAAACCCCTAAATTTTCCAGAGGAGAGGAATTTATGGCTTTCCTTATCAACAAAAACTTATTTCTCCAAGCCTAACTTAGACTCAAAAGCACCTAGGGATTAACAAAAACTTTTTGACAAGTACCAGACGAATTTCTTGTTTTAAATAAAATATATGCATAATCATAAAGTGTTTTGTATATGCAACAAGTTACCCCTCTTGAGGAGTAAATTCTCTTTTAACACGGTCCTTTTCCTGGCTCATTTTTGTCCAGAAAGAGGTACCCAGCCTGGGCTGTAACTCTTTGCTGTTATTCTCTCATTAATTGTCCTAACTCTAATTGTCTAACCTTTATTACTATACTTGTATTATTATTTTTATAACCATTTTATTTTTATTAAACCTTTATAAATTTTTAAAACAAGTGATTAGCGTTTATTACACCCATCACCAGTGTTGGCACTGATTCAAAAATTGTAGAGTGAACCATCTTGGAGCTGTGCTGTAATGAAAATTCTTCATTTTACAAATTTGAAAATGAAAGGAAAATAATTGCATGACATGGAATGACAGGAAGTACATCAAAATGAGCTGAAACTTCCTGAAACCCGTTGCCTGTATCCAGAAAGTCAGGGCTGGCCAACATAAGAAAACTTCTCTGTTCTAAAGATGTGGTTATGTTGGACTTCAGGAAGAAATATATCATTTGACCTTTCTCCTTAGGGTAGGATGGAAATACTCAATGCTGGTAAAGATTTTCTTGTGTAGAAACAATGCAATATAAAATGTAAATTTTATAAGTTAATTTATAAGGATAATATTTTTAATTTTAGGTAAATTTTTTAAGATGAACTGAATTATTATTAAAATTTCTCAGAATAAATCTTTGAAACCACATAGGTAACACAAGAGAACTACTGCAGGTTCCAGTTTTCATGTTGAATATATAACTCATCAGGAGTTTTTTCCTTTAAAAAATGCCACTGTTTTGATACATTTTATTTTTGAAAACCAAGAAAAAGTTCAATTACTCTTAAAAGTAGTGAAGCTTCTCCAGGGAAATTGAAAAGCCTGTTTTCTCATACAGTCTATAGTTTTACAAGGTGCATTGTTGACCTCATTATTGACTCCACTCCACTGCAGAGCTAGTTTGAAAAACTTACTACAGCTTTCTTTGTGCTGAAATCCATCAGAAAAGGTTTTATAATCCAGGCATTGAGGATCTTGACAGGGCAGGCTAAGCTTGTGTTTGCTGAGTATTTTCTTCTAAAAATTCAAATTTGATATATATGTAATGTGTTTTCTATGTAAAATAAGTTGTTAATGCAAGATAATTTTTGACTACAGAAGCTTCACATTTCTCATCTCTTCGTTTCAGCTGGTATCCTTACTATTTAGTAAGTGCACTGAGAATAGAAGAACAAGTATATGCCAGGCTATGTAAATCTTGCTGTATAAATCTTCCAAAATACATGCTGCTTCCAAATGTCTTTAGCAGCTTAAAATAAAAAAGACCAAAACCAATAGCAAAACAGAACAAAAATATATGTGTACAGCATAACAGAGGCAATGGAGACTATACAGCATCTTGATGCTTCTACTGCTGCTGGTAATTTTTTGTTCAATGTATCAGAAAATACTCTTAAAATTTATAATATATTATCTGGGGAAATGAAGTTCCATTGAGATTTATAAGACTACTTTTTTTTTTCATAATGAACTGAATATATGATTATATTTTCAGCTGTGATTCAAAACTGAAAACAAAAAAAATGAAAATAAGAAATAAAAACCAAATACAGAAATGCTATTTAAATATCTTCAGTGCAATTTTCTTGGCAAGCAATCTGTTTTCTCTCTCTTATTTAGCAGCTTTAAATTTTTTTAGATGTTCTTAATTAAAAAAACAATCCTTCCCTTCCCCGACCCCCTTCTCATCAGGCTCTGGGTCTCACGCTTTTGGCATTTGGTTTGTGGCTTTTATTTGACAGAAACAATTTCTTCTGTGTTTTTTTCTCAGTATAAATAAAATTATTCTTTTGTTTTAAATGATCGCAGAATAAAAATGCCCCATCCCTGGAAGTGCTCAAATCCAGGATGGAAGCAGCTTTAAGCAACCTGGTCTGATCACCATGGCAGGTGATCCTGTCCATGGCAGGGATGTTGGAAGTAGAGAGTCTCTAATGTCCCTTCCAACCCAAACCATTTTATGCTTGTATGGTTCTATGTAATCAACAGAAGAAGTAATGAATTTTTTTCTTTCATGTGGTGGCATTATGGGATTGAACTGTGTGGTTGTAAAGTTTTTTTCCTCTGGAGTAGGTTTTCCATCATTACATGGTATGAGTATCAAAACAGGAGAAAACATAATACTATATCTACAATTTAGATATTGTTATAAATGATGCAATTGATTTGTTTCTTTCTTTTGGTGTACAGCTTATAGATTAATCACTGGAAATAAATCAGCTCTATTCATATTTTCTTTATATCATTTACCAGACTGCATTTGACCTGCATTTGATGGGATGATAGACTTTTTGGGTGAGGATTAGGGTGGAGTGAGTAAGAGTATGGCCTCTCCATATGGATATTCCTTTTTCCCATAGTGTCTCTCTTCTTTTTTTTTTTTTCTTTTTTTTTTCCTAAAAAAAGTAAGTTTTAGGTCACATAACAACAGATGTGCTCTTAAAGAGCAGACTGCCTTGGCTGTGTTAAGAAGTGTCAGTTCCAAACTAATGGCATAGGAACCATCCAGTGCAATAATTCTGGGAGAAAACATGTGGGCTGGAAGTAATGAACACCTCTGCTACTTTCCATATCTATGCACAAATGGTTGGAATGCAGAGGAGAAAGTGACCAGTCGCAAAGAGGGAGGACAGCACTGAATCTTTAACTTATTGAGAAATATGTATCTATCTCCCCATAGGATCTGCACATGTGTTAATAATTCTTGTAAAATACAAAAAAAATCTGCAAACTTAAACTGAAATTGTTCACTGATTTCCTTGTGAGTGGTTCACATTGTTCAATTGAGAATGTTTTGTTTACATCTTATATGTTATTACCATTGTCTAAATTTATGAAAATATATCTTTTTCTTTCTGTGAATATAAGGGGAAGAAGAAGAAGAGGAAGAGGAAGAAGAAGAGGAAGAAGAAGAAGGAGAAGAAGAAGAAGAAGAAGAAGAAGAAGAAGAAGAAGAAGAAGAAGAAGAAGAAGAAGAAGAAGAAGAAGAAGAAGAAGAAGAAGATGATGATGATGATGATGATATAATTCTGTTATTTCCATCCTTTCATTAATGGCGTCACAAAGATATTCTTCTGGAATAAATTGTGTAAGTGGAAGTCTCATAAAAATAAAAGGAAAACAAGTAACAGTACCAATGCACCGTGTTACAGTTTCTTCAGTCAAAAACTAACCAGTGACATAGCTTTCTTGTATAAAACTTGGCACTGGATCTGTTTTTACTTTTACATTAGCTATGGGAGTCCTTGGAGTGTTGTGGAAATCAAATGTCTGCTGGTTACAGTACATGGAAATCAGCCTCCAACTTTTTTGTAAGATGAAAGAGAATTTTGTGTGCGTGAAAAATTTGATCCTGTCTTGGTGTGATTTCCACATACAAATCTGTTGATAGAAAGACATATTTAAATAAAGTCCTGGCTCAAATGAAATCTTAACACAACTGAAGGTCTTACCATATCACTGCATGAAAGTTTTCAATGATCAAATACTTGCAGTTTTATGCAGAAAAGATTTTAACCACTGTATTTATTAGCATAGATGTTTTTAAATACTTAGTACATGTTGAAGACATAAAGAAAAGACTGGTCCAGAATATTGAAAGTTGAAGGCACAGATAGGTACAGTATGGCTACAATATTGAAATATCAAAATATGATTAAAAAGCTGTTACCTATGTAGACTAAACTGAAGACTCTGTGTTTATATACAATTCCTAATTTTTAAGGGAATAACACTTTTATTGCTGAAAAATTGCATTGTAACTATACATTCTTATTATCATTTTGATACATTTTTCCTCCATCTTTTGTTTATTGTCACCCTTTTTGAGAGATCTGTTTTAGACTGTGTGAAGGCTGAAGCAGAGAACTGTGCTATGATTAATTTGTTAAGCACTACAAATGTAAATTTGCACAGCAAAGAGTGAAGCCCTGGTGCTATAACCAGGAAACTTCTTTCTTCCTCCTTCCTCCTTCCTCCTTCCTTCTTCCTCCCTGCCACTGCCTAGGCATGTAGTGTGTGCCTCACAATTTGTTAGGTGATGAAAGAAAAACGTGTGTCATTTCCAGCTTCCATGGAATCAACTACTATTGCAGTATCTAAATACTGTGGGTGAAAATTTGTTTTCACTGGAAATAAGCAAAATCAATTATCTTTTTATTTTGCGTCTTGTAGCTCAAAGGACTTCTTAAATAGGCATGGGACTTAGATACCATTGTCTTTCAAACAGGAAATAAATAAGAATTTTCCTCAGTGAAGCACAGCCACTTAAAACCAGCTTTTGTTCTCTCTCCTGGCTCCAGTTGGGCAAATCACCTTGTGCCTGCCTGTGCTGTGTATGTGATTTGGGTTGCTTCATTTATCCTTCCCTTTAGCATTACAACTTTCCTCTTAGTGCAATAGCTATGATGTGTCTTGGGTCATATTTTGCAAATTGATTAGAATGCTGCTGCCTGCAAGTAATCTTTGAAGAAGCTTGAAAGCTGATAAAAGATCAAGGATTGTACTATCCATCCACACTCTTACCAATATGCATATATCAAGTGCTATAAATATTTATTAACATGTCCACAAGCAATGGAACAACAGAATTGATGATTTTATTTCTGAAAAGAGGAAGAAGAGTCTGACTGAGCAGGAATCTGTGTGGAAAATTCTGAATGCTATGCAGCATGATATAAGGAAAAAAACCCACCGAATATGACATCTAAAAATACTGCATTCACCAGAAATGTGTATACCAATCAGAACATATTAAAAAAAATCTCCTTTATTAAAGAATTAATTTTTCAAGATCTGTTGCTATTATCTGATGTGGGTTGGCAGATTCCTTGCTGTTATATGGGTCACTATTGATGAGATTAAGCTCTTGAAGTACTTCTCATTTCATGTAGGAGCAGAGAGTTCTGGTCACTGAAAGCTGAAAAAATTCCTGCAGCTGAAAAAGTTAATGGGACTCCTGGTATTTTTACAGTGCTAGATTCCATAAAACACTTGATCTGCCTAGGTGTCAAGGCTGATGTGAACAGAGATTCTATGAGGTCAAAGTAGAGTTCCTTCTGTGTGAAAATTGGAATAGGTTTTGCACTGAGACTCTCAGAAATAGTGCTTGAGGTCTAAAATGAGCTTGCACATTAGTACTTTCAATACTTAGCTGTTAATCAAAATATTTCCTGTGGCCTGTCAGCAGGTTATTTGTTTACTTCTTTAGAAAAGTCCTTTCAAACATTTGGATGGTGTCAATTATATTGGAAGTAGTTAGGAATGTTTTTGACCAATGATCCGTTATCCAACTTTGAAATTAACTCTGTATTATGAGCTTTTAATTACAAACACTACAGTTTAACAGCTTAATATGGTTTAATATGCTTCTATGGATCAACTGTTAGTCCCTTAATATTACTTCTTCCAGGGCTGAGTTACATTATTTTTAATGAGTGCTGAAGATAATTGATGATTCCATATAATTCACAAAGCATATAGGTCTAGTCTCAAGATTACAAATGCATTTGCAATGTATTTTTAAAATATGTTTTTGAAAATCCATTCATTGCATTCATGATTTCTCAAGTGATTAATAGTGACCCCATTATGTCAGTGGTGCAGCTAGACTATGTGCTGCTATACTTGACTGCAGTTTTTTTGGACTGTTGTAGGAGCACAGACTCACCACCTACCCAGCTACTGGAATCATTGGCATCTGCCATGAGAAAAACAAAAACACAAAGACCATTAATAGTATTTTATATATTCTTGGTGATATTTAATGTACTGCTTAAAGATGGTGACTATTTAAATTAAACCCATGGTGTTGTTGAAATGGAATATCTATATAAGGAAAAGACAGTTTTTGCCAAGTTATCTAATTTCAAAATTTAGAAGCAGTAGATCTTTAACTGACCCTTCAAAATAGGAAGCTACGACATATGGAGGAGGTAAAGTAGGCCATGCTTTTAATTGCCCAAGTAAAAATGCACTGATTTCATATTCAACAAATTTAGATATTATTAAATATCTACTTTTTAGATATTATTAAAAATAATTTTAGAGATTATTAAGTTACATCCCAATCTAATAAATATCTATTAATGTCTAACTGGTTAGTTACACTTAAAATAATTAATCATGTCCCCTGTTTCAAATGGGTTTTGAGGATGAGATTACCTGGCTAAATGCAGCCATGTAGAGCTGGACAAGTATTCTAATGCATGTGAAGTGTAAGGTACTCCTGTAGAGTAGAAATTTATCCTTTTTCCTAGGTAAATATTACAGAATGACATCCTCTTAGAAGTACCATTATTCTGCTGGTTTGAGTGGGAGCCTACTTGCCCTAACTTATAGCTTTTACAACTTGAAATGGTTAACACTAAATGAACTGTATTCTACTTCAATAATATATAGTCAAGAATTCAGAAATTCTAAAATAAAGTTACATGTGAAATTTGCGTTTGTCCCTAATGTATATTTATTATAGAATGATTGTCACTTTTGTGATCACATATTGGCTTTTCACAGTAGGCTGAAATCCAAATTCTTTAAAAATGTACTGTGGTTTGTATACAAATATTATGTTAGGATGGACTGAAGCAACTTCTAAAGTCCTAAGGAAAATCTTGGCATGCCCAAGTGAGAGAAGAATGTGACTCTGTATGTAAGAAAATGCTCCACAATACCTGATAAGACCTGTATAACCATTCAAAATTCATAACTGATGCTAAATTCTCCAGCAAGCACATAGATAATGAGACAATAGACAAATGTGTGTGTGCAAGAAGATTATATATAAAATTGTCAATACCGCCCCATGTACTGCTGATGCTTACCAGGAATAACTATAAAACATCACTTTTAATTTAAATTTAATAAAAAAGGAATAAAGTTTATAGGATGAAAAGCTAATTATTTTTGTTAATGTTTTGAGATACAAAAATGGAAACAAGTATTTGTTTGCCAATTTATGCAATTCTTATAGGTAGCCACTAGAGGACACAGGGAGCTTAAGAATAATGCAGGTGATAGAAAAAAATAAGCATAAGGTTTGCAGAATGCCATAAATACACACATTATACATAGCTCACACTTAAAAACATATTGGATAAGTCTGAAGCTAATAGCCACATGACACTGTACTAAGAGAGAAAATTATTTTGAAAGACTGTGCTTCAAAGGAATGGCATGGGAAACAACTCTCAGTAGTTGCGTTGAAGCTCTGTAAGCTAATGAGTGGATCCAGTTCAGCTAATTAAGAAGCTGTGTCACTAAAATTAGAAAATGTCCTTAAAGGAATTAGTGCAAGTGTGCAGGTTGAAATCATAACTGCATAAATTCTCTATACAAAGTAAAGAGAGAGAACAGTGACTATGGTTGCACAGTCATTTTCATTTGGCTTAGAAGCACTCTTCTGCTGCAGAGTGGTACCACTGCCTTCAAGACCTGGCTGGACACTAGCAGCCATGCTGCTCTGTGAGGAACTGATGCAAGGCTCTGATGGGTCAAAAAAATAATCCTGCAATAAAGTAGCAATCTGTTTAATTTTTTGTTTGGTTGATTTTGTTTATTTGTTTTGGTTACTTATTTTGGGTTTGGATTCTGTACTTTGTTTGCTTGTTTGTTTGGTCAACGCTTGTCCAGTGTAAAATATATATACGTTGCAGGGATTGGAATTTTTGTTATTCCTCTCTGTACATAGGGTGTTCTAAACCCTATCCTAAAATTAGAGTTCTTCTGTTTTTTTAATATCTGCCCCACCTTGTTATATGCCTGGATGCACAATCTTCAGTAAAAGAAAACTGAATCTTACTCTCAGTGCACTCTCAGTGTCTCATGACTTGAAATTTTAAAATGGCTTCAACCTTTTGAGGATAATGAGACTGAAATTTCACACGTTGTCTGTCTCTGTAATTGGTTCTCCAGGCTTTATAACATGAGATAATATAAGGTAATGGGATCAGTGTCGGCATTACATCAAATAAATACTCATGGTGTTTACTGTGACTAATGTTTGCAGAATTCTCCTGGGGGCTTAAGAAGAGTTCAGGTGACTCTGAATAAATCCTAAACTGCTCGGTTTAGACTTGAATTTTTATAGGGCTACAGGTACAAGCTGTAATAGCTGACATGTAGCAATGTAGCAGGCACTTTAAAACTGTATGATCACTGAAGCACTGATAAAATTTTTGGACAAGTTAGGCACAAATTAACTATATGCCTGTCTACATGGCTAGGCAGCCCTAGAAAAACAGTGGTGTGAGTGCCACCTGGTTATTTTGTTTTTATATTCTGAAATAAATAGAAATTGTAGTTATTTGGTTTGCAATTCTATTGCTCATACTGCTCAGTTCCTGAGGGAACAGAATCTGCAGTTCCCACAGGACATTTGTAATTTGTGTCTGGTACTTATGCAAAGCTAATGTCATCAATGTCAGTTCTATGAATGTCATGTGTATGTTCTGAATGGGAAGCTCCCAAAACACTGTCGATAGAGTTACTTCAGCATAAAAGTCATGGGGAAGAGGTGAAGAGGTTTACATATTTTAAATACTAGTCTGGTCTAGAACGTGTTGGATGATTTCAGGTATGACATCCAAGAATTTGAGCATCCCAAGTCAAAAGAACAGGACAGATCAAAGAGATAATTTGTCTGGGATGACTCTTTGTAATGAAAATTTGAAACCTCTTTTTATTATATAGATACTACCAGTCGGAAAACTATCATGCATTAACAAAAAAACACCCCAAATCCAAAATGAACCAAAAAAAGACCTCCCTCCTAAAAAAATCTAAAATGAACAAACAAACAAAAACAACAACAAAAAAAGAATACCTAGCATCAAAATACAAAGGAGAAAAGATGAGAAAATGAGAAGAGCTTTTTTTGAATAAGTCAAGCTTGCTAGATCTTTTAGGATATACTAGCCAAGCTCCCATTCTCCATACTTATTAAAAAAATCTAGAATTCCAAGAGGAGTACAGTAAATAATACCCTTTTTGCTTTAACAGATGTAGTGACATTAACATATGACCCCAGTGACCTAATGATATTTCAAAATAAAAGGTGACCTTTGTTTCTTTAAAGAACATTCTTAAGCCTCAATTATGCTAAATACAAATGCAGACAGTCTTGTGTAATGCTTTGATCACAGAACTTATGGCATTTATTCCTTATGACAATAAGGTGATTAGAATAATCTGTATATTTCATATTTCTAAAAAAATCTTCCCAGCTAGATTCCCATCATGTAGTGTTGGGAACAGTGCATGTTTACAGTTCAATTTTTCCCAGCCTGAACTATTTTTAACTAAATTAAATTTGTTTCTTGTTGAATTAAATAGTTTCCAAAGATTTAATGTCAATATTTCTAGATCAACCAGATAAAGCATTTAAATATTGTAAAAAGGCATTATTTTTTTCCCCCTGAAACTTACTGTAATTTGAGGCTCCAAAAATGACCACCTAAAATATTTTTGTGTGAATAAAAATCAGTGTTCTTATGCATTGGCAGTCAAAATCTTAAATTATTGCGAAGTAACTACAAAATTAGTATAAATTTACCCAAATTCAATTCCACTCCAGTATGCTCAGAGATCATGAAGTGTAGGGCAAACTTAAAGGGCCTCCCAGGGCAGATAAAAGGCATGACAGCTTTGGAGTAACAGGTTGCTAATATTAGGAATTTATAATGTCCATGGGAAGTGAGGGAAGTGTAATGAGAGAAGTCTCTTCTCTTTGTTGAGTGTAGAATAAAGAATATAATGATGTCCCAAATGGCTGGATAGTTCACCCCTAACCTCTTTATTATTTGTAAACCTCTCTGTTATTTGTAAACACCATGAATTGAGAATGAGTGTATGACCCTGAACATCATTCTAGTCTGACGGTCAATGGCAACACTCATCTGTTTGAATGGCTACCTTGAAATTAGTTGTGGTTCTTCAAAGTTTCCAGCACATCTTGGCAATGCATTGTTTCATTTAATAGCTACAGTTTCAAGAAAAAATATTGCAGAATGTAAATGAAGACTTTCTTAATGGTTCTTGAGTCTGAACAAAATTCAGATTTAATTATTTGATCAGCATGACTGTTACAACCTTGAGTACCTCACCTCCAATGTCCCTGGACCTCTTCTCATATCACATCCATCATGCTCTTATTTATAAGTAATTCCATTCATCAGTCATTATCAGAGTGATGTTTCATATGTTTGGGTGGATTAGATACACTTTTAATATTTCTGTGACACCATCTTACTTCCTTTACTAGTTCAGACACAGGCACATATCAATCATCGACAAGCTCAGAGGAATGGAATAAAAAGATTTGGTGATATCCCTACATTCACTGCAGAAAGTAAAACCAACAAGAAGTAAACTTTAAATATCCCTAGCCTCAATCTTGCAAGCATTTTGCTAGTACTAAACAAGCCTAGTTGGAGCTTTTCTTGTGCTTAGGCATTGTGACAATTTATTTTCTGGATCAAGTCTTGTGTTTCTAATGAAGGGTATGTTTGCATAGTAGCCCTTCCTCTAAGGGACTTTCTCCTATCCTCAGTCATCCATGTTTATTACTCTAGGAAGAACATTAAGATTTTCAAACCTTTCAGACCTTCCTCTGGGAAATACGTTCGAGAGTGGTGACAGATGCTAAAGGCCTGGGGAAGGAACGACAGGTGGGCACTCAGGCAAGGACGTGTCTGCCTGCCCCTGCCTGCTCACTTATGCCCACGTGCACTCACACAGGCACATCATTACAGCAGGGCTATGCAAGCAGCTCTCCTGTTCCTAAGACATGGCACTGAAAAATTAGACTGTTAGCACACCTCCAGCTGTTGCCCTGCACCTCTGCATGATGTGATTCCCACACTCATCATGCTGGTGATGACTGTAAGGAAACAGCTTGAAATAGTCACAATATTTTCCTTTACCAGAAAGGAAACTATTCTTTTCATTACTTCTGAAAAACAGCTGTGTGCACTAATGATTTTCAAATCCTCAACATAACCCTGGTAAGTTAAATATCCTGTGAAAATTTACAATAGCTAAGTGTCTAATCCATATATTAGAAAGTAGTTCTATTTTAGAGAAACTAAAATTAATTACTTAAAAGCAAGTAACAGAGTCACTGGTATTCCCTTTACAAAGTGCTGTGTCATGTCACTGCTAAAGATCATAGATTTCTTAGTGATTCTTTCTTCAGTGCACTAGCTGAAAACCTCCAAGTGGTGATGTTTTTTTTCTGCACATACTGATTATGTTTTACAGAAATAATAAACACAAATGCAAAAGTCTAAGAACAAGCATATTTAGTATGTTGGCATGCCTCTGCAAACATGAAAAGAAACATTGGAATATTTCTCCATATTTATTTATAACCTTTTCAACTTCCTCCCCCACCAAAACATATTGATTTTAAGTGCATCATGAATATATCAAAAATATTTTTCACATAATGTTGTACTTGGCTCATTTGCATTGCATGCATTTCATTGTGTCCTTTACAGCCCTAAAAGCCAAAGAGGAATTTTTCAGGAAGAGAAAGGCCAGGTTTGTTTCTTCCTCACTTGAGTTCAGGCACATCTTACTCCATCACATTTAGTGGCATTCTTCAAGTTGGAAAATAGTGTCAGAAAGGACAAACCCAGAATCACAAAGCTTTCTTTCTCCGGCTTTCTGGAGACAAGAGATTTCTAATGAACTGAAGAGATGTATTCCCTTTGCTGCCTTCATGAAATGATTATTTGTTCACGGTCAAATTGAGATGAAACAGTATTTCCTATAAAATATATCATGTAATGTACTTAATAAGTTTTATATATATATATATATATATATATATATATATATATATATATGATGAACTATTGTGAGGCTTATGAGAAATGTAAATAGAGACATTCAAAGAAGCTTGAAAAATGAAAAAAGGCTAAAAAAGTTATTTGAGACCAATATTTCTTGATTTAGAAATAAACTATTGAAATCAGCTTTGAAGTGCTGCATTTAGGACAATAGACAGAGACTCAGAAATTTTAGGTTTGAGGTTTTTTCTGCCATTGACATACTGGGTCTCTGTTGGCAAATCTTTTAATCTCTTATTGTTCCAAAGCCCCCAGATGGAATAAGAACACTTCCTCTTTGTCTTCACATGACTTATTTGTTTGAAATGTTATGTCTTTTGGATATATGGCTTGCTTTTTAACTCTGTATATTTGTTTAGTGGTCTTTGTTGGGAGTCACTGGGCACTAGTATAATAAATAGAAGTTTCACTGTTGCCCAGAAGGCTACTTGGGTCAGGTTATCCAATGGTAAAAGTAAAAATTCACATGCAAGGATCACAATAAAGTAATTTATAAAATTGAAATGGAGCTGCCTAAAATCCAGCAAGCTTTATCTGCTCCTATCAGCAACAATCAGTGCTTCTACTTTCTTGCAGGGAGAAAGGTGTTCAGCTCTTTTTTTGAAGCCAGTTAAATCCAGACAAAAGACAGTTTCATCCATAGATTTGCCCAAAGCTTTTACCATCAACAGTAATTCCAGTCTAAAAAGACACAAGCATTTCTGTATATATTAACAAGGTATTGCTACCAAATGTATTTTACTACTGTACTATTAGGGTAAATGATTGTAGACATTTTCTTTAGCATCTAGCACAGAAAAATTAGCAGTTTAATGAAGGAACACAAAATAAAATACTTCTTCTGAAATATCTACTGTCAGATATAGTACAGTGAAGAGAATGCTGAGATAATGTTATGGTTCCTGGTTGGAATGTCTAGGTTTTTTAGCTGTCTGGCTGTTTATTTTTGCTTTGTTCTTCAAAAGTGCCTTTAAAGAATTTTTTTCAGTAGAGATTATTAATTTCAGTGCCAGTGAGATATTGCTGACAGAGTATTCTGGTGAAAGAGATCATCTGAATATTTAACTAACCTAGGCACAGATCTGAAAATCTGAACTCTAGCCTTTTTGGTCTGTCAGACTTTTGACCTTATGTTTCATAGAAATTATTAAATTTTTTACAAGTTCACCTCAAGTATGGGGGAACTGGGTCAGCTAGCTGTCTAAAATGCAATTTTAAAAGATTATCATAGCTAATTAAGTTTACAGAGAATTTCTAGACAACAGCTGTGTCATGAGAACTCCTCTAGAGAAGTATGAACACTGAAAACTGGGAAATTCTTTCTTTCCTGAAAGACAGAAATAGCTGTCTTTCTATCATATTCTTTCATAGCCCTGTTAGAATTATTCCATAAATAGTGGCCAGATTTGGTTCAAGTTAGAAAAGCTTTCATACCATTTTTGAAGTTATCTGGACTTTTTTTCTTAATTCTTAAAGAGATTTTTTTTTTCCACAGCCAGAAAAGCACATGATCCCAGAAAGACCCTCACACAGTTACATTCCAGCCCTTATCTTGTTATCCTCCATTTTCATGAAGGAAATGGCAGCTCAACTCTGCCATTTTTGAGACTTTTTTTTTTTCTACTTATCTAATACAAGGTGAAGATAAAACAAGCACTCAACTAAGTGCTTAACTAAGAGATATAGGAACTGTAATCCTGTTGAAATTTTATTGTTAAAACCTGCTTATTGCCACAATCTCAGGTCTAAGACTTGTAGAGGTAATGGAGCCCTATAAGCTTACTCATGTGCTTTTTACCTTACTAACTTGAGTGTGCCAAGTGGCACACTAGCACAAATATTTCCCAAATCAAAGTTGTGTTAATATTATATTTCTTAGCTCTGTACCTTCAGCTTCTTTACTGTAATTCATGGTATGAGTGAGTTTCAATTTTTTTTTAATTCTTCTGCTTAGAAAATGGAGACATCTATTTTTAATTTTTCTCTTAAAAATATTTATTTTGCCTTTTGAAATTTAAATACACTTAAGCATGCTGTTTCATAGAAAAAAAAATAAAACTGTTTAACCTGCAAACTTGTACTTTTTGCAAAATGAAAGAAAACATCTGTGAAATCTATGTGAAGTAGAGTTTCCAAATGTGAGAAAAGTCATCAGCCAGCAGCTAACTCAACAGGACAGTTTATTGAGCTGTGCTGGAAGGTCAGGACCCCCCAGGCACTCAATAGTCATCTACGAGGACCAAACTTGCAGGCAAATTGTAAATACACATAACAAAAAAAAAAAAAATTCCCTGCACTCCCTGATGACTATCAACTGTATTTCTGAGAGTGTAAATTATGTCTGTAAGATCACACACAGAGACCCAGGCCATGGGTACATTATGCAAGAAACTGCAGCTGGCAGAGTGCAGCAAGCAACGTGGCAGCAAGAGTAAGCAGGTTTGAACACGGAGTGAAGAAGCAAGAGACTCAGACCATGCCTATGAAGAGTTTGTTCCTTAACCTACATCTTAATGGTAGGGAAAGGAATTATAACCCAAATCTAATGATTTTGAATTCATATTTAATCTACTTGGCCATGATTGCAGGCCAATACTGTACAGGGGAGGGTGTGTTCCTAAAAGCAGAGAAATTTGCCTATGACACAAAAATGAGGTACTGGACTGTTTCATGGCATTAATGAAAAAAATATTTTATGTGGTTTCTAATGAGTTTTAACCTGTTCAGATAACATCACATAATAGTTTGACATATCTTGTAATTGTCTTCAGTAATTATAAACCAGCCTTAAGGGCAGCTGACTAACAGCATCTCCCAATGATTTTCTTGCATCAGCAGCAACAGAAACACATTGAAACTCCAGGATGAGAAGGTCAACTCCACTGTAATAGATGAGACCACATTCATCTCAGGCTTCATGCTTAACAGAGAAGCAGCTACAAGTTTTTGTTCTAGTAATTTTCCCAAAGAGGACCATTTTTCTTCCATGCTCTGTAATGCAGGGGATAAGGATTCGTGCATGATTTCTATTTACACGGATGACTTGCCACAGTGTTGCTGGTCCTTCGCCCTTAAAGGCACCTTAAGAATTTAAGCTTTGCTAGAAATCACTTTGAAATGTATTTGCATTATACCTGTCCTACACACTAAAACAAGATTGAGTGTTTGCTACATTTTGTTGAACCTGAGTAGATGTAGTGTCCAGTGGTGCAGTGAGGCTCTTGGATTCTGACATTCATAAATGACTGATGGAGAAATCTGCTAACAGTGAACAAGATTTTTCTCCCACAAACTGCTTAGACATTAAACCTGAATGTTTCATTTATCTCTGAATATCTACAAAAAAATTTTAAATCCTCAAGGTCCCTGAAATATTGAATAATAAGCTGAATTTCTCGCAGAAGTTCTGATAAACCCCTAGGTGTTTGTAAAACACATTTGAATCATGTATGCATGAATGTTTTTCTCTGTACACAGTCCTGCCACAGTCCTGGATTCTACTCACCATCAGATCAGAGGTCAACAACAAATTTCCTCATGTTTAGGAGTGGAGGACAAAAATTTATGCTTAACTAAGAACATAAAAGGTAAGGACAAATAGTTGAGTGGGGAATCACAGCCCTTATTTAGTTGGGGAAAAGTTCTGCTTTTGATTTCAGGAGTGTTCCATATTTTCATTGGATTCAAAACAAGTCAAAACCCAGAAATTTGAAATTTTGCCATTTCATGGAGACAACTCCTGAGGAGTAAAACTAAAAACAAAATTATGAAAATACCTAACATTGGTTTTCATCTACATCAACATCTACAAATTTATTTCCAATTGATTTAGAAGACCAAAACAAATATTGGATTGATTTTTGAATGTCAAAGGGAGGGGTTCATAGCTTTACTAGCTGATGCTCTCATATTCTACAAAGAATGAATGCCATTCTCCTATTACTGCATTTTCTGTCTCTTTTTAAAAGGTATTTTAGGAGCCTCTTCATATCTGTATATGCAGTAAGGCTTAATTTAAATTAAAATATTTTCAGTTAAAAAGAACCAGGATATATAATTTATTCGTAAAAATACAATATCCATACCAGCTAAATATATCCACTGACAAACATGTTAAGACATGTTGTTACACAATGGTTCAGCAAATCATTTAATATTTGACAATGATAATATTTGCAAGTAAAGGAAAAGTGGTGTTCTTTTGAACAGATCAAGCAATAACCAAACTTACAGGATTGGCTGAGTACCCTCAGGTTAACAAATGACATGATAATCCAAACTTTAAGCAGATAGAATCTACAGCAAAAGTTATTATCAGGGAAAAAAGCAAGCATAGGCGGTATGGAAAACCAAAGCTATGGGTCTGAAAAATCCTTCTTGCTTCCATTTGTTTAACTGTGACTTACGAGGTGCATCCATCCCCACGACCAAAGCTCAGATTGTTGCTTTTCTCTAATCTTGAGCAGAGTTCACCAGGGATGTTGTGTACACTAGCCTGGCTTAACCCAGCCAGTTAAGAAGTTAACGAGTTAACTCTCATGGATCATGAGGGACATCATACATGGACATTTTTGGGTGCACCTACACAGTCATGCAGCACAGGAAGGGCTTTTGGGTGCTTGCACTTGGATATGGCAAAGTTAGGACCAGGAAATGGAGCTCTGCAAAAATAGAACAGAGAAAAGCAGTGAGGTCATGGCTTTGGGTTTTTTTCACACCAAAGAAACAACTTTCTCCTTTCTCTTCTTTGCCTCTCCTCTTACCAAGACAGAATGGCATCTGAAAAGGAAGGGAAGAAATAATATCAGACTGAACTCAGAGTTAGGGACATGCAAGCAAGTGCAACAAAGTTCAAATAGGGGAAGAGAAGGATAAAAAGGATAAACATTCTCATTTTCAGCTGAAGAAGTTTGAGCACCTTGAATGGCTAATTTTGTATTTTCTCTTTATGATTGAAAGGAGGAGGAGAAGAGCAGCAGCAGTTCTTTATGCACTTGAGTACACAGAGGGAATAAGACACTGCAGTAGGTGGAAGCAAATAAGTAGGTGCAACAGCCTTCCCTTGTCTCCTGCTTGTGCACCCCGAATATTGTGTCATTTTGTTTCAGAGCTGTTCCAAAGGTGGAGGTGAAGTTTTCCCTCTTGCACACACTTGGAAACTTAATATGTGGCGGGCAGGGCGCAGATGCAGCTGGAGGATTGGTAGGTCATGAGACAACCCTCAGGCAAGTGAATCTAAATGTTCAAACCACTGAATTATCACCATCTACAGCTGGATTTTGGAAGGCAGGAACAACCCCTGTTTCATCTTTGACAGAAGGACAGAGGTAACAACCTTTAGGAAAGGATTCAGAAGCACTGTCTCCCAAGAGAAAGAAAGCACATTCCAATAACGCTAATTAAGGTAAAAAATAGCCACTCAGCCTCCCAACTTTAGCCATTTATCTTTCCTGCATGGTGTTTTCAAGACTTAACTGTGAGGGTTTACAGTTTTGAGTAACAAAATTGGAGTTGCAAATGTTTACTTTGCAGTTTTTTATCTGTAGAATGTGTCTGAGGAGAAGTTATAGACTTGTTTAGTTTCTGAAGCAGGAGCTGTTCCTGTAAAGATAAGAAGGCAGTAATGCTCAATAGTTTGAAGAATCTCCTACTAAACCATATTCTCTGCCTCTGCTCATATTTTAAAGGTAGCCTCCATTTTAGAAAATCTGTACTCACCTGACACCAGGAAAAGAAGTTGAACTTCACTTTGATCCTTCAAGGCAGATAAGGCTGGGTGTGGGAATAATGGGAGCATTGTACCTCTGTCTCCCTTGTTCTGCTGATCAGGAAAGGGGTAGCTGGCAAGGGAGGTTAATTTTGCTGTCTCCAAGCATATGAAATCATGAGTGAGGCCTGAAAATATAATTTGTCTGACTTGATGCTCATGAGATTTACTAAAAAAAAAAAAAAAAAAGTTTAAATTCTCACCTAATCATTGGCAATAAGGTATAGGAACAACCAACATGGAGATGATGGACCAACAGGCTGCCAACCAAACTAAAATGTCAAGAAAAGGACATAATTTGTCCCTGCCACATTGATGTGCATTGATGTCTCAAAAAAAGGGAGAAGTGGAAAGATATGCTTGTCACTCTTAGAGGAAGTTCAGCAAAATCAAAAGAAAAATTTGTTTTCATAACAAGCTATCTGTTTTCCTTACAAGCTAGCTCACTGGTGCTCACCCCCGTGCTCAGCCGCGAGCTCTTGCCCCACGGCTACAGCAGCAGGAAACAGGTCAGATACCATCTTCGTCATGCTGGAGTTCCTGAAGTGTTGGCAGCTGTCCCATGGTCTGCTGCACATGCCTGTCCTTAGAGAAGACTCAGCAGAGAACAGGATGTGGAATCTGGGAGCAACACGCTTCCTGCTCCCCTTCTGAGGCTGTCCTGTGCACTTCAGCTGCAGCAGGGAGCAGAGCACCACAGCTGCATCTGTAAGGCAGAGCAGAGCAGAGCAGATGAAGATGTGTTTGCTACCTTATGAATCAGAGTAATTACTTCCAGCAGCACAACAGAACAATTGCATTTTAAATCAGTGAATTCAATTTGTGGTAGAATTTGCATATACTTTTTGTGATGTATTCTTCCCAATATTTACAGGAAAAGTATATAAGAAAGCAATATTCATTATCCTAATTACAAAACTCTTTTGAATCAATTACTAAAAAAAAAAAAAATATAGTGGCAAAATTTCCTTTTCTTAATGAAAGCTTTCTTAAACCAGCACTTTCAGAATGCCTATGGTCTTATTTTAAATAAAATCATCCTCTCTGAATGATGCAAAGATTTCTCTGAGTGTGTTCAAAATACAATAAATATTTACAATATTACTTTGTTGCATAAACAAATGCAGAAAAATTATATGTGAATGCAGATATTTTTCTGCAAGGAGTGGAAGTATATCCAACAACCTATACTATCAGTTGCCTTTTCATTCCTAGAAGATTATTGGATTTGACTTTGTGAGTTTGTGTTGTGAAACCACAGGAAGACATGATCCTTAGTCCAAAGATGAATAGTTCAATGGTAGCTTGGTTGCTGCTGTATCTTAAAGCACTTCTCAGAAATTGTAGAAATGTATCAGAAGTAGTAGGGCTGGCATAGGGAAGGCCAGTGGTCACAAGCCAGTAGTAAAAGAGCAGGCAATCAAAAGAATCATAAGAGACACCGACTGAGAAGAAAGCAGAAATTTTCAGTTACTACACTGGCTACTCCTTCAGCACAGCAGTTACAAAAATGGCAGGGAAAAAGTCAAGGCACTTCCATAACTTGGTGGATGTGTCTGGGGTAAGTGTTTGAGATTCTTCCTGCAACATTAGAGCAGCATGAAGTACAGCACTTGAAAGCATGTCTGCTGAGGGTATTTTCATCTGAAATAAAGTTACTGTTTGAAAAAACAGAAGTTAGTCAACAGGAGGCTCAGAAGTGCCAATTTCAATCAGAAATATTACTTTCAAATACAATTTGCAGCTCTTGCATGGTGAGAAGTGATTCTCAGTAGGTGAACTCTCCGGGTAATCTATAAATAAAACAGCATCTTATGTAGCCCTGATTTCTAATCAGACATAACACCTTTCTGAAGACTTGAGTTTGACTTCTGGCAACATTTATGGATAAACTATGTTTTAAAAAAGTAACTGCTTTATAATAGATTATATATTTTACAATGAAAATAATATTTATAAGAAAGTATTTCTATGTTTCTTCTACTGTTGCTCCAAAGGGATTTCAACTTCCTCATGAAAAAAAGTTCTAGGCAGTCATGCTTAATGTGTGAGTTCTTGTGAAGGCATGTTCCCTTCTTTTGAATCTATTTGTAGGTACCAAATGTGAAAGTGAAACAGAAGCTTGAAAACTTCATTATTTATAGAAATTGAACGTTTTTGAAAATAAACAACTTTCACAGAAGAAAGTTTCTCCAAACTCTACATTCACTCTTAAGCAGACATCTGAGTCCAATTCTCATACAAAATTACATAGGAAAATTGTCTCCATAATTTCTGATTCAGATAAAATATTAAGACCTAGTACAAAACCATAAAAAATATTTTTTGTGAAAAAAATACAACACAACTGCTTTTTTTGTTCTTACTTTTCTCCACCACTGCTGAGCAGATTTTATGCAGCATCAAAATCTGAAAAGTAGTGCAGACTAAATGTGGGTAGCAACTTTACTACTTGGGAGTGATGGAAGTAGCTAAAGAAGTAGCTGGACATAAAAACAGCTTAAAAACTCCTCTATAGAACACTTACAGTAAGAAATTTAACTTCCTTGAGCAATAAATACTCTACACGTGTCATCAGCTAACTTAGCGAGGGTGCTTTCAAACCATCCAGATCATTTAGGAAGACGCTGGATAGGGTGGGTGCAAGTATTGATCCCTGTGGGACCCTGTGTGTGACAGGCAGCCAGCCTGAGTAAAAAGCATCAATCAGCACCCTCTGATTTCAGCCTGTGAGCCAGTTTCCAATCCATCCCACTGACACCTGCCCAGTCAATATCTTGCCAGCTTGCATAGGAGGAGGCCGTGGCAAACAGTGTCAAATGCCTTGTTGAAGTCCAGGGGTTTGAACTGCTTTGGCTGTCTCTTCTCAGCCTGTGAACTCTGCTGCATCTCCAAAAAGCATTAGAGAGATTTAGAGGACACTGAAATGTTATCAGAACAAGTTAAGGAAATTAAGGTCTTTATCCATTTTGGAAATTTCTTACATTACACACATTTGGGAATAACTTGTAGAATTTAGAACAAAATCAAGGCATTTTGATACTGAGTCTTGTGTATCAAGAGAAGATGTAGAAAGTCTGAAATGGAATTAGAACTCTAGCTGTGAAGTCCTTTTCTAGTTTTAATTTTTTATTAACTTTACTGTAAATCTAGTTCTCAAGCCCCTCCAAAAATTTGGCATTAGTTGGTCCTAAGTATCAACAATTATGATTATTTTCTCAAAGTCTACTAACTTGCACTTTGCCTATATAAATACAAATCACAATTTTGAATTATGTTATATTGTTTGGACCAGATACCCCAGAGATTAAAATTCTTAAGCTATATTTTCAGAATGCATGTCAGGAAATGTTCAGGTCTTTTCCTTTTAAATTATTTTACCTCTATGTTTTCTGACAAACTAGGTTAAATTATAAAAGACTTAATGATATTATTCTGCCTAGCAGTAGACTCCAAATATTTTTGATTATTGTTCATTCATTATAAACATTATTTTTCAGGGAAACAACAATTCAAAGGTACACAATGTCACTTACACAAAGCAAGACAAAAGCCAAGATTCAATAATAAATTTGGGTGTTGACCAAAATTTTGACTATATGAACCTAAATGATGAGACTTTATTTAAGGATATGAAGTTACAGAAACAGAAATTCAGGAAGAAACCATCTATCATGTAAAGCAAGTGCATTTGTCGCAATCCTTTTAGTTATATTTCTTTTTATGGAATAGGTACTTATATGTTCATATCCCTGTATGTTCATTCATATACCTGTGTGTATATATAGGTCTGCACCTGTTGTTTTCCACTGTAATTTGGTACTAGTGAAATTAATGCAGCCTCCTGGTGTTAAACTGTGCAGAACTTCCATAACTATTTGACTTACTATAACCATATTCTCTTTTCCTCCTTTGAGGAATTTCCCAATCATGTGATACCATGAAGCAGGGAAAATTTAAAAAAAAAGTGGTGATGGTATATTAAAACCAAAGCATTATAGACTCCCTCTTTGCTGCTCTGCAAGCAATCAGAGAGTATCATTGATATGAGATATACAAAGTTTCACAGAATTAAACTGCATAATATTATGCATGGAACTGAGTGAGTGTGGAGGGTGGAAAAAAAGCCATAATAATTCAGTTTCAAACTGGTATCTCACTTTCACTCTAACCATCACTTTGAGTGTAACTGTCTGGATGTGCAGCGTCCAAATTTCTCTTGCAAGTGATTTCCAGTAATGATGGGACCAAGAAAGCAAGCCTCATGAGAAAGCTATCTAATTTATAAAGTAATGCAAGTCTTTTCATATCACAAATATTTAGCTTTGATGTGAAATAATGTTCTGTGTTTTTTTTTTCTAATTACTTACATGCTTTGAGCATTAAGCCAGGTTCTTTCCATTTCTTGAATCTCCACATTTAATGAAGAACTGTGTTTAATAGCTAAAAATATGCATGTTTAATTATGTTTTAGGCATTTTTTCCTGGTGGAAATTAAGTTCTGAGTGAGGCACTTAGGCTTCCAGTAAAGATGAAGAGGAGAATTAGCTATTTCAGAATAGGATCCAGAAAGGAAAAGACACTGGTAAAGGGCAAGTCTGCATAGCACACTGAGGAACAGTACATTTGAAATAGTGCTTTGCTGAAGAACAGGGGCTCCACAAGAATAATTTATTTTCAAAAGGTCCAAGTGAATACATATATAAATGGTGGCAGAAAATTCTATCCAGTCTTTTATATGGCTGTGGGGTTTAGTGTTCATTAGAAGAAAGAGAAGGGGAGAGAGAAAGAGTGGTAGGGAAAGAAAGAGAAAGAAGATAGGTGGTATTTTACATATCTTTTAGAAAGTGTGGCCTGCTTGGGTCCAAAATGCTCCTTGCTAAGAGAGGTTTAAATCTATAAAGCTTCATTATAAGGCAGCAAGGCCATACATTCAATAAACAATGACTAATGTATGTGGTTAGATCCCATTTAACTGTCCCTGTCCTGTGTTAGCTCTGAAATTCATAAGTGAAAGAGGGACTTGGTGCCATAAGCTGATGTGCTGCAGGATTATGTTGGGTTTGTTCTCCAAAGGCTTTTTTTGTACTTTAAATCAAACATGACACAGACTTGCTTTGCTCAGATGAAGAACCCATAAACTCATCTGCCTTCTGTTTTTAACCCTTGGAAGTAAAATGTGGCCCGAATATGCCAAGAGCACCTCTTCACATACTTGCTTTGCTTCTGTTCCCTCAAATAACCCACACCTTAGTTCTTACACGACCCTCCTGGGAGGTAGGTTTAGTCAGTTTGAATCCCTCAGGCAAAGAAGAGAACTGGATCCAGAGTGTCTCTTTCCTGGTTGAATGTCTGAATGTCTGTGGCCACTGCATTTCCCCTCAGCTGCAACTGGAAAGAAAGCAGCCACAACATTTTTGTGAGGTTGTGTCAGCCTGTGTCAGACCCTACAGAAGCCTAGGAGAGAAATGCCTTTTTTTTCACATCTGCATCAGGTTTAGGTGAGAGATAAGGATCTCCTGAGGTTGGGGAAGCCCTGGAGATTCACTGAAACAAAATTTTAAGAGTTTAAAGAACGTTAAAATCAATCAGGGAGAAACCAACTGATCTTAACAGCCTTCAGGTTTAGACATCATTGAGTGGGTAGTATAAGGGGATTTTTTTTGGCTTAGGCATCGCAGATCTGCCTGCTTAGGTCCTCTACTACATCTAATGGAAAGATCCTGTTGAGGACTGAATCAATTTGTTGAATACTTGTACAGTGTAATGGTCAGATGCCATAGGTTTCTAGGATTTGCATTTAATTCTGTTCTTGCAAAATATATTTCTGTCAAAAAGGGCATTTCCTCAGAGAATATTTTCATTTTTAAATAAAATATATACAAGTCTAAAAAATAAACTGTTACTATTAGAAATATGGCTCTGATGAATACAAAAACTGAAGTTGCTCCAATAAAATGCTTCAGAGAAATTTACTTTAAGTGCCTTATCCATCAGATATCCAAGTGATTTTTCTTCTTTTGCTATTTGAACACATTCCATAATTAATTGCTGTAATATATACTTAGTGGCATATACTGATAAGAACTGCAAAAGTGTAGGGTTAAGTATATCTGTCAACCATATACATTTGCAGAAAGAATAGAGCAAAAAGACAACATATTATTCTGTTTTATAACTTAAAGAGTAAATTTTTGCTGCAAGCATAAGGTTATAAATAGAAAAGAAATTTAATTTCTGCAGACATTTGCCAATCTTACTTTTGTGTTTAAAAATTTAATTAAATGATATGAAATTAAATGTAAAAATATTCATAAATAATAAATAATTTACTCAAACATCTAAAAGTATTTTGAACAAGGACTGATAACTTTTAAAAACAAATTTAAAAATTCAGTTATGAGGGGAAAACAAAACACTGAAACATGCAACATGGAAAAAATTTCCAGCTTGTATGATTACCCTGACTTGTTATATTGCAAATGATGCCTCATAAAAAATATAATGCATAGAATTCTGCTATAACAATATTCTACTTCAAGATTTTTAACTCTCTGCTTACATAATGCTTCTAAAGACCTACTGGATTTAAGATGAATGAAAAATGAAATTGATGATTTTGAGTTTCTGGGATATGACTGGAGCATGCCATTGTGTCAAGCTGCAGATGTATGGCATGCACAGTGGGCTAATGCATATTTATTATCTGAATAATAATATATCACTATTATATCTGAATAATATTATATCAGTAATAATTGATTTGAAGCCTTTGAACACTGTTTCTCAGCATTGTTAATCATCATTTCAGTGTCTGAGGATAAAAGGACACTGAAAAACAAATAAATCTTACATTTTCTTCCTGAAGCTTTATACATTCGACTTCATTCTTAAATTTCCTTACTAACTGTATTATAATTTCTCTCTAGAATGTCTTGGTCATTCTTTTTTCTTACGCTATGGTATAGTAGCCAAAAAGAAAAAAAAAGGAAAAAAAGAAAAAGAAAAAAAAAGAAAAGAAAAAAAAAAAAAGAAAAAAAGAAAAAAAAAAAGAACAAAAAAGAACAAAAAAGAACAAAAAAGGAAAAAAAAGAAAAAAAAAGAAAAAAGAACAAAAAAGAACAAAAAAAAGAAAAAGAAAAAAGAAAAAAAGAAAAAAAAAAAAAACAACAACAAAAAAAAAACAACAAAAAAAAATAAAACCCCAACCAAAATCCAAGCTAATGTTTGTAATGTTAGATAAATACATCTGCCTGATTTTTTTTTTTTTAATAAATATTTCTTGGAAGGACATCTAAAAAATTAATTATAACTTCTGCTCGTAGGGTTGGGTTTTTTTATACTTGTCCTCTTTTTCAGCAGAATTATCAATCAATATTACTGCGACACAGTGGGAAACTCTCCAGCTGTCCGAACTAATATTTCCAGCGCTGCCTTTCAAAGGCGAGCTCTGGTTGCTGCGGGCTGGCTGTCCCACACCGGGGCCATCACATGCCTCCCTCCCTCTCTCCCTGCTGCCGGGCGAGAGCTCCCCACGCCTCACATGGCCAGCTCGGACATACCACAGGTTTAGCTGGCCTCTCCTCCGATTCTTAAGCTGATGTCACGAACACATGATCTCCCAAGAACTGTACCAGTGCCAGTCAAAATATTTTCCTTGTTAATGTGATATGCTTGCTTAGGAACGGCATCAAATATGACTGACTTTTTCTGCTAAAAGGAAGGGGTAACCAGCTAATCAAAATTTATTGGCCTGCTTTAAATGTATTTATTCATGCTGTGAAGGTATCTCATTTTGGTTTCACCAAATCATATTTTTTGAGTATTCACTTCAAAGCTGCAGCCAGGTGAACACCAGTTATTAGGCACTGGTGTTATAAGTTGGGGAAGACTAAGTTATGCCTCTTTGCTAGCTTATCTGGAGAATGGCTTCATGTCACAAATGAAAATTAATTTCTTGACATTACTTTCCTGTTAACTGGCTACAGATCCACATTGCCATAGTCTGCATGACTGTCAGAGTTCTCTCAGCAGAGGCTTAGCTCTGGAATAGCAAGGGCTTTGCAGGTCAAGCATGCTGTGTGTTGGCAGAAATACAAGACCCAGTTCTGAGATGAACTTCTGTCACCACCATGAAAATTACAGTGAGTATTGTTGGAAAAAAAATCTGGTTTTAAGATTTACTTTCTTGAGTTCCACACAAGAGGCATAAGGCATAAGGGCATAAAAGGCATAAGGACATAAGTAAAATCCAGCATCTGATATATCAGTAAATATTTATGTTTACTGTTTGAGTTGGTTACAGATTTTCTTTAAATAAATAAATAAATAAATAAATAAATCAGATTTAATTTGTTAATACTGGCTCACTTGAAACACTTTATCCAAAATATCTTCAGGTTCACCAACTTTTAGCAAATCTAGTGACACTGAAAGACATCTCAGCAGGTGACTTCTGTAATGAGAGTCCCAGAAGATCTGGTTCTCCTTGTGGAGGGCAGAAGGGTCTAACCTAGATTAGGGATAGGGGCTGCTGGCAGCTGGGTTTATGCGGTTTCAATTAGTAGACTAAACATAGATTCCAGAATGCTGGAAACCTGCAGAAGAATACAGAAACCAGAAGTTTTTTGTTTTTTTTTTTTTTTTTTAAGGGGGAGTGAATATTAAATATATTTTAAGTTCTGCTCTCATTTTAAGAAATGAGAACATGATCTGAATGTGAAATCCTGCTTTTCAAAAAATGCTTATCAAAACAGCTGAACACCTCATGACAATTCATCACACCTAAT
Source organism: Vidua macroura (assembly GCF_024509145.1). NCBI lineage: Eukaryota > Metazoa > Chordata > Aves > Passeriformes > Viduidae > Vidua > Vidua macroura. Next base: position 10,869,191 of record NC_071575.1, on the reverse strand, counting down.
AATCAGCATAAAATAACCCTTTATACCCTGTCTTTTCAAAATGCCTAAATTGAAATGTCAGTGTGGATTTGAGGTTCAGTTCTTACCAGTGGCTACAGGTAAGACTGGGTATGTTACAGCAGGAAGAGTAGAGGACTGTTCACACTGAAATGCTACAGTCATCTCATTTCATGTGTAAAAACATCCCCTCTGTTCTTCCTGTAGCTGAACTACACAGGATATTATACTTACCTGGGGGCAAGAAATGTATAAAAAGGACTTTTTCACTTCAAGACAAATGTGGGAAATTGTTAAATAGTTGCAGAGTCTCTGAATTATGCCATAAGCCCAGATTTGGAAAACAAACAAATAAGAATCACCGATTAAAATAATTGCTCTCCAAAATACAGAAACTCTGTGGGTTAAATTTGAGTACTTCTAATCATTCCTGCCAGGGCATGTGAAAGCTATTTCTCTCCATTATACTTACAATTCACTCAGCAAGCTTCCAATAAAAAGAGAACACAATGTAGAAAGTAAATCCACTGTCCATAACTAACCACACATCATGAACTTTACATTCAGAAGCCCAAATTTTTTGTGATGTTTCATGTTTTATTTAATGCAAATCATTCCATTTCTCTATCAAGATGCTTTTTTGATAAAGAAGTGAGTGAAATACTTTCCAGAGCCCTTGGCATACAACTTTTATAACCCAGTTAAAGAAATTGCTTGGACTCCAGGAAACAAAGGATGTTATTTTTGTTCTGTATTTGCACAGCCCAAATTTTCCAGTATTTAAATCATTTCACAGAATGTGTAAGGTTGGAAGGGAATACAGGGGGTCATCTGGTCCCACCTCCCTGCCCAAGCAGGGTCATACTACAGCACGTGGCACAGGATTGTGTTCAGATTGTTCTCCAGTGAGGTAGACTCCACAACCCCTCTGGGCAATCTGTTCCAGCGCTCAGTCACCTGCACAGTGAAGAAGTTCTTCCTTATATTGCTTGGCACCACTGAGCAGAGGCTGGAAACATCTTCTGACATCTCCCTTCAGACACTTAAACAGATTCATGAGGTCCCCTCTCAGTCACCTCTTCTTGTGGCTGAACAGGCCCAGCTCCCTCTGCCTTTTCTCATAGGAGAGAAGCTCCATTCATTCCCTATATCACCTACATGGCCCTCTGCTGGACCTGCTCCAGGAGCTCCATGCCTTTCCTGCCCTGAGGAGCCCAGAACTGGACACAGCACTCCAGATGTCTCTCACTAAGGTGTGGTAGAGAGGCAGGATCACATCCCTTCACCTGCTGGCACTGCTCTTCCTAATGCACTCCAGGATACCACTGGACCACCAGGGCACTGCTGGCTCATGGAGGGTTTGCTGTTCACCAAGACCGCCAGGTCCTTCTCTGCAGGGCAGCTCTCCAGCAGGTCAGCCCAGCCTGTGCTGGTTTATGGGATTATTCCTTCCCAGGTGCAAGACGCTTTTGCCTTTGTTAAATTTGCCTTTGCATTTGCCTTTGTTAAATTTTAGAAGGTTCTTTGCTGTCCATCTTTCTAGCCTGTTAGGGCCCTTCTGAATGGTTGGGGTATCCGAAGGGCGGTATTGGCCATTCCTCCCAGCTTTGTGTTGCCAGCAAGCTCGTTGAGGAGGCACCTATCTATCCCTTTATCAGTTATGTGAATATACTGTGGAAGTTCCATGACAAATTTGTCCATGCTGCTGTTATTTTGTGCTTACAGTAGTTAACTGTACTTCCTTCTTGCCTGGATGGATCATAGTGGAAGGTACAGTCATTGATTTACCGAGATCCTCTCTATATATGTTTGAGAAATATAGATTATATGCTCACAACCTGTTGGGATCTGTGATACTTAAATACTCCCGAGATTGTAGGAAGTCTCTGTCTTTCAGCCCCGCTGCTGCAGGTCTGTCTTGCAGGACAGCGTGTGGGGCTCTGCCCCTCAGTGGGATGTTGCAAACATTATACACGAGAAACTACGTGTGCTATATTTACAATAACGTGCCAATATCTATCACCCATGTTGAACAGTGTGCCCCCAGCCTAAGCCAACAGAAAAATGCCAGTACGACAGTGAAACATGGAGGGCATGAAGAAGAAGGACAAGGCACGCCCAATTTCCTCCATCTTGCCCCCTTATCTAGAATCCTAAAATTCTACTTTTGCACCCATGCCACACTAATTACTACTTATATGAAACACTCAGAGCTTGTAATTCATCCTGTAAGATTGAAAACTCTTTTCCATGGACAGAGATCAGAGACAGTGTCTCTCGGGGCTCTGTACAGGGGGTTTCCTGACCCCCAGCCTGAGAGGGATGCCCTGGATTCCCACAACACCCTACAGACCATAGACCTGTAGTAAAAGCCACTAACTACACAACAGGAGTCCCAAGTTTAAATCTTGGTGTAATGATTTCAAATGAGGACATAAGCCTGTATTTCTTCCATCTCAGTATCTAATGAACAGTATCCTTCTCAAAACCAGTTATGTATGTAGCCTGAGAAACTGGGGAACTAGCTTTAGAATCTGAATCGGAAAGAACAGAATTGCGAGCCCTGACCCTATCAGCAAGACTAGGGTCATAATTATAAAATATATATATATATATAATATATAATTTATAATTATAAAACTATTCCTTATTAAATGGAGATGAAGGATAGTGTTCATTCATTATAACACATTCATTATAACAACCACCTATTACCCCCAAAAAATTCTCCCCAAATACAAATTTCATTCCTTCTGGAATCATGAAATGTGCTGCAAATCTGGAAATACTGTTGCTGGAGGCGAAGTGTTGATACATTCTTGAAGTTGTTAGGAAGCTGAGCAATGCAACATCTTGAATAGGGAATGGGAAGTGATTGGGACCTGATAGATGAATTAGAGGTAAATGTAGTGACTCACCTAATTGAGGAAATGCCTGTCCCATCCCATCTAGCTGGAGCTCTGCTCTAATCCCAGCTACAACCAGAGATATAATGCTTTATACCAATGCAGCCTGGAGATGACAAGCATGTAGCAGCGGTGAAGATTTTCAAATGATTTGTTATCTCCTTAATAAAAGTCCATGGGAAAAGTGAATTAAGTATTTTCTACCCAGATTACACAAAATCCTAATTTTGAGATCTGTGATGGATATTTGTTCTGTTCCAAAGTAATGAGTTCACTGTAGTTCTAAAAGTTTTTATGCTCAAAGTTAAAGCAAAAAAACATACATACCGTCTTACAGTATAAGGATAAAGTAAAAATGTATAATTACCTTTTTTGCAAAACCCCATTCAGGAAAACAAACTATTAAGAGTTGCAGACTGATAGCAATCTGAGAGAGTGAATACAAACAAAACATTAGTCATAATTACATTAAAACTACCCTATGGGTACTACCAATTAGAAAATTGTGTGCAAGAAAGAGGGGGGAAAAAGAGAAATTAAAAAAAAAGGCAGAGAAAAGTGAGATTTTTAATAAAGATGAAAATGGGTATATATGACATCCTACTACATGAGATGGTAATTTGGTTATAGCTGAAAATACTTATTGATTGCTCACATTGGAGTCACCTGTTGGCATTAACTGGGTCTTTTGTTCAGTTGTTCATCCCAAGAAAAATTATCTCTAGCATCTGTGATAAAAAAAACCCCAAACTTTGCAAATGTACAGATTTATAAATTGTATTTTCACTTGTAGAATTTTAATCAAAATGAGCTCAACTGTGACAGCTAGATATTTTGCTTTTAACTCTAACAGAACTAAGATTTGACCTTAATTTTCTGTACATTCATTTTATTTGGTGCTGTTGTATTAATTTTGATCCAAATCTATCTTCTGTTTCATTTTATGATGAATTTAAATTCTGTATAAGCAAGAGAAAGGGAAATCTTTGAGACTTCTAATTTCAACCTGTGATCATTATATAAACAGACTAGAAGCCAGAAATGTTTCATCCTGCTCTACAGCCAAAGAAAATCTCTTATGACTGTTGATGGAGACAGATTTAATTACGGCACAGTTTCACAGAGACCTGAGCGTATGAGCACAGAGTGGACATGAAGTGTTGTCAAGGTCCATTTGGCAGTGTTTCAACTGCCAAGGGCAAGACTAGAGATAAAAGAAAAGAGTCAAAAATCCTAATCAATGCATGAAAGCCTCACTTAGACCAGGCTTGCTGGCAGACCTAGATCAGACTCATTATTACTTTTTCTATTTCTAGTTATAGAAGAAAAAGGAGGCTTGCCTGTGAATGCTTAAAGAAAAAAGAAAAAGAGATTCTGAAGAAAATCCTTTAGCCAGGGAATACAAGACCTTTTTTCCCTTAAATTCAAGCTTACTTGAACATTAAGAATTTAAATTTTAGAGTTAAACTTAAGTAGCTTGTGTACTGGAGATTCCATCAGATTTTGCTTGTGTCCTCTAAATCCTGATGGCCCTGAGGAATAAATCCCTTGTTGACTCAAGCAGAGTCACTTGATAGCTGAGTTTTTGGATATAAAAAAATAGGTGTTTCCTTTAACTGTTGATTTCAGCAGCAACCTATAGGTATGAGACTGCTGAGACATTTTTGTGTAAGTCTGTGCACTTTGTTAGAACTTATGAATTTCTTTAAGGACAGGGAAGACAAAAAAACTGCTTGCTTCAAGAGAAGGGAGAGAAAAGGAGCTGTCTCCTCCCTTCCCTTCACCTCTCTTCCCCACAGAAATGAAGGAAGGGTGCACATGCACTTACTTCCTACATTCCTCTCTCTTGAGGGTCAAAAGTTTTCTCAATAAGAAGATGAATACATCTCTGTAATCTACTCTTCTTTTCCTCTTAACCAGGAAATTGCTCTCTTTGCTTAGCTAACACAAGTTTTGTGACCCCCAGCCTGTTTTTAAAAAGAATTGAATTTCCCAAAATTTAAAACATATTTTTAAAAATAAATCACGCTCATATTTTGGAATGTGATTACTCAGACACAGTTGTTGGTAGGGAAGTGTAAGGTAAAATAAGCTTCAGAATTGTGGTTTTCATTGGCTGTATAAAACCTTTGGCGTTAGAAGGCCCAGATCAGTAGCTTGGTTAATGCTAGGCAAAGGCAGCTGTTTTGTCAGAAAATTGTTTCATAGAGAGCCTGCATGTGGTGATTTTTCACTAGGTTCTGGGGAAAAAAAAGAAAAAAAGGTTAAAAATCAGCGGATCTCTGTTTTCTCCATATTGCTCAAAGTGCAAATGACCTTTCATTATTGCTACAGAGCTCTCTGAAGGCATTCTTTCTTTGACATTATCTAATATTATTACTGAGAGAAAATAGAGGAACATTTATTGTACACCATCTATTCTGTATATCTGATACTTCCTGTGTCTCTTAATAACTACAACACTGACGCATTTCTTTTCTCTGGAGCAGCTGAGTAAAATTACATGGTCATTAAATTATCTTTTTCAAATATTTTTCAATAGCCCCTTATTATCAGCTTTCTGAGTGTTTATATAACCTTACAATCTGCAATAGCAAAACTAATTTTTGATGTTACATTTCAAAATTCATCATGAAATTTCAATATAACACACTTACTTGTCTCATGAAATAGACTCTGGAACTATTTCCCATTAATCTGATGGGAATTTTGCTATTTTAATTCAGTGGGACTGGGACAGGACCAAAAGATATTCTTTGCTCTAGGAATAATTCAGAATGCAGATTTACTAACTTATTTTCTGATAAAACCTTTGGGATTTGACTTCTCCTTTTTGAAGTGATCAGTTTAACTGTCAGAAAACAATCTTTACTTCTACTTTACTTGTTGTGTAAGCTATGAAAGGAGGAAGTGGGATGGAAAATTGCTGAAGAAACCTGCCAGACCAGAGGAGGGGGATTTTCTGTAGTCATCCAGTCCAAAATTCCCACACTTCCAAGGGCAATATATCAATGCCTACTCCTATTCCTGCCCGTCCATGTTTCCTTTCCTTACCATGGCATATGCATCCTCATCTTAGTCCCTCATTCCTGTAGTGATAAAATTCTTCTGCCCTCATTATTGAGAACCCTTGAGACAACTCAGTTTCATAAATCTTTTTTTGCTTTTGTTCTGCATCTTTTTTTTCTTCATACTTTACAAAGTTTATGGCAAAATAACGTTGACATATAAATATGTCTGGAGCTTTCAAGACAAAACTGAAAACATGACTCTTAGTCTGTAGTTGAAACCTGGTAATCAGGTGACAAATATCCTTTGACAGATGCATATGCACACACCAGACCAGATTATCAATTAGTCTCCAAAAGGGATTTTTTATGGTTATGTCTGAGCCGCTCAGGCTGTATGAGGAGACTTGACAGAAATGGTTTATATTAGCTAAGTATTAAAAATAAATCTTTTAATTCAACTGGATTTCATTTTTACTAATTGTAAATCTCCCCTTAAAAGAGGCAGTGTAAAATATCCAAGAAGGTGTGAATTTGGATTTGAAAACAAAAACTGTCTGCATATGTTTATCATGAGTTCTATTTTAATGTTTTGGTTATGTCTTGAGGGTCTTTTTTATACAGTAACTGAGTGCCAGTTGCAGAAGAAGCCTACCTGCTATCTATAGTATAAAGCCTCTCTTTTCTCCATGATACAACCACAAGAGACTGAGGAATTGTGACCTGCTCTTGGTCCCTCTTGCTGGGCTGTTTCACTGGATGATAAGTGCATCAGCAGAATTTAGACAGAAGTATCCATCTATGAAGATTAGTGAGAACATGAAAACACATTTCTTCCACATTTATTTTAAATAAGAATTACAGAATCACAGAATCAGCTGAATTGGAAGGGACCCACAAGGATCATCGAGTTCAACTCCCAGCCCTGCACGCACTATCCCCAAGAATCACATCAGTGCCTGAAAGTATTGTTCAAACTCTTTTTGAACTCTGTTAGGTTGGTGCTGTGACCACTTCCCCAGAGAGTCTGTTCCAACCACCCTCTGGGTAAAGAACATTTTTCTACTATCCAACCTAAACCTCCACTGACACAACTTTCCTCAAGTCCTGTTATTTGTCACCACAGAGAAGAGTTCAGTTTTCCCTTTTCTCCAGGAAAATAGTTTCATGGTCATGGATTAATCAGTAAGATACTGATAGAAAAGTTTTAGTTCTCTATCTTTCAAATGTAGTTTCAAAGACTATAATTGTTATTTGTTCTCCAAGATTGCTAAAGTATCACATATATTCAACCTTCCTGTATGACTATACAAGATAAACACTTTAAAATGGCACAGAGGAACAAATGAGAGAGATTAAATTGTGGTCTCTCAGAGGAATGTTGAACATCATGTGACTATCCACACTGCTGATGAAGAATTATTAAGATGACCTTAGGAGAGCACTTAAAAAAAATCTGCTAAAGAATGATAGTTTTCTGTGGACACACTCTCTGAAAATGTTTAACTCATTGTGTTTCAGGGGAAATGATGAAAAAAATTAAGTCCAGCATGACAGAAATACTCAGCTCAAAATACTCAAAAGGGAACAAATAATTTATGTCCAGCTTACGAACCTAAATGGCTGAAAGAAGTAATAAATACCTTTGAATTACAGACATCCCCTAAAAAGAGCAAGATATTGTAAACACACGTGATAGCATAATTCACCACATATGCTGCAAATGCGTTCTTAGTTCATCATATTATTGAAAGATGCAAACACTTTTGACATTAAATAACACTACTGAAACTTAAAAATAGGAGTCTTCTAAATGACATTGTGTGTTTACCAAAGAATACCATACACAGAACCACAAAATTTGAGAAAGCCATCCATAAAACAGAAGTTCAATAATTTCTACTGCAAAGTGGTGGACATGCCTGCTTTTACATGACTGCATCATGACCTGCATCATGTATTTCAAACTAACAGCACAGAGGACCACTCTAAATGTGTCTGGCCTCGGGTTGAGACTCGCTGGCTGAGGCCCTGCTGCCAGTGCACTCATGAGCAGCAGGTGAGCACAATGGCAGGATATTCACTTTGCTTCTTGGGAGATTTTCCCTATGTGATTATTTCACAGATGATGAATGAAAGGTCTGGGAATTAGGATGGCATTTCAGTACTGAGAAACTTGCTCTTGTTGTTGCTCAGTTGGGGAACATCACCCTCAACTCTCAAGCTGTGTAGTGCATCAAGTTCAGACGGAGTGCCCCACAGCAGCCATACCAAAGATATTTCATGGGCTACCAGTCATCTGCTGGGGGGAAGATGTAGCTTGACCTCCTGTAGGTTCTGTAATATCTACAAGCCAGGCCTCTCACTTCCCAAGAAAGTGCTCTAACTTCCTCACTGCTCAGCTATAACGTAGGTAGAGTTACCATGTGCTTCTCTCCTGGCAAATGAGATCCCAAGTGGCTAGAGGTTCCTACCATCAACAAAGGCTTCTTTAGGGTAAAAAGAGAGTGTCCAGCTTAGCAAGATTTCTGTCCCCAGTGAACTTCACAGGGTGTTTTCTCACCTAAGTTTTTCAGACTACTAGCTCAGTAGCAGGCCAGCCACTGAATCTGAGGGAAATAGTGCTTCACTGAAGTGACCTAACTGGAAAGGTACTCAAAGTATATTCTTGACTTTATAATTTTATACCTGCACAACACATCAGAATACAGTGATGTCCGGAGTGGACATGAGAGCTGTACTGTAACTGTACTGTAACTGTATTGTAAAATCTGCATATACTACAGCAAAAAACAAAAAAAAAAAAAAAAAAAACCCAGAAAGACTCACAAACACAAGTTCTTTTCTGCTGTTTTTATAACAGCTTCCTCAACAAAATAAATTTTGTGGTGAAAAATCTGTTTAAAACATGATGGCCCATGGATCAATTCTAACACATTTGTACAAGTCATCCTCTCCTCCCTCCAAAAATTAAAACAACTAACTTTTCTTTTCTGCCACAGCTTGTGTCATAAACACAGCTTGAGACAATAACATTTGTATCATGTTTCGGAGCAGAGGAAAAAAGAAAGAGTGTGATAGAATGGGGATTGTTAATGGACTGTCAGTATAATAGAAAACATTTCTGCTCCTGAAAGCTGGGTGCTCTTCTCTGCCAGCTCAAAAAAAATAGATAATTTTTTAGGTTTGCAACAAGACTGTCAGGTTTTTTTCTGCATTTAATTTTTTTAGCATTTGCATAGATATAATTTTTTTAAGAGGAAGCAGGATGAAAGAGATTTATCTGTAAGATTTCTTTTTCAGGTACTCAGAGTTTTTATGGGTGTAAAAAGTTCAGCTTCTTGCCATCTTGATATCAAGCAACTGAATAAAATTTATACCATAATGCTGAGATAGTTTTAAAAGAGTATCTTTTTATATATGTACAAGTATAGCTGCAACTTTTCAAGAGCTGTAGCTGTATTAAGATGCTGAAAATTATGTTCAATTAGAAATTCATAAAAGAAGAAGCATTCAATTATTTTGGCAGGCAAATTTACCTGAACATGTATCTTCATGCAGCAAGAATGTATTGTAATTAATCACAATTATCTTTTGTACATTTAATCCACATGTTAGATCATAGATCTGTGTAAATATGTCTGAGAAGTCAGTTAGCAGACATTTGCTATGGAAAGTGAGTGAGTGACACATGAATATTGTAGTTAGGACATTTCCTGAAAAAGAGTAACAAAGTCAGAGAAAATTATATAAATACTGCTCCACAGCAATATTGAATAGGACTACAAATCAGCAATGGAAAATCAAAAAACAAACCAAACACCACTCAAGACCATCTTCTCCCCTCCCTAACATTACACCACTTAACTAACAGCCTTTAGCATGCCTTTTCCAAAGTTTAACTAAAAGTGAATAAAATGCCTGTAGAAATGCAGTGGCATTCTTTCTGAAAAAGGTCAACCAAGTAGCCTCATGTGTGTCAAGCTTTCATTACAAATTTTAGTCAATCTACTCAAAAAGTTTCCTGGTGTTTCTAAAAGCTTCTCCAAGAAATATCCGGATGAAGTCTCATCCAGAATCTCTGTTCAAAGGATCTCTTGATAAAGTAATTAGATTTTCTGGATTCTTCAACACAAACTAAACTGAAGTGCATGTGAATCAATTCCAACTTGCTGAGTAAAGAAATACCTAGGTGATCCTGAAACATGTAGAGGGCAAACAGAACAGCCTGGCAGTTTTTGCAGTTATGTGTATCTACTTGCATACATACACGCAGGAACAGAGCCCTGGAAACACCAAAAGAACTATTAACACAGGTAACCAAGAGTGAATTCTAGCCTGGTTCTTGCCAGGTCACTGTACTTCATAGCTTGTAAATAACATCCATTTTGGTACAAACATTAAGAAAATAAGAACTGCAGACATTTTAAAATATTTTATGCATCTTTAAATTGCTTCTTTTTGCAAGGTGCCAAAGGGTTGCCATAGAATTCATTGAGGGGTAATATACAATTCAGCATGAGTCATGGAGACATAATAAAGGAATAAACCTTTTGTGGGTGAATGATGACAATCTGTATTCTGTTCTCATTCAAAATACTCATATGCACTTTTATGTAATATGAAATTAAAATGATATCTCCATGTGAATATTGAGTAAAGTTTGCTTAAATATGAGTGTAATGTAATTAAAATCTTACAGATAAAACAATTGCAGATAAGTATTTCATGTGTCCTAATCAGGCTAAGACATTACTAAGTCTAAAACAGGAGTTGTCATGGTGTATAAACACTTCTGTCTCAGAACTGCAGTCTGTGATACAGACTGTGTGTGTCTGTGTGTGATACAGAGATGACACCTTTTGTATGAACTTACATATCTGTAACTTCCAAGAGAACTGGATTAGGGTGAGGAACAGAGAAGCAATTTTTGTATCAGGTGAAGATGACCTTTAAAGGATAGTGCTGAAACAGATCCTAGTCATGTTCCTGTTCGGCTTCTGTAGAGTGATCATTAAGTTAATTTCATTTCTGGAAAATTTACATTCTCATACAAGTTTAAAGATACAGATTTCTTTCCCCCTGAAGAGATCAATTTGATATCTTCATCTGGGGCTTTTTTGCATTATTTTTTTCCCCTCAATATTTTCAATGTAATTGTTTTATGTATTTTTTAATTTATGGTCATATGGGGTTTAATGAATGTCATTCCTGGCCTTTTTTTGTCAGCCATACAAAACAACTTATGCAAATCCTAGCAGTTCTTAATTCTTTTTAGTTCTACAGTGGAGGAACACACTCCTGAAAGCTCTGTTAGGGTCAGGGTGTTTATGACAGGAAGGTGATGAAAATAAGTTACATCTTGCAATGCACTTGTCTGAAAACTAAAAGCAAATCTGAAATTAAACACAACACAATACTTATGATAAGATAGATATATTAAAAACATATGAGAGCATAGTGTATATTGCATATATAGGTATTTTTTCTGCATATCAGTCCAAACAGTTACAAATCAGGACTGTTTATATTCACATAAACAGAAATATTTTCATTGCAAAAATGATTTTAAAAGCCCCAAATGTTTGCAAACAAATAACCAGCCCCAAAAAATTACAATTAATTTTAAAGTGCATCCTCTATTTTGTATTTCAGTATCTGCTTTTCAGCTTTTTTTGGTCCTTTCAGCACACATGGGTCATCTTTTTTCAACTGTTCTGTAGGAGAAAAGCTGGAAAATTTGTATGGGATTTTGAACAACACTTAAATTTTCCACAAAATCTAGTCTTTTTTATAAAAAATAGGATTAAAATAGGATTAAAATAGGAAAAAATAGGATTATAACTTGTCATATATGATTTACCTTCATCTAATACTACAAGAAAAGAACAAAAGGGAGACCAAACTCCGTATGCTCTATTACATACCACTCCTTCCCATAATTTCCTATGGTAATAAGTAATTGAAGCACTGTGATGAATCTGGGCCTCAAATCATTTTCTGTGTACAATTTCATATTGTAATTCAGAAAATATAATGTTCATTTCAATATTTTAATATAATGAGTTATCATAATTAGAAAAAAAAGTGAAACCATATTTATATGAATGCAATTATTCCGAATTTTACAGTGAAGGGACTTCCTTTTTAAAGGACTGATGAACTGATGGAAAAGATAAGTCTTTCTTCAGGAAATGGCAACATGCAAAAATACATACAGTAAATGAAGATTTGAATTTGTGCATTGCTAATTTTTCTACACGTGAGAAACATTTTTGATTCAACAAAAGGAGTTTGGTTTTTTTTTTTACTCTGTCTGTCTGTCTGTCTATCTATGTGTACATCTATGCATACAGGATTGCATTAAAACACCTCAGCCGCTGTTTTCATTGTGAGGAGAGTGATGAATTCAAAGAAAAAATCGTGTGCTTAGAAGCCATTCATTATGGCTGACATACTGGCTTTCTGCGGAGGAGAGATATAGCAGTACCAACAGATAAAACTCTATAGGCATGGACAATCTGCTTTTTTAGACATGGGCAATCTGCTTTTTAGTTTGTTCAGTTTAGGAGCAAAGTCACCTGCAGTTGACATCACATGTGGGTTGTTGAGGGATATATACTCTTTGGAATACTAGAATTGCAGAAACCCAGGCACTTTTAGAAATAAGGCTATCACAAGTATCATTCAAAAAGCCCAGCAACCCAATACCGTAATCTGAAAGATATTTCCTGATTGAGAAAGAGCTTAAATATTCTTCAAGGACCCAATTGTACTTGAATATAATTTCAGAGACCACTATGTGCATCATCTGTGGGGTTCACAGAACACAGCAGCCTTTCTTTTTCTTGTGAAGGTTGCAGGCTTGAGTAAAGGGAAAAACAACAGGAAAAAAGATGCCTCCATTCAATAGGCAATTCAGTTAATCAGTGTACGAAATCACTGGCATGACATAAGTTAGCACACAGAAATCACAGTGTGCAGAGAAGCAGAATAGAGGTAGCAGAGACTGAATTATTAGAGAGGCATGTGACTTGTTATGGTCAGAATGAAAGCAGAAATTAGAAAGATTGCAATTAAAACATCAAAAAAAGCAATATATATACGTACCTATATATTTTACCAACAAAATAAAAGACAATTAGTAACACAGTCAAATCTATTAAAACATAGGGAGAGGCTAATAGCTTATGTAAAAGAAAACAGGGACTGGAATTTAATTGTATGCTTGTTTAATTGTATGTTGAATCTCTGCTTAAGTTCTTTTAAGATCACTGAATCATTCCAAACTAGATCTATACTGACTTGGAAAATAGGAGTTGATGTGTGAAATGGTATATGGTAATCTTATTTTCTGTTGAGACCATCATCTGATATATTTAAATAATTATGTTTGGAACACTATTTAAAAGCAAACTCTGTAAGCCAAGACTGAGAAGAAATTACAGGCAAGTTTATTCTTGTACCATTATTTTCTTCTCTTAGTGTTTTAGCTCACTTTAGTTCCTGATTTTCCTTTCCTTCTATCCCTTCTACATCTTTTATTATTTCTCTTCTCATAACATTCTAACAGACATTTTTTGGTCAGATGTTCTGATATTTATTTACTTTATGATTTCTATCCTGTTTTTCTAGTAATGGGAGCAAAATATTGAAAAAAATTAGTCCTGAAGATTGTAATTATTTATGAACTACACAAATCTTTGTGTCTTCACTCTGCCTATATTCAAAAGTAAAAGAGATTAAATGAAGCAAAGAACATAATTTCTTCATAGGTCTCCTGAGGGTGAAGTTTATGCTATTCAGTATATTACTGGGTAACTTGTGTCTTATATTTCTTTACAATCCTTTCATTAGCAAGGTTAGTTAAAGAAATATAAGACATCAAATTAATCTTTCAAAATTTCTTTGTCTCAACAGCTTGAATTTTAATCAGTTTTGGGGCTTTTGGGAAACAAAAAGGAAAAAAACCCTCAAACCAACCAAAAGAAAGAAACACGGTCAGAAAAAAATTGCAGACAGCTTCCACCCTTTCAGAATGATTTTGAAAATTGCTAGAAATTTTCTCTTCTCTTGTGATGAGAGAGAAGTTATCTTTCTTGTTACCTGAGAAGTGATGCTTGGAATGTGTTAAATAGAAAACTGAAGGTGAAAAATTCTATTTCCAGAAGTTTCTAAATTAGCAGCCAACTGCAAGATGGCCTGACTTGCAAATCAAAGACTATTGATCAGATCAGAGAAAAAAAAGAAAAGTGAAGACACTTCAAAATGCAGCCAGAAAGCTTGTTTCCTATAAAGTTCATTACTAGATGGGATTATATTTTTCCTCTTACCTATGAAAGAACTACAAATGCAACCTAGTCCTCTGAGATGTAGATAAATTATTTTACCAAAATGATTGTAAATTATTGTGCAATATATTATAATCATTGTGCAATATATTATAACTCTCATGATCACAATGTAAGACAGAGGAGCTTGAATTATCATTACATGACTGGTTGAGGGAAGGGAAGAACTTCAGTGGCAGCACCTGGGCTTGGACACAGCTCACCTAGCAAACAGCTGTTGCCCCAGATGTGTGTGCCTCTGCCTTTGCCGGAAGTTCTCACATCCACAACCCAGGATGAAGTGTTTGCTTCCTTATTAAGTTTTTGAAAAGTCAGGTGGCCAAATTGAACAGCTGACAGACAATTTTCAGTAGAAAGAAATAAATCAATAAGGTGCATGGCAGAAGAAAAAAATCAATGAAGAATCAGTTTGATAAATACAATTGAACCTTTAAATATTGCTTACAAAGCTAAACAAGACTTAAATAAATTCTCTACATCCCAGCCTTTACATTGGAATATAAACCTAAAATTAAAGATTTATCTCAAAAGGAAAATTGTCTAGATGCCGTTGCCATATCAAAATTAATCTTTTTTCTTAGGTGAATAAATATAGAAATATTGACTTTAATTTTTCTGTTAGCTTTCTTTGCTTTACAAATTTTGCCAAATAGTAACAAATTATTGTGAATCATAATTATAATGGACATAAATTGCTGGCTTCCACTAATGAAAAAATTATGGGAATATATTAAAAGACAGGTAAAAGGTTTCAAATATATTATGTCTTTAGCTATTTTGAGCAAAAGTTGCTCAGATTTATCTTTGCTAGATGGTACCATTTCAAACATTTTTTCCTTCCACTGAAAAGTTAAAGGGAAAAGAAACCTCTTCCTTCTTTACACTTTGATTTGGTTTATTTACATCTGTTTCCTGAATTGAAACTGATTTTAAACCTCTTATGGCTGAATCCTATCCTGTACAGATCTTGACTTTGGTGGGATTACACACAGAAAGGCTGAAAGACTGAGAAGTACTTCTTTGACTTGCCTGTTATTAGAACTACCAGTTTTGTTGACAGTCTAGGGCAGCAAAGAATCACACTGATGCTTACTCCATTTATTATCCTTTGGAATAATTGGGAAGCCAAAACCTCTTAAGCTTTGTATTCACTTGTATTCTTTTCACTTATGTCCCCCAGAGAGGCACCTTTTTAACATAATGCTTTACTAAACTAAGCAGTAACAGGGGAAATGGTATCTCTCAGTCTGTTATCAGTCAGAAACAGATGGAAAAATTGTGGCTGTGATGCAGAATGCATTAAACTGTGGATTGTTGGGGTTTTTTTGAGCATGTTTTTCCTCAGTTTTGTCCAATTGATTTGATTGTTTCATCTGCTATTTATGTCCTACCCTTCAGACTGAAAGCTTTTAAGGACACAGGCTAGCTCATCAGTTATGTTCATGCAGTGTTTAGCACAATGAGACCAAGACTTGTTTTTAAGTGGTAACAAAGTAAAAATGACTGGCAAATACAGATAATCATCATCATCATCATAATTATTAATAATGCAAAACATTGGTTTCTTTGTCTTGAAGAGGCCTTATTTATAGTTGACAAGATGAGATCAGGTGGGATGTCTGGAGGGACGTTGCATCTTTCCTGTGGAAACTCCAGAGGGGAAATGGCAACAGTAAGAGCTGCTCAGTCTCACTTAGACACTAAAGAGAGTGCAGTGGGCAGCAAGGACAGACAGTCTTCAGCCTTGCCAGATTGTGCTTCCAGGGACCAACCAGAGGTGGTGTCGCTGAGAAAGTCACTGGCATTCAATAAAAAACACTGAAGGATCAAGAGCAAGGTCTGACCTTCAAGAACACAGATGGCAGAAAGAGAGGAGTGTGAAAGCCCCTAATTTCAATTTTTCTCCAATTGAAAGCGCCACATCTGGTTTCAAAATGGAATTTCTATTGTCACTTTAACCAAATAAAACTGATCTCAGAAATACTTACATCCTTGTGGGGAAAGTTAAGTACCTCTAGATCTAGCTTTATGAGCCAATTGGAAAATACATAAAATTTGTAAAAATATGAATCTGTTATTAAGACTATGTGAAATGTATCAGTAACAAATTTTAAATGTTATAGGACAAATTTCTTACAGAGAAAACCACATAGAACTAGTCAAATCTTCACTCTGTCTTGCACCTTAATTATCATCAAGACTACAGCTTGCACTTACTTGGTTTAAGAAATACAAGCTGGCTCATGTGCACTCTGGCTGTGAAATAGTCTAAGAATGAACAGAGAAACCATTGTTTTTTCCCTTAGAACATAAGTAATTAGTAGTAATAAAAACTTTTTAACAGGACAAGAACCTGCATGATACTGTTATTAAAATAACCCATCTTCTCTTTGCTTGAACACTTTGAAAGACAGTCCTTTTTCTTCAACTCTGTGTAGAAGGTCATATTAATTTGTACAATTTGATGCCACATTCTGCTGCTTATTACTAATTTTATATAGCTAGGGGAAAAACTCACCTTAGTCTGTGTAGTCAAGATAAAGATCTGCTGCCATTTTATAAAATGTCCTGCAATTTGTGCTCATGCTGCTTTATGTTGTGGAAGAGCATAGTGCTTAACCATGGTACTTTCCTCACCATGTGCCTCCAAATTTCCACACCCATTTTATGCACATGCCATCTTTGCAGCAAATTGGAGAGGAAGCTGTGAACTGAAAAGCACTTTGATAAAAGGATAACAGGGCTGCTGAGCAAATGCATGGATTGTGTTCACTGCCCTTTGTAGTAATGGCTCTGAACAAAGAAGGGGAAATATTGGTTAGCCCTCTTCAGATACTAATGTGGATGTTGTCCTGGACTTTGCAAGATTCAGTACTTTTGCAGTCCTGGGGTCCAGATGGACCTGATCAGCAGCATCCTGAAAGAGGTCAAGGAGGTGTTTGGAGCTATGGTGCTGTCCTCCCAGATGCCCAGGGTCTTCTGACCAAGCAAACAACATGTAGCAGAGTGTATAGTGCCTCATGATTTAGTAAAGGAGAAAGTCAAGGGACATGGACTACACTGAAGAAATCTGCATTAAAAGGTGCTATTTATCACATCCCAATGTTTGATCAAAACAATACTAAACCCTGACTCAAAATGTGTCTTACTCTCCTGTTGTTGTAATGATCAGGTCAGAGTAAGTTTTTGCAGTCACATAAGGAAGCCAAATGAGATTGGAGGAGTGAACAAAGAGGAGGATCACTTTAACTTTTAAACAAAGTCAGCACCAGCATAATTGCTGATCTTCACAGAGGAAAAAAATGTGTAAGTTACAGGTGAATATTTATCTGCATTCAAATGTGGAATAGTTTTAACAGTTCAAAAAATAGCCTGTAGTCATATATTCATATTGAAATGGGCCTCTTTAACCTGTCAGCAAGATTCTAAAATCTCTGTAGCTGACCAGATAAAACACTGAAATATTGAAGCATTCTTCTATTTCTGTGAGCTTCCCATTTTTTCCAAGCACTTACCTTGTTCCACAATCTCTACCTTCCCCTCACAAAAGAAGCTGTAGAAAGCTTCTGCACTGAAAGAGAAGTTTGGATAGTGGATCTGAAGCTATGTTCATGAGCAGCAGAGCACAAGGACATAAAGTTAAGCTAGTGTCATTGTTTCTGACAAAATCTCTGTCTCAGACCTGGGGCTTTTAGCATGAAATCAAAATTACATTGGAGAAGTGATACTGCCTCTGTTTGGATTTTGCTCATTCCTTTCTCTTAACAATTTTTTCCTTGAAGAGCAAAATTCCAAAAATAAGTTGATCTCAAATCAGAATTTTTCTCTGCCTTTCTTGCTGTAGTTATTAGGGCACATGATATAAGCCTTAGCTGCACAACAGAAAAATAGATTCTTTGGAATGTGTCAGGCTATTGTCTGAAATCGGTGTTGACTTTGACATTTACGCACCCCTTCCAGTTACTATTCTGTAGTTTGGCTTTTATTTTTTGACATGATCAATATCTGTTCGTGTTTTTCATTTTAGCAATAGGATGCTAATGGGATATTAAATGTTCCAGAAATTACATGACAAAGCCACGTATAATACCCATAGTAGAAAACCTATAACATTAGTTTGAGTGTCTGACCATGCACAGTGAAATACTTCCTTATTTGCATTTTCAGCATAGGAATTTAGAATAGATTATGCTTTGGACAGTGAAACCTTTAGCTCTGATTCTCATACCTAGATTGAGATAAGTGTCTCTGTTGGAAACTCATATTTGCTTGTTGGAACAATGAGACAAGATAATATTGCTGTGACTCAAAAAAATAAAACTGTAGAAATGCTGAACATATTTCACGATCAAAATTAGATTACAATTTTGATATTGTCTTTAAAATGCTTGACATGCATATATAGTATAAATGAGAATGATTTGCTTGTTTAATATACAAGAGAATGTCTGCTTTATTACTAATCTTTCAGAGCTGCAACTTCATCTACCTTTGATTAGTTCACTTGTTTCGATTACATCTCTCACACAGGATTGGATAATGAGCAGTAGTATTGGCTTTGTAATCCTACATTGAAAAGAAAGACTAGAAATTATAGTGCTCATATCAGAGATATAAAAGTAACTTTGAAGACAAGATATTTCAGTTTAAAAGGGTGTTTTGTTTGATGTAGAATTTTATTAATCTTATTCAGGTTAACCTCCCCAAACCTATGGCTTATATTAGTTTAAACTACTAAAGCTGGTGAAGCTTTAAGAGCCTATCCTTTAATCACTTTCCAACATCTTCCTAGTTTGAAGAGCTCTTAAATTGAACATGAGTTACATTTTCTCACTTAATACTCTTCCAACACCTAATAAGAATAGAATAAGGCCCTATTAATTTGATATTTCACATGTACCTGAAATTCATAAAATGCTAATTAATTCAAAGGTTTTCTTTTTTTAGCCTGTATAAAACTTATAATCCTTTCATTCCATGATCTGATGATTATAGCTCCAAGACTTCATTTTTTTGTTACCTGCAAGGTAAAGGTTATATTACAAGGAAAATAGAAATGCACTGTTCCAGGTTCAGAGCCTCAAAGCAAAACTTAATTAAAGTTGAATGGAGTCTTGTAAAGAAAATATGTCAAGGAAAGCAAAAGAAAAATCCGATGCTATTTCTTAATTATCCTCTGAGGATATACTTCAATTGTTTCCCTCCACTGCCAAGCAATATTACTCAGAGTGAGTACTGGTGTGTTGTAAATGAGCTAGAAGTAGCACACTTTAGGTTGTGTATTGAGATTTGGTTTCCATATGTACTGTCATCATCTTGGTAGGGAAATCTCTCCGAGCAACAAAAGGGGTGCCTGCGTGAGTGTGTGTACGAACAGAGGAGCAGACCACAGCAGGAAGCTCGCTGCTGGAGGCAGGTGAGTCGATTCCCAGCAGCTGCTGCCCTGCCCTTGGCCCGTCTGTCTGCAGGTCCCGCGCCATGGGTGGCTGTGGGCGGGCTGGCGGTCACACGGGTGGCCGCGGTGTGCGAGTGTCACGGTGCAAGGGGCAGAGCAGCCATGAGGAATGGTGTGTGAACACCCTCCACATGCTCTGTCCATGCAAAGGGCAAGCATTTATGTTCTGAGTGTAGCCATACTTTGACATTCTATGTCCATCTCTCTCGATGAAGACCTTTGGAATTCATGAAATTCTGTTAAGTAGCAGCAATAATTGATTGTCCTTCAGTGATTGAAATAGCTTGAAGTAGATGTCTAAACAACACTTTTCTTGATCCCAAAATTCTGTTACTAATGGAAAACTCTAGTTTTCTAGGAGTATTCTATACCTGTGTGTATGTAGTAACTGTTTAGCCAGTTGGTATCTTTGGTATTTTAATATGTTTTTAAAAGTGAAATTTAAAAAGTAGAATTTCTATACTGTTAAACCAGTGTCCAAAATTCAGGGTGACATGGTTTGGTTTTATTTCTAGACCTCGGATCTCTCCCTTTCTTTAAACCCCCTAAACTTGCAGAATTTTATTCTAGTAGCATTTTGGGCATCATTTCTCAATACACACTTAGTATCACTTAGCAGAAAGTGCTGTAACTACTCATTTTGATTTGAACATCAGAGGTTGAACATCAAGATAGGTCTTCGAAAAACAAATTGTGTAATAAGCAGAAAAGAAAAGAATAAAAGAGAGGAGGATGAGACAGGAGGAACACACATCCATCTGGTATTGTACTAATAATGGAGATGTAAAAGAAACCAGTTTACTCTTGCTGACAAAATGCACAGCACCAGCCAAACATAAACAAACTTTCAGTTATGGAAAAGAGGAGCCAGGGCAATTTCCCTTAGCTGGGAGGGAAAAAATGTAGACTAAAAGCTCTTTCAGCCAAGCTAAGACATGCAGAGTAACATGTGATGCTGCCCAGAGCTTTGAATATGATGAAATACTCCTTACAAGATGTTAAAGCAGAAAAAAAAAAAACCCAACCAACTAAAACACAAAGCACTGGTGAATTTGCCCACTCTTAACTGATCCCTAAAGACATGTTATGAGCCAGTGGTGGGTGAGTAAACAGGTGAGGAAGCTGATTACCTTCTTTAGTGCCACAAAGGGGACCTTGTTCTTGCTATCACTGCACAATGGGTGTACCCTGCCAGAGTCCTTGCTCCTGGCAGCTGAAATATAAATTCTGCACCTCCTTTCTGGTTATTTTATGTCTAAAGGATGATGTATCCACTTTGTTGATGCTTTTCCATTCCCTCAATATTGTCACTCACAGAAGAGAATAAAACTGACCTCTGAATAATAACTGTTTTATTGTAGAGTATATGTGAAATCATCAGGGAGACAAACTGCTTTGACTAGTCTATGCTTCCAAGGTTTCCCAAAACCTTGTGGATTGCCTTATTCATCCCTAGGACAGTTCCTCATTGGCCATTTTTTAGCATATGCAGTATATTTTTCCATTTCCTAGCCCAGAGGTCAACTTAAAAATAAGAGAGAAGAAAAAAAGATTGAATGATATAAAAATAAAATATAGCATATTCAAGCTGACATATAAAATATTTCCTACTCCCCATACCCTGAATGCTGAATTAATTTTGAAATTGATTGTTATAATAAAAGCAAGTTCAGAAGTTTCTGTGGTCAGAAACCTTTCTCTGTTTTAAATCATATATGCAACCTGCTTTTAGGTTATTGGACAATTCAGTCATTTAAATAAGGGGTTGAGTAATATTTTCATTCTACTGTTATCACTGTTTTATCTGAGATGTGACAAAAAGGGTTGGAATATTCTCTACACTATCATCTAAATGAGATATAGAAAACAAACAAACAAAAAGACAGGATATACTTTCTCATACATAGAAAGGTAAAAGGTAAAAAGCAGTCTGTGTCCATATATTAGGCAATCTGAGTACATGTCACTAACATGAAAGGAAACCAATTTTAAAGTATATCTATAATTCAGAAGCATACCTCCATTTCAGACAGATAAAAATCATACTTTGAAGTAACTTACTTATGATTTTAGAAATCATAGCCAGAAGCAAATACCTATTGTCAGGAGAACAGGGTTATATCCTAAGGGAAAGGATTATTATCTGTATACCAAAATATGGCACAGGAATGTACAACTTTCCTGGTTGTTTCAAATGATTTTATTTCAGATTTAATTTGGCACTAATCTTCATCCCCAGTAGCTTTTAGAATTACTTTCTTCTACTCATCGGGAAAAGAAATAACTGGATAATGAACAATAAATGTTACAGTTTATATTTAGTCTAACAAGATGCAAAA
This sequence comes from Vidua macroura, assembly GCF_024509145.1. NCBI lineage: Eukaryota > Metazoa > Chordata > Aves > Passeriformes > Viduidae > Vidua > Vidua macroura. Next base: position 10,847,135 of record NC_071575.1, on the reverse strand, counting down.
AAGCAAATAATTTTTGCATTTTTTGCAAGTTAGGGCAACATTCTAAATTTGAGATTTGTGTTGCTAGAAGACAAATTTTATGGCTTACAACTGGGAAGCTGGCAGGATATCATTCTTTTGATTATATACAACAGACATAATGTCATCCAATATATGGTCTAGAATCTGGCATTAGCTGGTGAATTATGTCAATCAAATAAAATTAGAAAATATATTAATTAAGTAGATTTTCCGCATGCTGTTTTACCATTACCCTCATTTGACCTGTTTTTAAGTAATTCCCACAAGAATTCACTCACACAGATATAGAAAGCAAATAGCATTTCTACCATGCACTTGTTTATCCTGATGCCCTTTTTTGGAGGCACAGTCTCTCCCTGTAGTTATGGATGGAAAGGTATTCATCCAGGAGACACAAAGTTCCAGATTTGATGCTACCCTTGGACTAACTCTCTCCACTGATCACACTTTCAGGCCTGGCTGGTCTCCTGTCACCACTGAGTGTCACCACATAATTCCTGAAGCAAATCCATTCTGTGCTTAGAAACAGCAGCTTGTCAGCCCCAGTCTTCACAAGCAAACAGTGCTGAGCTGTGGGAGTTGGTGGACCTGACAGATGGATATGCATCTGTCTCTGCCTCCCCACTACCCCCTTTCTCTCATTCTCTCTCTCTAATATATGGTTTATCCATAGGTTAGTGTATGTATGTACACCCCCCCCCACAGATATCCATGTATATATAGCTGAAAATGCATACGTACAGGTGTATATATGGGTGAACAGTTTATGTATACATTCTTACAGAAAGAGAATATATGTCAGCTCCAGTAGAAATACGCATAATTTTATAAGTACTATCTGATAAGAACAACTGTTGGTCAAAAAGAGTTACATTTTGAAGCTGTTTCATGTTAGTCCATCATTTGTAGGATGATTGATCTTATTTTTGCCAGACGTGCAATAGAAAAGCAAATGGTACAATGATGAGTAACATAAGCACTATCCGTCTAAGTACCACAAATGTAGAGTCATACTCTTTCTTCCCTGATGGTAAAACAAAATCCTTTTGCTAAATTAAAACACTACATGTTTACTAGCTCATTTGTTTTCCATGAACTTGAATGTGAGCCATAGGTGTTTTATTTTATACAGAAGCATTTAGTAACAATGCTTTCCTTCTATTTTTCCCTTTACCTGCTAATCTGTATAAAACTATGGTTAAGTCTTTCCCACCAAGCATTCTGCACAAAATAGCTATCCTCCTTTGGCTGGTGTGAGGCAGTGAGAGCTATCTTCTTTTCTTCCTACAACAAAAGCTATTTCAGTTTGAGTTTCACAGTGGTGTATCCAAATTAATTTACACAATTTTTCCAAGGGACTTAGTAGATTCTGTTTGCAGGGATTTTGTGATTTATAATCCTTCTATTTCTCACATCAAAGGAGATGACATAGAAGAGATTTCAGTGTTTTGGCTCAGATATAAGAGAGAAAATTTTAAAGAAAACAAACATAAAATCTGCTAAATCACTGCAAAGCGAAAACAAGAATATCTGTTTGTCTTCGTTTTTTTAAATAAACTTTCTAAATATGCAAAGCTAAAATGTCTGAAGCCATCCTTCCCTCCTCTGACCCCATTTTAGTTTCTAATGCCAATCCCTCAAGTATGTACTGTACTGTATCCCTAGCCAAATTCAAACTGCATGAACAAGAGAGCTGGCTTAATGAAGTTATACAACAAATAATTTGCTCTTTTAAATACAAAGTTAAATTATCAAATATATAAATATTCTACTGGTTCAGAAAATAATTAGGCTAAAATATTAACAGTTTTAAATTATTTAAGATTTTTAAAGCTTTGTCTTTAAATTTTTGTTTTTAACATTTCTCTGTTTTCAAAAAATGAGCATGTAATTTCTATTGAATAAAAACTGAACATTTTCCCACTCCTAACTGATCATTAAAGACATGTTATGAGCCAGTGGTGAGAAAACAGGTGAGGGAGGTGACTATCTTCTTTGGTACCGCAAAGTGAACCTTCTATTTGCTATCATGGCACTGCAGAATGGGTGTACCCTGCCAGAGTCCTTGTTCAGGACTCTGTACCTGGCAGCTTAAAATTAAATTCTGGACCTCCTTTCTGTTCTAAAGGATGATGTATCCACTTTGTTGGTGCATTTTTGTCCCCCCAGTATTGTCACAGAAGAGAATAAAACTGGGCTCTGAGTAGTGACCTTATACTTACACAAAAGTGGAAACACATAAACATGTATTTGAAGAACTTTACTTGCTACACTAAATCACCTTTCTCAACATAGTCCAGTCTTGACTCTTTCACTACATGCTCAACTGAACTCTTGGTGCTGCTGATCCATGATTTGTGCCAATCCTCCAGCAAACACCAGAGTTCTTATGTATATGTGAATCTGGCTGCCAAAATTACACAACACTCAATTTGCCACCATGAAGTATATACCCAACCTCATCCTCCCAACTTTTGGTATATCAATGAGCTTATTTATTTAGCAAGACACTCTGTCCTCTCTTAACTTTTTTCCAGATTTTGACAAATTTATGAAAAGTTTTTGAAAACATAATCCTCTGTAAAACAGCTGGAAAAATACTCAGTTGAATTCAGTAGCATTTATCAGTTCTATTGGGTAAACATGATTGTAACTCTCTGCCCCCAATATGAATAAGCATTTCCCATAATTAAGAACTAAAGTTTAATTGTTTGTATTCAGTTTACTTTTACAGGTTAAGTAATAATATTACATGCATGCTTTTTCATTGGGATCCCTTAGGAAATCCATTATATATTTTCACTTTTTAAAACAAAATCCATCCTTTTCATTGATTAAACAATTATATCAGCACTACGAACTAGACAAGGCTTGTTTTGCAGGGTTTTGTCCTCATTTGTCATGTTTAAATAGGGCCACTGCATTTTAAAGATAAGACACCAGGAAAATCAGCTTTCTATCTGGTGCTTTTATGTAATGCATCCAGTATTAATTGTCTCTTTGTACATATTTGGAAGAGATTCATTACTTTGAACATACTATTTTTGTGAATAAAATGTGTAAATATGAGGAAGTTTTCTGTCTTTTTAATCATATACTTCATCCAAGGTATGTGATTCACCTGTATATGTTTATACAGACATCAACCTTGACAAACTTTCTCAATGAGTTACCACTTGAAATGTTGGTTACATGTGCTGACTTCCTGAGATCTTTCAGCTTAAAGCAAGTCTGGTGCACAAAGCAGCAGAACTTACAAGTACTGTGTCTGTCTGCCCCGAGGCACTCATTCCTGCCTACTTCTCTTACTCTGGGAAGTTATTTCTTGCTAGTTCATACCTGCAGCAGAGCAAATCTTTTGTCCATGTGTATTTTAACATTGTCAAGGATTGGGAAACTCTGATTGTTACTTACCATGGAAATTTTGCCATTGACTTTGCTAAGAACAGGATCAATCCCAGATGTCACAGGCCTGAACACTGTAAACCAAATAGTATCATAAGAAAAGCACAGGAACAGAGAATTAAGCTAACAATCTACTCATTAGTTTGTGATTTCAAATCCACAGTAGAACACCTCATACTGCTCTCAGGTGCAGAGTAGTGTCCAAGCTAAAGCAACAGCCCTGAAAAAAGAACGAACCTAACAAGGTCTCCACAGACACCACACCTTGGCCTGGCACCCCAGTCCCTACAAATTTCGCTGTGACCTCTGAAAATTGCATTTAAGGTTTGCTTTTGAGTCACAAGCCCTGTATAGCTGAATGTCTCTCATTTTGAAAGTCTAAACTGCATTGATAAAATGACTCTTCAAGGTCTAGGTCAAAGAAAATTCTCACCATAACAATATAAATTCCTTGATACATCATTTGTCTAGCAGTAAGGGGAAACTAAATTAGAGTATTCTGAAAAGAAAGCATTCTACAGTATCATCAGTGTAAATATTGCTTATGTTGATTTCTGTGTACAGAAAATAGTGCTTATTTTCAGGCAAATAAGAGTTAAAAATTTCTAGCATTTGTACATGCATATTCAGCAAAATATAACTTGAGAAAGCTTTATGCCCAAATTGAACCATAATAGTCTTTTTCTAATATTCATATACTACTTAGGATGCAAAGTAATATCTATAATCCAAAGTCAATTTTTCTACAGCCTGTTATTTTTAAACTAGCATTTTTACATAGCCTAGCAGTAAATTGTCATTCAAATGCTGTCATTTTCAAACCTTTCTTCATCACAAATTCTAATAATATGGATTTAGTCAAAGTGTACAACTAGTTACTTGAATCTCAAACTCATGTCAAAATATTTCTGTCGTAATGAGACCAATTTAACGACTTGGGATCTTATATCTCTACCTTTGTAAAATGCCTGGGCGAGAAATGGAATTTTTTAAGCTGCTGCAAAATTAGGAGTCTGGATTAAACTAAGGTTCTTCATCTTCTTTCAAATGCTGGATAGAATAGGTATCTACAATCAAACTTATCACATCCCCCCAGAGGAATCTAAATAACAGTGATGCTGGGCTGGATGACACTGTGTTGGGCAAATCACATCTGTGAAGTAATTGTGATACACCAGTATGTATTTTTGCATTTAGTAGCAAAACCAACCAACAAACCAAAGCCTCCTAAAACCAAACCTAATAAAAAAAAACCAAACCAACAGTCCCCTAAAACCAAACCTAATAAAAAAAAAAAAAAAAACAAACCAACAGTTGAATTTAATGAGCGAGTTAGTTTGATATTTGAAGGAATTATGAATGTTTCTAGTCCAAACTAAAGGCACCACTGCAAATTTGAACTTCGTCTACATAAATACAGAGGTTAAGTAATTCTGTAACTAACATTCTTGGTTTCAGAGGAGCCAAGAGTAAGAAGTTAGGAAAATTATTACAGAAGTTTGTGGACTTACGCAATAAGTAAGTACAGAGTGTCCTTAAGTAAAATATGCAAAAATGTAGATAGCTTGCTAGAGTCTTCAAGCAAAATTGGTGGTGCAACTCTTGGTGACAAAGGCAGCTTTGCTAATGAGAATGATTAAAATGAGCACATCTCAACAATAAAAATTCCATTTCTGGAAGTGTAGCTGGAGACAGCTAAAGGAGGAAAAAGCCAAATTATTTCCATCCCAGAATGCCAAGAAGTACTATGAATGATAGATTCTAATACATGTTTCTAAGACTTTCCTCAGTAATTTTTGACAATGAATAAATTAAGTTAAGAATAGTAAATATGTCTAAAAATAAATATATTTAAGATAAATAGTGAGACTACTCATTTGACTTCAATCATATGCTGATTTTTCAATCAAATTGAAAGAAAAAGTAGTCAAAGAGAAATAAAAATTGGAAAGCTCTGTATGGATTTGCTAAGGATAATTCATGCATACTAGCTTCATATTTTTATTGAATAAACTAGTATTTTACTTTAATTATAGGAAATGCCATAGGAAATTTATTAAACATTTGCTATAATATCAGAAGTCATACTTGCAGTGTTCCTCGTGCTTTTCTGTAAACATCTAGCATATAGCACTGCTGAAGACAGATACTTCCAGGGGGACCTTTGTTCTGGTCCTGTATTTACCTGGGCACTGTACTGTGCTACATGGGAGCTACTTGCTGTTTCACACAGATGTAATAGATTACCTCAGGAATAACACTTCTCTGTCACAATATTGGAGTAAACTATTGCATGCCTGCTCCTTTTAAGACTCAAGCTAATATCTTTTCATGATGTGCATGACTAATATGCTATAAGGTGAGTTTTGTATCATCTTTCATTCCTGTAAAAACCCTCAGTTTTTTACCCTACTAAAACAAAGGGAGGGAACAATGGAGTGACCCTCCAAAGATACATAATGATACATAAAAGAGAAAGGCAGAAAGCAGTTTAAAAAACTTTTGGCACAAGAAAACATAATGATGAAAAAATAATAATAACAGCTGTGACTGTTCAAAGAAGGTATCAAACCATCACAGGAGAGAAGTTCTAGAGAAACTTCAGCAAGATGCAGCGGTGAAACCTAAGTAGTTTTAAGAATGAACATGACAAATATAGGGGCAGGTTTATACAGGCAGGATATCACAGAACTAGATTTGCTAATGTCAGTTGTCCCCTCCAGTCTCTTAGTCCTGTGAATGAAACACACATCCTGATCCTCACTCCCTGGCTTTAACTGATGTGCAACAATTAAATTCTAATTCTATTAATGTACTATAGGCTTACATATCCTCATTGCTTTATGACTGCAATGCATTGAAATAAAATTATTTCACATTAATTACTTGTGCCTTTTGACACAAGGGTCAAGTTGTGCTTGATTCATACAGGCTTCAGCTTGAGGCATATGGAAAACATCAGTCCTTGTACACAGATTTCAAACAAAATTCCATGCAAGAGAAAAAAGTAATTTCCACCCTTGCCCATCAAAAACTAAAAATGACACAGTATGTGTAAGACATGGGCAAAATCTAACATGGATTTTATATTATTATGGAATAACCCAGTTATTAGGCTGCAAGTAGAGAACGATAGCTTCTGTGGGCAGTGGTGACTCACAGGATTGCACACATTAATGGAGCTTTACATTTGCCCTTGCCAGTCCTGGGATTAAGAAACGTGCTTGGGTTTTCTAAGCTCAGAAGCCTGTCATCACAGGACATATGCTAAAATATACTGGCAAACTGGCTTGCTCTGAAATCTCATGAGACAAGAGACATTTTGCAACTTTTCTTTAAACCACTTTTCTTCATGCAATATACAGATTAACACAGCTCATGTTATCCTAGATCCATGAATTTTAGAATTCATTTTGAGGAAAGTAGCATTCCATTCTGGCTCACCTTCTTATGCAATGATAAAAAACCCCAAAGCATAGCAAAACTTTGTATTTAAAAAAAATTACCTCACTCAAACACAAGGAACAATTCTGAGTATCATCTGCAATTTTAGGCAGGAACTTAACATGAAGGCCATTCTGAACTGAGACCTCAGTATAATATTTAAAATGGGACATATCATTCTACAAGCAAAAATAATTTTTAGATGACTATTCTCTAAGCTTTTTAAAAAAAGAACAAACTCCCTGACACCATTTTACCTTCATTCAGAACATAGTACATCTATGAACAGATCATTATGCTCAGCTGTATGTTGAACTATTACGTGATGCCTATGTGTGTGTACATACAATGGTTGATATTAATGGTTTATATTTAAAATGTGCTAAAGCTGAGTATATGACAATTTGCAAATATTAGATTTCTATGTAAAAACTTTATTTTTTTTCAATGCAGTGTTGCAATACAGAACTATTTTTGATGTAAACAACTCAGTAAACTGCTGGCTTCTTAATTTTCAAAGTAAGTACTTTAACACAGCTGTAGCAGTGACACCCATGGCTGAGATCACTTTTTTTCTTCTATTTTCTGGAGCAGAGCACTTGTTATTTTCCCTGTGTCCTGGAGGCTACATGGAACAACCCTTCTTTCGTTGGGGACTGCAAATCTGGATGCAACAGTCCAGGTGGGGTCTCATGAGAACTGACTAGTGGATCAGAGCCACCTCTCTCACCCTACTGGCCACACTGCTTTTGCTACAGCCTGGGGTGCAGTTGGCCTTCTGGGCTGCAAACTCACATTGCCAATTTATGTCACTCTCCTCATCCACAAACACCCCCAAGTTCTTTCTCTGGGGCTCATCTCACTCCATTCTCCACCCAGACTGTATTTGTGCTTTGGATTGCCCTGACCCTGGTGCAAGACCTTGCACCTGGCCCTGTTGAACTTCACAAGGTTTGCATTGGCCCACTTGTCACACCTGTCCAGGTCCCTCTGGGTGGCATCCCTTCCCTCCAGCATGTCCATCACACCACACAAGTTTGCTGTCACCTGCAAACTTGCCGAGGGTGCCCTCAATCCCATTGTCCACGCCAATCAGCAAAGATGTTAAGCAGTGCCAGTCCCAGTACCAATCCCTGAGGGGAACCCCACTTGTCACTAGTCTCCCCATGGACATCAAGTTGTTGACTGCAGCTCTAGGCAGCCAATTCCTTACCCACTGAGTGTCCCATCACCAAATCTGTCTCTCCAGTTTGGAGAGTAGAATTCATGCAGGACAGTGTCAAATACTTTGCACAGTTCCAGAAGGAATACTAGCTACAGGTAGGTGATGTCAGGCACAATTTGCCCTTAGTGAAGTCAGGTTGACCTTTACCAATAAACTCCTTATTTTCCACGTGCCTTAGCACAGTTTCAGAGGTTCCTTTGAAGGTCTCAAATGCACGACAAAAACATTTACATGCCTAAATACATTTAAGTATCTCTCATGGATGGCTTGCAATTGAACATCCTATGCTTTTTATTCCTTGCTGCCACAGAAATTATTTTATCATTGATTAAATCTGTAAAAGTATTTTGGGGACTTCTGAAAATAAATGCTCTTGTTTTGTCTTAATACTAGTTTCTGTTATGTACATGGTATTCTGAATTGTAGCAATTGAAATAATAGTTCCTACTTGTTTCATTCTATCATAGAAATATTAATTTATTTTAAAAATACATCCCTAACAATTTTCTGGAAAATGGATCATCTCAGATAGAACACATCATGAGAGGAAATTATTTTTAACTCATGCAGAGTTTTGAATTGCTATAATCTTCTTCTTCTAGTCTCAGTGAATTTTGGGGATCAGAAAGAACTTCCCCTGGGTATGATTTTATTGCTATGACTTTATGGTAATCACTGGATCTCAGAGGAGAATATAGCTTCTGAGGATCTCATAACGTGTTACATAGATGAACAAAACACATGGAAGCATTCCTTAGTAAGCAGTAGATTCTGTACCACTTTCAAAACCAAAATTCATAAGTTTATGGCTACACTAACACTTTATGTGATACTTTGTATCTATCTAAATATTTTGATTGCTAATTCTTCCTTCTCTGAGTAAAATAAGGTACTTTTTAAATTTATTCTGCTGAAGAAATTATGGTCACTATACCATTCCATTATTTACACCTAAACTTTCAATTTAGTGAAAATTAAACTTCAAAACATATCTCAAACCCTAACTAGCCATACCCTCAACTGACAGTGCTCCTGGAACTGCTTTAATCTCTGTATTGGCCCAATGCGTGCAATGTACTCAATTTGCACCAGTCTCAGAAGAATAAGGTGCCTTTCTCAGTGTCTCCAGAACACAAAAAAACAGGTAATGCAGTCAGGAAATCCATGCTTACTATGCTTGCTATGTCCAAAGGGATAATTTGTATCTTGAGCAATAAGGCAAAATCTCCTTCAGAATCTTGACCAGATGCCATCTCCTAGAGAACTAAGAGCAGCCAGAATGATGCAGCAATAAGAAGTCACAGTGACTTGTTAATGGTTTTGTTCTGTTCAGCTGAAGTTCCTCAACATATTCATTATCATAAAATCAGCAATAATAGGCAACTTATATAAAACATCTTTACTCTCTGTCTTTTTAATTAATCCTACTTCTACTGTTGGAAACAAAGCATATTTTTGTTTTCTTGAATTGATTTACTACAGTTCTTAACCAAAGGGGCTACATTTAATAAAATGAAAAAAAAAAAAAAGTTGAAAAGGATCATAAGTGATTTAGAATTACTAGATAATAACACCTTTTGAAAAATATGGAAAAAATAGGAATTGTTGTTTCTTACACAAACTAGTGTAGCTGGCAATTACTGGTATCACTGAGTTTATAAACCACAATATTCTGGAGTGCACTATTTTAAGTTAAAATTCAGTGCTGAGATAACATTAAGACAAAGAGAACATATTCACAAAAGTGACAGATTCAAAAGGTGTAAAATGCAATCCAAATTCCACATTTATCCAGCATATTAAAAAAATGTCATTTATATGCGCTGAGAATATTAATGATATTTGCATGCAAAAAGCCCAAGTGTCAGATTCTGTACCTGGGATGAGGCAACCTTGGATGTATGGAGAGACTGGGCCAATTCTTGCAGGGAACTCAATTTGCTCCAGTCTGGGAAGAATCAGGTGCCTTTCTCAGTGTCTCCAGAACACAAAAACAGGTGCTGCGGTGAGGAAATCCATGCTGGAATGAGAATCCATCCAGAATGAGATACTGGAAAGCAGCACCACAGAAAACAACCTGGTTGATGACAAGTTGAACACGAGCCAGCAGTGCCCTGGCAGCCAGGAGGGCCAACCCTGTCCTGGGGGGCATCAGGCACAGCATCACCAGCCGGGCAAGGGAGGGGATTGTCCTGCTCTGCTCTGCACTGGGGCAGCCTCAGCTCGAGTGCTGGGGGCAGTTTTGGACACCACCATACAGGAAAGGCATGAAGCTCTTAGAGAGACTCCAGGGCCAAGCAGAGGAGGTTGGTGAAGGGCTTTGAGGGGAGGCCATATGAGGAGTGGCTGAGGGCACTTGGTCTGTTCAGCCTGGAGGTGACTGAGGGGAGACCTCACTGCAGTTACAACTTCCTTGTGAGGGGAAGAGGAGGGGCAGGCACTGATCTCTGCTCTGTGGTGCCCAGTGACAGGACCTGAGGGAATGGCCTGAAGTTGTGTCAGGGAGGTTTAGGTCGGATATAACAACAAGGTTCTTCACCCAGCAGGTGGTTGGGTACTGGAACAGGCTCCCCAGGGAAGTGGTCACAGCACCAGCCTGACAGAGCTCGAGAGGTGTTCAAGCCAGGACTTTGGACTTCGATGATCCTTGTGGGTCTCTTCCAACTCACAATATTTAAAATCTCTATGTGAGAGACAAGATAGCAAAACCTAGCAGAAAAATAAAATTGGCATAACCACTTTTCTTCCAGTCATTTTCTCTCCTTCTGCATTTTTTTCTTCTTTAAAGGTTTGATGGTATAGAACTTTAGTGCATCAGCATTTGGGCTTTGCTTTTTATAATAATGATTTTTGTCTTGCTGGCATTTCTTGCTTTCCACTTAGATTTTTTTTCTCTATCCTCAAATCTCCTGAGTCACATTTGGAGAGTCAGACCAGTAAATGAGGCTTTTTCTGTGTCTGTGTAGCGCCCTACCTCAGATCTAAGCTCACCATTAAGGGTACACAGAATTTGAAGGGATCCGGAAATGACCTCTTCCTGTTTCAATTAACTATGCAGTCATCTGATTAACATTACTAGTTAATTTACTAAATAAAAGTATTGTTGGAATCCTAGATGCTGAGAATTTTAAACTTTCTGTGCTTAAAGGCACAGACCCACAAGAGAACACCGCATTTGACCTAAGGTCGTAGAACAGGCTTTTAGAATTGATTAATAGCACTGGGATTATGGGTGTGTAGTTGGTTAGAAGTGCGTAATATCACAGGGTAGAAAACTTAGAGTTTGGGATTTTAGAATATAGAAATAAATATGAAGCAAGATGGAGGTTTTAGGGCGGGGGCAGGTTGTTCTTCTTTACCTTCTTCTTCCTTCTTCTTCATAGGTTTAGGTGATGTTTTGTGATTAGACAGAAAAGTCCGCATTTCAGACTTCAAGGGATCAGTTATTAGGTTAAAAGGGAAAATAATATAAGTGTCCTTTCTTAGTTGGATAGTTTAGTTTTAAAAGACCTTGTAACAAGAATTAGTTAACCATTTTGCGCCTTATTAATGCAAAAGCTGCCGAACTCACAGTAGTGAGACTTTAACATAGATAAGAAATAATAAACACCTAAGTCCAAACATAAAATACCATCTCAAGTGCCTTCAATCCCAACCTTGAGAAATCGATAAAGTATCACTCATGATCTGGCAAATGAAAGCATAAATTCTTCCTCTTATTAGTACTTAGTGTAAAAGAAACTTAATACACAGAAACTTACTCAACACAAGTTCATTTTTCCTGAATTCCAAACAATATTCAGTGAGTACAAAATCTATTGTCTAAAGGGCTATATAATTGAAATACATTGTGGAAATTACTTAAGTGAACTAGCACCAATAGCAAGAAATGCACAATGCTCTGATGAATTACTTTTAATAATGAAGCAGAAATGAAAATAAGTTTGTATCACAGGTTTCTCAGTAAAAGCTGAAGGAAATGCAGATCATCTAGGAAGACTATCTTCCATACTCTGGAGGAAAATCTCTCTTTGATTCACGAGGTGTAATAAGGTTACGTATGTTAAGACTGAAGCTGTTGCAATAATCGTTCACACAGCGAGCATTAAAATCAGTTCATTCTCCATTCAATCGTGCCTATCCTCAGCAAAGCCAACTTTGGGCCTCTCCCACCTGGCTGCCGCGCCTTTGAGCTCACTTCCTCGTCTTTACTTCAAGTCTTCCGTGCTAGGCAGGATCGATCTGCCTTTTTCTTTTTTTTTTCTCCAAAATGAAATGCAAGCAGAGAAAAAACTGACCGAATAGCAGTGAACACTTAATGACAGAATCTTTCGGGGAAGCGTTGAAGCCAAACATCGCCTTCCTGCGACTGAAATAGCTGTAGGAGTCAGGGCTACAAGACCTGTGCACCATTACCATGGTCGGTGCCTTCCACTCTTCTCACCGTCTCTCCATCCCTTCAGCCCCCAAGCTCGCTCCCAGCCGCCTGCCGGCCTCCAGCACGCAGGTGTTGTACTCGTTGCGGCCGCCCCCCGACAGACCTCTCTTCCTTCCTGGATCCCACACCCCTCACTCCCAGTAATCTCCTTCTTTTGGAAAATTTACGTGTTCCCCAAGGAAGCTGCCACGCGTGGGCCTGCTTCCCGCCTCCAGGCCGCCCGGGGGCCACCCCCGCCCGTGTGCCGCTGCCCCGCCAACAGGAAGGCCAGGGCGGGCCGCTCGCAGCCTGCGTGAGCTGCACAAGGGACCTGGGGACCGCCACGAGTCTGGGCGCAGAGGCAGCAGGGGATGAAGGCGAGGATAGAAATGAGGCACCCGCGCTGCCTAAGCGTGACCGCGGGGATTTTGGCGCGGCGGCCTCCTGGTCCTCTCGCTGCCGCGTCTGCTTCCTCCCTGCCCGCCTCCGGCAGAGAGATGCTGCTGCAGGCGGGTGGGTGGGCGCTCCTCCCTGCGTCAGGAGGTGCGGCTCCCCCGGCCCGGCGCTGCCCTCCCCTTTCCTCTCCCCCCCGCCGCTTTTATGTCTGTCTTTAAACGCCGCCGCAGTGAGGGTTGGGCACATGTGGCTGCCACCGCCTGCCCGCCGCTGAGCCCCGCGCCCGCACGGCTCCGCTCGCCATCCTCGCCCGCGGGAGCACCCGGCCCCCCCTTTTCGCAGCTGGCGCCCGGCGGGCGGAGGTAAGGCGCGGCTCGGCATGGCATGGCATGGCACGGCACGGCACGGCAGGGCACAGCACAGCGAGGCGCTGAGCGTGGGTGCGCGGGGCGGCCCGCGCTTTCCCAGCCCTGCCCTGCGGCTGGGGCCGCGGGGGCAGCGTGGCCGCCTCGCGTGTGTCGCCGGGCGGGAAGCGGCAGGATGTGTGGGGGGTTCCTTTCCGCCCGGCGTCCGCCTTCCTGTGGGTCGGGGGTCCCCCTAACCCAACCGGGGCTTTCGCCCTGGTGCCAGCCTCTCGCTGGCGCGGAGAGAGCCGGCCCCTCGGGAAACAATAGCGAGCGCCGATTAGAAGCCGCCCATGTGTTTTAACTCGGCGGTAGGTTAAAAGGATGTACGGGGCTGTTTTAATCGGCGTTATTATTATTATTATTATTGCAGTTGGTAAGGGCGAGAAACATATCTTTTTCCGAGTGAAAGAAATTTCATTCATCTCCCGTGTGTTGCGTAAAAAAAATCTCAGATGCGTGTGTAGCGCGTGTTCCGGGAGGAGCGGGGGCGCGGGCTGTCTCCTCCGGGCAGCACCGCGGTGATGTGCCTCGCCGCACGGACGAGCCCGGGCTCGGGGAGAGCAGGGCGAGCCGGCCGCTGAGGGAGCCGGCTACCATCGAGGGCGGCCCGCGGCGTCCATCCCCACCATGTGCGGCGGGCGGACGCGCCACAGGGCGAGGGCCGGGCCCGGGCGCTGCATTGTTGCTGCGGAGCGTGGGCGTCGCCCGGCGGGCCCGCGCGGTGCCTCCCAGCGCCGCGCCACTCGCGTCTTTCGCCCCGCGAAGGCGGGGGCAAACCCCGCGGCCGGGGGCCGGGGCGCCCCGGTGTCAGCCATGTTTGGGTGGGCATGGTAATGAGGACCTTCTCCCAACCTTTGTGCCTCTTGGATTTATTTTCTGTGGAGGATGTTGATGGTCGTAGCCCGCCGTGTACCGCGGCATGTCCACGGGGTAGATTCATACCTACAGTCTTCTCCTAGTGATTCTTTTTCTCTTCGATTTGCTTATTAATCCTTCTTATTTTCTGTGCCCGTATTGCCTGGGTGTGTTCTCATTTTGCTAGTGTTAGAGCGAACTGGAATTTCTTCGCGAGGCTTTGCTTTTGTTGTGGAAGTAAATAAGATGATTGTAATATGAATGCACAGTCACACTGACCTGGCACACATGAGAGTTGTAGGGATGGAGTGATGGGATTTCATCTATTTAAGTAATTTGCACTGTGTTTTACTTGTTAAAGACCACATTATCATCAACTATTTTATTTTCAGTGTGCTACTGCTACATAACAAGCTCACTGCTGTAGTGTTGTTTTCTAAGATAAGCCTAATAATTTTTAAATAGTATATTACCATCTGTGCGTCACTGTGGCATATCATAGGATATGAACCCAATTTCCCCCCTACAAAGAAAAGTGTAAATGATGTAAAGATTCTGTTATCTGATGTCACATAAATGTATACTGGATGTATTGTGCAGGCAGCTTTCTCCATTTGATTAAAAACCGATGACAACATAATCAGTTTCTATTTAGCAGTATATTTCCCATTATCAGCATCACATTAGAAAGGAAACTGTGAAAAATACTTAGGAAAGATTCCTTAATTTTTTTGGGGCTAATATACAAGTTTTTTGTTTACCCACACCCCATATTAAGATAATCATAGACTCACAGCCTGAATGCAGTGCATATTGGACACTCCCTTTGGGCTCAGCTCTGCACTTCAGACTCAAGAACAAAAAATCCCATTGGTTTTGATCTGTGCATGAAAAACCAAACCATTCATAGCTGTTCAGATGTGTCACCAGTACAGAAAACTGAGTATGTGAAACTGCCAAGGCATTTTGAATCTAGTTTTTTAGCATAATCTGATTCCTTTTGACCTTTCATGTCTTGTCATTCTTACAGTTGTCTTTTTTCCATATTGCAAAAGCCCGTATGCACAAAATTTTTCAAATGCTGAATTTGTCAGAAAAAAATCACAAATTATTCAGAAGCACAATCTACTACTTGCAACTATTCCTTTTGATTCAGATGACATCGTTAAGGAGTAGTCCCTGCTCGAGTGGTATGGAATTACCACTTCAAGTATTTGTGGTAGAATCTTTCTGGGAAGATTTTATTTTGGAAATTCTCTAGAGTACTGTACCAGAAGTGTACACAACATTAAGGACATTTTTACCTGTTTTCCCGACTATTTTGCATTGTTCTGACCATTTCACTCATCTCCATTAGTAATGTTCTTAGTTAAAAGACAAAATACCTGTTGATTTTGGAAGAACAGTTTTCAGTCCCAAATTTTAATAGATCAGCATAGCAATGGTAGCAGCTTTTACACATGACTTTAGAGATCTCTGAATTCTCAGTTTCAGAATAACTTTGACATATCGGCAGGTGGCCACGTGGGCAACTCCATTTGTCCTTGAAAATTGATCCAAAGTATCCTTGCCATTACTCAGGAAATGTATTGAAACAATTTAGGAATAAATAAACATCATTGACAAATGACGACCGAATGCTATTCTGCTGAAGAGCTGGAAGCACAAATCCTGGTGAGACAGTAGAAAGTGGTGTGAAAATGCAGTGGTAACTGCCAGAACGGTTGCATTAGGCAATGGCAGTAACTGGTCTGAGCTTCCCATAAGCCTACACTGAAACAGAGCTCTGCATTCTTATCCTTCACTCCTAAGGCTAGGGATTCCTTGCTTGTATGGGAGAAAGCAAAGAAAAAGTTTGTGTAATGCTGTGGACAGCAGTGCCTCAAGTCATGGTGCCAGTAGTCTATTTCCCACTTTAGGGAGGGAGTTTCTTGCTGCTGGCAAATGATAGTTTTGCATTTCAAGTGTCAGAAATGTGTACTGCAATATTAATAATTCAGCTCTCCTTAAGCCAAAATGGAGAAGGGATGAAAACTGTAATAGGATGTTTGAATAGTGTTTGATTTTCTCTAGTGGAATTAGCATTAATAATTTTCTTTCTAAAGACATAGACATTTATTGTAACATAACTTGAAAACATTATTTGTGTAATGAAATCAAATAATCAGATGTGATGAGAAGTATGATTTCCACTAACCCATGTGTTCAGTTTGGCTTTTTGCTTGTATATAAAAAAGAGGAAGAAGTAATCACGTAAATTCTTCCCAAGGACAACTTGATTTACTTAGTGATCCATTCTAAAGCACAGAGGTCAGAGAATTAGGGTCTCAGGGCAACTGCGTATCAGGTAATATCTAATTTTCAGTAATTGATTTTGCAGCTTAAGTAACTTTAATACTTTATTGAATATTAAATGTACTTTTACAACCTATCACTTCTGAGAAGTGTGATAAAATTGTACAATAAACTCATGGTTCTCTTGTATCTTATATGGTAAGCTTAGAATACGGACATTTTTTTTCAAATTGTCAGTAGTTGCACCTTTTAAGTTTGACCAACCAGGGGTAGAGTTTCTTCATAATTGCTGAGATTACTTCACTTGAAGGAGTGGTAACTGCTGAATTTGTTCCTTCAGTGAAGTACATATAAGAAAAGACTGCTGATTAAGTGATACATTTTCTCCATTTGAATAGGAGGTTACAGTTAGCTCATCCTATAAGTCTCTGAAGTATTTCAGTGAGGCTGATTTGTGAGAAGTACTGAGAAACCTGTGCAGAAGTGAGAAACTACAGTAAGGCAAATTAATTCTTTAGAGATTATGTGCAGTGAAAAGGAAAACTGACATTTAAGAGCTCTAGGTTGTAATGTTCTGTCTCTAGATGTTTCTGTTTGGCCAGGGATTTGGCAGTAGTCATACAAGCTGTTAAGATTAAGTCTATTGATAATGAACAATCCTGAGAAAGAAACTTTGCTGGTTTTGTCAATTTATTGTGTTTGTTCTATAATAGTGGGAAGTATTCTTCTGTAACTAAAATTTAAGGAGACTAATCTGGACCAGATTTTTTTTGCGTTTGAGTCTGTGCAGGGTTTTGTTGTATGGTAAAGCCATGAACAAAATTTTGTAGGAATGGAGAACAAATTTCCCAGCAATATGAAACAGATGCAGTGTCAGTGAAGACTGTATAACTACCTCTATCTGCAGCAGGTGTCAATTTGGTCTTGCATTTTTAAATAGTTTTGCTATAGTATAAATGGTTCTGTTGTAGACACCAGAATAAAAACTTTTTTCTAATGTGTTTAAGTCTCCCATAGCCCACAGAGCTCTTATTTTTTTACAGAGTCATGAATGTGTAACAGTTTTCTTTACATTCTTCAGTGATGTTTTCTGAGACATGTTAATACAAGTATAATTTTATGGATTATAATTATCTTTAATTGCAATTGAGTTAAGCACCTATTGAATCTATATCTTACTGACAGGCTGTATTAAACCAGGTAGGGAAAAATGCTAGATCATGTAGTTCATGCTGAAGAGCAGCATAATGGTTGCTTCAGTTTATAGAGAGAGATGGGCTTGACCAGGCAAAAAGGTTATGGTGTGTATTCCTATTTCCGCCAAAGAACACAATGCTGCATTGCAGCAGTAATTCAGTCTGTGCAATGAGTACTGTAACACAGTGTAACTCTTCCTGAAATAATTATCTGTACACAGATTTCCCCAGCGATAGCTGTTCTTCACAGTCACAGTACTCCCGTGAAACCCGGTTTGCTCCTGCAGTCTTCTTCCTCTTTTTCACTCAGATATGATGGTCACTAAGTATTCTCCTCATCCTGTCTGCACAAATTTCTTTTTTGCAGACTTACAGCCATCCATTGCTCCTAAAACTTCAGTTTACATTTTCTATATTGCTTGTTTCCGTCATGCTTTTTCTTTCCAGCTTTCCAGTAGACTCATATTTGAGATGCCTTTTGTACATTTCCTTTTGATGCAAAAGACTTCTCTTCTGCACTTGTGCATATGATTCTTCTCCCATGATTTCATACAGACTGAAACATTTTGGCATGAATATCAATAAAAATCTTTTATGAACATGTGTCATGGTGAAAATCCTGACTTTTGGTTCCATGTCCTCTGTTAACCATACTAGTTCCTTCACTGGGAGTCAAAGGGAAGATTTGGTGAGCAGGAACGTAATAAGATGTAGGAATCCCCTGGTCCCCTCTGAGCATGGTGAGGGGGGAATCCTACATGGACAAAGATAAAAGACGGGAAGCGCTTTTCTCTTTGGGACTCGAATCCTGTTTATTATAAGGAGCCACCTCGGATCCAGGCGACACCTCAGGGGGTAACAGAGACTGAGGCGTCTGGCAGCGTCCGGAAGAGAGAGAGAAAGCGAAAGTGTCGTCCCGGGGGTTTTGAGGCCGGGGAAAAGGGGTCGGGCAGAACTGGAAGCCACATCCAATGGGACACAGGTGAGGAGAGAGGGAGGGGGGGAGCAGGTCAGGGAGAGACCACCACACCTGAGGCTTAGGAGGGGGGGGAAAGGTGTGTGGAATAGACCAGTGTGACATAAACTCCATAGTTGAACTCCATAAACTAACTCCATAAAAACTACTCAGTGCAAATTCCCAATCACCCAGTGCAAAACAACAACTAAATAAGCTGTTTAGTGCATCACAACATCAAGACACAAGCTTGTGGGACTGGACTGATACACCGTATTGGCATAATCTACTTTCAAAACTGAGATTATAGTGATGTGAACTGGCTGCAGCTTTTTACTGCATTTTGCCACCCTCACAGCAGCATGTTGGTATGTAGCTGCTTCCTCAGGGAAGAATGCAATGCTTTGAAAAGTAGAATGTTGATCACTTTAATCCGTTCAATGGCAAACATTGAACCAAAAAAGGTATTGAAGATTATTTGTAAAGCAGTAAAAATGAAATGTAAATAATTTTGTCAAATTGATGTGTTTCTATCAGAAGTAAAAATAAGATTATAAAAAGTACAATATGTTAGAAAATAATATTTTTGGCTTTCCTTTTCAGAGGGGAGAGCTGGTTTTAAGAAGAAATGTAATGTAAGAATTATTGTGTTGCAATTTATGTTGGAAAAACACAGCTAGAAGTTCATTAATATTTAGTTGTATCAGTCGTTGCAATAGTATTGTGGGATGAAATTGCCTTACAAATGGCTTTTATAGAGGTTTGTGCTGAAATTCCAAGAACATGGGGCAGCTGTACTCATTATACTTTCAAATCCGTAAGTGAGGGGTTTTTTGTGCCTGTTTTTCTGTTCATGTTGTGAAAATCTCCAGCCTTGTAACTTTAATTGTTTATTGGTATTCCACAGCCGAGAGAACAGAAGTACAGTGTTTTTCTAGTAGGTACCTATATATTGATTGGCATGCAGTAGAGGTGCATTGGAAGGAGCCCGACACAAGATTCAGTGTAATGGTGAAGAGGAGCAGCAGTGTTGAACACAACCAGGACAACCCCCTTACTGGGCATTCCATACAAAAAAGATTGTGAGAAAAGGACATGCAGCAATGTTTTTCAATGTGTCCTTTGACTAATGAAGTTCCTTTGGGGCTTACTGCAAATGTGTGCAAGTTTGGTCAGTGGAGGCATTGCAAGTCTTATCTCCCTGTGCAGGCCTGAAGCTGAAGTAAAAGTTCTATAGCGAGCCTGGATCTCCCAGGGAGCTAATTTGGGTCTGAATTCCCTGTTGCAAGGGATTATTATTGCTTAATCTGCTAGTGATGTGGAGGTCTAATCAGGTTACTTTACTTCTGCGTGCTGGTGCATTGAGTTGATTCTTTTTCCATGGAAAAAAAAAACCCAAAATTCCTGCTGTGTTCTGAGAGAGAAAGTTGGGATTTTCAGTTTGCTTAATATCAGAAAAGTCAGAAAAGACTCACTGTTTTATCTTTCAGTGTATGAAAGAAATAGATTTTAGCATATCAAGGACAATGCTCGTAAGACATAATTAAAATCTAGCTCCTATGTTTGTTTTAGTAAGGTTTTTTGCAAAAGTTTGTTTATGCCAACTCAGATTATTGATTGCTCTTATTTCAGTGACAGAATAATTTTCTAAATGTTCCTTTAACTGAACCATGTACTGTTCATCAATTTCCATTCTGTTAAATTCCATCAAACAATACAGATACTTGTCAGGTCAGTTTAAGAGTAATTCTAGATTTCTTTATAAATGGAATTTTATATAAAAAAAAGGAAAAAAACATTCTTATTTGCTCATCTCAGTCATAGAAAAGTCCAGAAAAATGTTATGTTCTCCAATAAAGGTGGTAATAAAAATTTTCTTTCAGTGTTTTCATCTGACAGGTTACATCATTTGAGTCATGAAAAGGGTGAGATGCTGAGAACTTAATCAATTGATCAAATTCCATGATCTAGATTCAAGACAGAAAAAAAAAAATAACCTACAAACAAACAGCTTTAATAAGGCTAAACTATATTTTAGACATTTTACTTTTAATCCAAGGTACTGGTTATATCATAGTAGTGTTTTAAAATACCTGACAAGATTTAGGACTTGGAATCCTTATATAATGAGTTTCTCCTAAGTATAATTTTAAAATCTTCCTAACAAATCCCCATTTTACTAAGGATTTACAGAATTACCTGTCTCATCACATAGTTCTGTATTTCTGTACAAGGCAGTGTAGAAGGTAACAAGTACTGGAAGTAGCTGAAGATGTTTAACAAAATTTGGTGTGATATTTCCTAGTTTAATGCTGATGAACTTCAATTCTGTATTACATCCCAATGATGTGGGAACATAGAATAGCATTTTATAGGCGAAGTGCTCAAGTTCAATACTCTGATGAGGAAGAAGAAAGCTTGTTCAGTGGTTCGTGTTTAGCTAATCAGTGCTGGTGAGTAACTCTACTGTTTCTCCCTATTCAGACTTCACACAGGAGCATTCATACCTAGATCTAACTCAAGCTGAGTAGTTTGATATCAGTCTTCTGTGCAGGTTTGTTCTGGATCAGAGAGGCTTCTGTGCATGTCACTGACTGCGTTCTGGGAGTGCCAAGCACAGAGCACTAAACTCCTTGCACAAACCTGCTGGGTTTACACTTCAAACATTTGTACCTGATGGTAGTATCTCTTGAGAGAGGGCTCCTTATTTGCTTTAGTACCAGCTCCTTTAAGACAGAGAAAAGCTGTTAAATCTGACAGTAGGAGAGTGCCTTTGGGTTTGTGATTGTGTCCAGAAGGACTGTCCTCCATCCTTGGTGCAGTCTGGCCAGTGATAATGAATAGAGTTAGGAAAGCAGTCCTGTTGGAACCATGCACCAGTCTGCTGAGCGTGCCTCCCACATTTACTCAAGCCCTGCAAATTGCAGTCTATACAGTGATATTTCTGTGGATAACATACTGCTTAATGGAAGGTTAATGAAAGGGAAATTATTATGATACTGTGCTAGGAGTAGAAGTTTCAAGCCCAGTTTATCCTGAAGTGTAGCAGTGCAGTGTTTAATGCATGACAGGACAGAGTGATGCAATTTTTGTTGAAATTGACTCATCAGTGAGAGCTCCAGATAAATCATATTACTGCTCAGCAAGTTATTCTATCTAAAATAATTAAAACAGGTATGACCTTTTAAAACATTTCAGTAAATACTTATGGATGACTTGTGTCTTTTTGACTAAAAATCTCTTTTTGTTATTACAGTTAGAGAAGGATTTCAGACTTAGAGACAAATACTGATGTTGTTTCACATGTGCAGCTGTTTCATTTTAATGTAATCCCTGAATTTATTACAAATTACCGGAACTGAGAAGCTGCTTTCTAATTTACATCAGTGGAACAAAGGGGAAAAAAAGGTTGAAATGTGACAAAAAGTAATGTTTGAAGTACCAGATGCTGTGGCTTATAGTCCCAAAGCTCCATTAGGACTGCTTAAATGCTTCTACTTAATGTATTAAGTTTGCATTTTGGTTCTACATAGGTATCTCACTTAGAACTAACAGCCGCTGAATCATGTATGAACTAGAAGAGGGTGTAGTCCTTTGAAGACTGCAATGCGAAAGACTGAACAGATGAAAAGAGGCTCACATAGACATTCATTTGGCCCAGATATACAGGATAGAGTATTAGGATTTCTCTCTTGTATAAACAACTTTTTCCCTATTCTACTGTTCTCTGTATAGCTCATACACTTAATTTTTTTTTTTTTTTTTTGAAAGAACTGGTATCAGTCAAAGCAAAGCCTGGTGCTAGATCCGCTGCATGTCAGAAGGAGGGTTTATAGGACCCTGAACCATTCAGAGACAGTAGTGAACATGAAGCAGATCACAAGCCAAGTAGGTTCTAGTATGCTTAAAAAAAATTGGGCTGCCTGCCAGAGCTAGAATTGCTGAGAGGAGGCAGTAACAGAAGGGAAAGTGAGAAGACAGTGACCGAAGTCTAGGGAATCAGTGAAAAGAGGTTACAGTGGAGTTCAGTAGGCAACTGGAGTGAACTTCAACTTCCAAATCCTTGGAAATTATTGGAAAAAGTAATTGCCCTGTTGGCTAGGAGGCTGCTCATAGTACTTGTGGTGGCAGAGGTTTTATTTCTGGTGCTGTGAAGTCTCATTTTGATAAGCTGTGGGCTGGGTTCCAGTGGCTTAATGTCTTTCCTTTGGGTCTGGCACAGAAGCAGCTGCGAGGTGCTTGACCTCTCAAAGACTGTGTGAACAGTACCTTGCAGTTCTCCACTGCATGGGATTTTGTCAGGACATGATGCAGCCTTCATACTATGGACCAGATGTCGCAGCAAGTCCATAAGCAAAAGCTGTAAGGCCTTATGTTTCCTGAAGTAAGTTCTGATTCTCCTCAGTTAGCAGCTCTTGATCTACTTCTTGTGTATTCTTTGCAGAAGCCCTCTTTAGAGCTTTCATGAAGCTTAACACATAATCTAAATCCCTTTTAAGACTCTTAATTGTGCAGATGGCTTTGCACACACTAGTTTTATCCCATGTGATTACTGAAGAATTTATTGAAAAACATTCCTCCCCAAAATCTTATGGTTACCTTTTGTATGGCAGTTGCAAGCAACTCTATTTGTCTTTTTAAATGTCTATTTAAGAAAATGTGTATTTAAGAAAAACATGTATTCAAACACAGGCATTTTTGTTTCTGTACATACACATTTGGAACAGTAGGCTTCTAAAATGGATTTGGCATGTCAAATATTTCAGATAGTTTCTTAAAAATATCTAAAGCATCAAAGGATGCTAAAGGAGAGATGAGCATCTCTCCTTTCAAACTATGACTGTGATTATATATTCCAGGATGAAGAATAACAAGAAAATAAGTCACCATTGCTTTTGAACTACTAGGTGCATCCTCTCTATCAAAATTTTAATTGCTGCGTGACTTTCTGAAATGGTCTGAAAAACTTAATTTACTTTGGTTAAAATATACTTTTAATAAATTCAAGTACATATATGAAGTCAGGAAATAAGGGAGTTAGGCTCCTACATTTTAGGTAAAGTGCATACCTTTTTATGCCTGATTAGAAGAATCTCGTTATGGTATCAAAATATGAGCAATTAGCCTAACAGTCATTAGGAACTAAACCAAAACAAAATCCTTAACAAGTGAACGAAATGTATTTTATAAAATATTTTAGACCAAATAGTGGGCTTATTCCCTACAATTTGGAAGTGGTTTAACATCTCTGTCTTCTTACTTTCTCCTCTTGTCAAATCACTGAGCTATGCAAAAATGGGTAAAACAAAGCACAGGATTTCAAAATTAAGTTTCTTCTGCATAATAATATCCTTTTCAATTTCTTTTTCCACAGATACTTTCAGTAGAACAAGCATTCAGAAACAGAAGTCCTTACTCTTGATTCCCCGGTATCAAAGACCCATCAGGCACCATCTTCAGTCTTTTTATTCAGTATTTTTTCCCAAGCAGAAGGAGAGTCTACTTTAGTGTCCATCTGTTTCAGCTGAACGTCTTGCTGTTTGTTTCAAATTACAAATGCCTAAGAACAGCAAGGTCGTGAAAAGAGAGCTAGATGATGAGGTCATTGAGTCAGTTAAGGACCTGCTCTCTAATGAGGACTCTTCAGATGATGCCTTCAAGAAGAGTGAACTTATGGTTGATGATCCAGAAGAAAAAGATGTAGATGTTGAAGAAGGCTCAGATGTAGAAGATGAAAGACCTGCTTGGAACAGCAAACTCCAATATATTCTGGCACAAGTTGGATTTTCTGTGGGATTGGGGAATGTGTGGCGATTCCCCTATCTGTGTCAGAAGAATGGTGGAGGTAAGTTTTGTGATAGAGCTGGTTGTACCTAGATGATGATGCTAACCTTTCAGATTTTAAAGGTGGCAGAGAGAGCCACAGTCAAACCTGCTCCAACATGTTAGGTTTTTCTTTTAGTTTTTGCCAGAGCCTATGAGGAAAAACCCACATTCCCTTTTTTTAGAAAGATGCATTTGTTAAAGTAAGTAGCAGATTCTTCTAAGATGCCATTTCTTCATTTTAGGGTAGAAAGCTCTTGATACAATCTTAGTTACTGCTCAAACCAGTGGCTACCCATAACACATAATTATGGAGGGCTGCATTGTTTAGGACCTGGTTATTGTGTGTAAGTGTTCTTTATAGTAATTTGACAATAAATCAAGGCATTAAAACTACATCCACTTTGAAGACCAAAGCAGCATTTGATTTTTTAGTATTTAGTGGTAGTTAAGTTCACACCTTTACTTTCTAATTGCTTTTAACTCCTGGTCATTTCATCATGATTTATGTCTGGCAAGAACTTCAGAATACTCTGGGAGGGAAAAAGTAGGGTTTTAGGTTTTTTTTTGTTGTTGTTGTTTTTAACTGATGATGAATAATTTAAATCGTTCCATTAGGGGACTGCGTCTGTTTTTGTGCTGTTAGACAGTTTTCTATTTTTGTAAATAACAAAGTACCTTTCACTTAAAACAATGACATCAAGCTGTTTGTTAGTTGACCGTCTGTGGTCTTCAAGGCAGTTTGAAGTACGAGGCTGGAAACTTTCCTTCCTCTGTGAATGCAGGATTAGTGTTTCATCCAATGCTATACCATACCCAAATATACTACATTAATGCACACTATTGTAGCTAATTACTAAGCTGAATTCAAAACAAAATCTTCAGGACTAAGTTAAATTCTTTTATATCTAGTTACTGGTTTTTTTTACTATCATTTAAGTTTCTTTTTTTCTCCTTTATTCTGGAGAGAAAGTCATTAAATGATTGATTTAAAGTATGGTGTTAAGATGGTAGTCTCAGGGACAATGAACTATAGCAGTTTATTTTGTGTAGTTGTGTCCCTTTGAAAGTCTGTGTCTAATGTAGTTAGGAATTTTGCAAGCCAGTTGCTTTAATTCTGGTCAAATATAAATTAGTTAATAATTTCACATTTCTGGAAAAAAACCCAAACCGGCTAAAACAGTAAACCAGCCAATCTTCAAGGATTATGACACTTTATTAATCAAATTTGAAGAGGTAACTATGGTGTCACTAGAGATTGTAGTTAAGTGTTTTCTCCTGTGCTGTGATTGCAGGAAATTGGATGCATAACATAGTCTGTGGAGATAAAATGTTTTCTGCACATGCTGAGACAAGGATGTATTTGGCTTTTAACAATAATTTTGCACCATTTTAGCAAATGGCAGCCTTTTGAGCAACAGAGAAAAGGAATTGATCATTAGAGCTGACGTTTGCTTGGTTTTCAAGTTAATCATAACGCAAGGTGGAGAAGGTGACACAAAACTTGGAAATATGTAAAGTACATTGGTGCCTGTATGTGTGTGCAGATGGACAGATAAGTGTCACAAGTGCATAGAAGAATAGGGGGAGGGAGTGAAAACTTCAAGCACATGGTAAAAAAACCTACACACATTTTATATGAGGTTCTGTTTTCTGCTACACATATTATTTCAAATAAGTGTTCTAGGCAAAATTAGAGTGGTTTTATGTAAATATCAGTGTCAGAACTGTTCTGTAATCTTCTGCTGATAAAGCTTTACTATAAATACCTGTTGAAGTCTCTTGGAATAAGGTAAACTTTCCTAGTGTATGACTAGGTCTCTACGTTCAGTTTAGACCTTCATTTCCTTCCCTGTGTTTGAGGAACTTATATCTAGAAAATACCAGATAAGGTGAGGGGAGGGAAGTAGATTAAAAAGTAGTAAACCAATAGATCCAGTTCCAATTTAAACCAAAAAGAAGTAAAAAACATAGTTACTCATTAGTTTCCTTCACAGCCTTCTTACAACACTAAAGCCACCAATAAAAGAAAAGACAAATCCTAACTGTGAAATAATCTTAATTTTTATTTTTTTTTAAAACTTCTGTGACAAGAACAGCAAAATAAACATAAATAAGACACAGCAAGGTTAGCACAAATAGATAATGTTATTTGAGAATTTTGTGGGGAAAAAAATGTCTTTTTCCCACCCTGTTCTCAATAGAGATTGAGTTTGTTTATGGCTGTGGCTTGTGGTATTATGACACTCCTAACGTCAGAGCTCTCTACTGCTTCAATGATATATACCTGTGATACCATCTCTAAAAGTAGCTTGAGTAGCACTACACTGCAGTGAGACTTTGGATGTCTGTAGATAACTTTGCAGTCTCTGTTTCTGGGTCTGGTCTTTTTTACCAAACCAACTTCCTTCAATTTATTTCTTGTTATTATTTAACACTTACTCCCAGTGCTTTAATTCATAGCAGCTCATAAATACTTAGAGTAATACCTGGTGTTTTTTATAGTTGACTAAATTACAGCTAGACTGGGTAGCTCTTTGCTGACTTTCACACTTGTCTTATTCCCAGAAGAATGTTTGTTGGGAGAGGTGAGAGAAAAGGCTGATATGCAACTGGGATGTACTTGGATCCACACTGGGGATGTAGCTGTAATGCCAAATCTATCAAGTGGAAAAAAGAGTCTGGGAGCAGGCTGGGAGCACTTGAGGAGGGTGCTGGTTTTCTTGACTTTGAGAGCGGGAGGGCACAAGGGAGTTTTAGGCTCTGTGAAATAGGGGCTGAGGATGTTCAGTAAAGTTTTGAGAACTGACTATAGATTTCTCTGTCCTCACCACAGGCCCTTCTTACCCCTGCCCAGACCCTATCTGGCACTTAGGGCACTTGTTCCACTCTTTGCAGCCTAACAGATTAAAAAGCTGTTTCATCCTTGATTCTTGATAAAGAAAATTTGTGCTGGAGCTGAGTATGCTCAACTTCATTTTTGCACTGTAAGATTTGTTTATTCCTCCTTTACTCCATGAAGGTGAATATATGTGTTTGTTCAGATAAGCACAGTTCCTGTATAACAATTTCATAACCTTTGTTAGCATAACATAGGTTCAGAGCTGACTTTGCTTTCTGTGGTTGATAGCCTTAAAAATGAACTGCTCAGGTCTACCCAGTCTTGCCAAGATGCTCATAAACAGTGACAAACTAGATTTATAATTTCCTGCTGCTCCTAACTGTCATCTGGAGGACAGCTTGCACATGTTTCACTATTTTCAAACAAAGAAAATATTTAAAGTTTATTCTCCTTGGGATTTCCCTTTAGGATTAGCAGAAGTATAATGATGCTGTTACATAATTAGAAGTAACAAAAGCAAATTAAATTAGCTATTCTGCTAAAATGACTGAGTGTTACTTTGAGGAAAAGTGAGGAGGAGTCTACAAGGTACTATATGCCCAAAGATTTTGTGTTGCATTTTTGTGAGCATTAACTTAATTCTTCTGATTTTTCTTATTTTTTTTTCTTAAGGTAAGTCTTTTTTAATATCTCTGTGATGTAAAAAGTCGAAAGAACTAAAAAATTATACATAGAAGCTGTGAGCAAAATAGGAAAAATTGTAGCAGATGATGCTGTCATTATGTTTTGAAAAGATTGACCTGGGTAGAGTCACATTGTGAGTTTTTACAGTTAATTAGTCTGAAGTTTTTACTGAAATACCAACAGATTGATATTAAAGTTCTGTATTCTAATGAAAAATCACGGCAGTTGTACTTCTTCCTCTGCAGTGCTCTTAGAAGCAAACAACTAATAAAAGAGAAATCGGGAACAAAGCAAATATTCCCTCGCATTCCAACACTCCAGTATGGATTCAGAGGCTTTATTATGTACCTTTGGATCAGTAATTTATATTCAGTGCCTTGAGTTCACTGATGACTACAGTATAATTTTTTGAGTTCAGTATTACCAGACTCAAAATTTAGTTGTACTTCAGTGTACTGAAAATGTCTTGTTTCTATTCTGCAAGTGTAATTCTTCATTGAAGCTATTTGGCTATGGTGATATTCACCCTTAAAGCACAGTTTTGTAAACAGGCATGCCTGAACATACTGAAACTGAAACTGGTGACAGGAAGACTATCCTATCAGGATAGACTATAAACCTACAGATAAAATGTAAAACCATTTATCAGAGTTTTCCTGACATAAGCAGTTTCCATTTTGTAGTGGTAAATAATTTTACTTACTGAAGCTTAGTATACTGTTAATTTATAGTGTTTTGTTGCTCACTTGTCATTACCTCAAAAATTTTAGCATTTGACATTGAAAATGAGTTCATCTGAATGTCAGCTTCTTGCTTGCATTCTATTAGTAAGTGTCTAGTAAGTGATAAGAGCCAGGATCTCTCTTCAAGAGAGTAGTAAACTTTACCTTGATTGAATAAGAATTAAATCAGATACCAGACACTTAATTAAAATCTAGCACAGCAGCAGCTGAAACAAATGTGGAAAGTTAATACGTTTTTCAGGTTGCAGCAAGAATTGCTAGGAGAAGAAAACTCTTCTGTAGTATCGAGGTGGTAATGGTTATGTTGCCTTGTGTTATTGCTTTTGAAAGTATTTCTATACATGATTCCATAAAATATACATGATTAATGAATAATGTATAATGATTATATGTTTCCATAAAATCATGTAATTTAATGAATTTTCTGGAGCATTTTTAAGAGCTTAAATCAAAACCAATGTCATTATTCCACTTCTGTCAATAGTATTGCCAAATGCATTCATTATGGTAATCTCAAGAAAAGACAGTTTACCAGATATCCCATTCTGGTGCTTGATTAAATAAAAATATAAGGAAATAGAAGCAGTACACAGTTTTAACAATCATGAAATCTTCATGAAATCTCCTGTATCTTTGTCATTCTTTCTAGTAAAGAAGGATGAGAGGGTTTTTTTCATACTGAGATGAGTTTTTTTTAATATGAAAGCCCATGTTTAAAACCAAAACAGGCAAAAAAAAGTGACTTCACAGTTAAATAATTTTGTAAGTGTAGAAAGGAGACCTGGGGATCATGAACTACACACAGTTTTAATATTCAGAAGGCAGTTTAGCTGATAGGTGTAGCAGACAACTGATTGTAGGATGTTGTTCAAGGCCAATTTACTATTCAAATTCGAATTAGAATGTTCCTTATCCAGTATTGTAACTGCAAGGTCCCATGTTTTCATGCAAGGAGGCATGAGACATGCTGAGATGTTTCCATAGTGATTCTTTTTTAGGATGAAGTTTGGATGTCATAGAGTTCTTTGAAGTATGTCTAGCTTCAAGGGAAGACTTCAGCAAAATACTTGTCCAGAGATGCTGTGGTTTCATGTTGACTATGGGGCACAGAAGCCCTTTGCAGCTACAGTACAGCTGTATAATCCAGCTATGCCCAAGCTCTATCATACTGAAACACACACATGCACAATTTTCCATTATGTCCATTTTGGCGACAAGAACAAGATCAGAAGGAAGCTCAGGAGGTTTGAATAATCAGAAGAACCAGCACTTCAGGTGCTTTGCACAAACCTAGCAGTATAGAGGTGAACTCTGCTGTCTGGCTACACACTGAATTACAGAGTTGTCATGTCTAATGTAATGTGGATTTAACACCACATTTATTTAGAGTCTAACTGATAAATCTTGCAATTTACATTGATACTGCACCATAAAACACCCACATCAGCCCAGTCTTTAAACGTGTGCTTAACTTTGCAGCCTTGTGATTAAGGTTGTGGACTGGGACACTGAAGAGCTGGGTTCAGTTCCTGCTCTAGTACAGTCATCCAGTGGGATACAGGGTAAGTCACTAGGCCCCAATTTTTTTGAGCTGTATAGGTTTGTTTCTGCTCAGCTGTGGCACATCTGTCTAATTAAGATCTAAGGTATCATTTACAGTAGCATTGTATGATATAACACCTGTGTACTGTTGGCTTTCAATGAATTGTATGAGCAGATTTTTTTAAAGACAGTGATGCCAAAGCTTCTCACTTGCAATGTAAATTCTGTATTGCAGAAATTTTGAGAGTCAACAGGGGTATTTAATGGTTTCTGTATTGTATGTTTTTAAGACAGATAGTCCCCTTCATTTTTGAATGTGGTTGTTGCTCTGTTCCTCAGTTTTCCTCACATTTATTTTTTTCTGTCTCTTTTCCTAATAGCAAGTAAGTCCTTTGCATTCTTTCCCTTACGTGCACATAGAAGATGAACTGCGAGAGACACCAAAGTACTGAATAGTGAATGTAGCTGCTACCTCAGTAAAAACAATGCTCCAGTAGACACTGTCAGACAATATCGTTGCAGAGCATATTATCATGGAGTTACTTCATTGATAACATAGCCTATAGACTGTGAGGTACATGAGACTAATATTCTTTGTCTGGTGCGACAGTGGTTTTTCATAGAATCATGGAATGGTTTGGTTTGGAAGGGACCTTAAAGATGATCTAGTTCAAACTGCCCTGCCATAGGCAAGGAACCTTCCACTAGACCAGGTTACTCAAAATCCCATCCAATTGGCCTTGAACAGTTCTGGGGATTTGGAGTTCAAAACCTCCCTGGCCTACCTATTCTAGTGCCTAATCAACCTTATAGTAAAGAATTTCTTCCTAATATCCAATCTAAATCTACCCCCCTTCATCTAAAGGCCATTCCCCCTTATCCTGTGACTACAAGCCCTTATTAAAGGTCTCTAGCTCTCTTGTAGATCCCCTTTAGTACTGCTATAAGGTTCTGTAAGATCTCTCCAGAGCCTTCTCTTTTCCAGACTGAATAACCCCAACTTTCTCAGGTCTGTTTTGCAGTCCTGTGACCAATGTGGTGCCTCTGGACTCATTTCGGGTGGTCAGCATCTTATGCTGGGGCTCCCATTTTTCTCAGATTTTTTCTTCTTTTTTTCCCCCCTAGTCTTGAACTCGAAACTGCAGTTACTCCATGATTGATATCTTTATAAGATCTTTGTAATGGAAGGAGATGTCCAATTAGTGTATACTTCATGAGGAGCAAAATAGCAAGTGGACCTAAACAGGAATGAATGCTGCCAGAACATCTGAGACCTCCTGCAGAGCCTAGGAAAGTTTAGCTTGCTAACATAAACTGTATTCCATGAGATAAATTGCCTACTAAGGATATGAAAATGCCAGTGCATTTTGATAGATTCCTAAAAAAGCCCTAGAAAGTTGACCCTGGATGAGGGAACTCGAAGTAGGTCTTAGCTGGAGTTGAGGATAAATGCCAAATTGGTTTCTGAACTTTGCTCAGCTTCTCTTTCATCACAGGATGAAGACATTGATTATACAAGTTAGCAGCTCTGAATCTAAGCTTCTGAGGTCTTTAGATCTTTCCTTTGTAGCTTGCTTCAACACACTGCAGTCTGCATCTCTCAAAGATTTTTCCTTAGCCTTATAATAGTTTCAAACAAGTTCTAAGGCCTTTGAGTAGTTGTCCAGCACAGTGGTCTATATTGCAGTGTAAAAGCCACACAAAATCAGGTGCCACATTGCTTATGCTGATGCCTGCATGTTTTGTTAGCTGTGGTACTAAATACTCGCTCCACAACACCATGGAGGAAGTTAGGCTTGGAACTTGTCAGTGCGCTTAGTGTTGCTTGTAATATTTGCTTGTAATCAGACTCCTGAAATAAATCGAGATGCATCCTTAAGTTAGAATTGTGTATGATCAGTTCCTGGGAATAAAACCTTAAAAAAGAGGAATTGCTTTTAATATATATGTTTATATAAAGGTGTTACAGTTGCATTTCCAAATACGACCTGAAGAAGAGAATTGGTGAGTACTGCAAGATATAGATCTACAGTGTTCCATTTCGCTTCCACCTCATGTTCCTGTTTTCTGTCTGGAGCCCTGTGGCAACAGGCTGATGCAGTTTTCTTGCTTAGCTGGGTAGCATCATTATTATATACAGTATGAAATCCCCTTTTTGAGCATCTGAGAAATGGAGAAATCAAGAGATATCTTCTGAAACTTCTTATGATTGAAGCTCACTCAGAATGTTGTGTAGAGAGTGTTTTCTATATTTCCTTTATATTCAGTCTTGCTGCTCTGTTACAAGTCAAGCTGTAAGGTTTTCTAAGAAAGGTTGATTTAGCTTCCAATGATTCTGTATTTCTAAAAAGTTTGATTGAATGTCCAGTATTTCAAACAACTCATTTCAGTAATATCTCACTTGCAGAAAGGCTTGGCTCAAACATGTTACAGTGCTTTATAGATCAGGTGTCTTTGGGTTTTTGATATCTTACAAGACTTATGACTGAGGTTCAGCTAAAATTATTCTTGCATGTGATCAAAAAAGCTTTGCAATGAAGGACACTAATTCAAATTTGAAGCTATTAGAAATTTTCACATTTGTTTTGTCAAGTTCTGACTCTTCTTCCATTTACTCTGATTTATTCTTTGTTCCCCTCATAGGTGCCTATCTTGTGCCATACTTAATCTTGCTACTGATAATAGGGATTCCACTCTTTTTCTTGGAGCTTGCTGTTGGGCAGAGGATCCGTCGAGGGAGTATTGGTGTGTGGAATTATATCAGCCCCAAACTTGGAGGAATTGGATTTGCAAGTTGTGTAGTAAGTTTTTTAATACTGTGTTGTTTGCTTTCAGATGTTATGATGTAGACTTCCTGTTTTGCTGCAGGGAAAGGCCATTGATTTATAGCTGGGCATCAAGGTCAGCTTACAGTGTTTTCAAAGATCTTAGAACTGGAATTGATCCATTAAAACTGTTGGCATATATGTGTCTGCTAAGTCAGTCAACTTGTATTTTGTGATTCATTTGAAATTAGGAACTGTGGAACAGAGTACCCTTCTGGAGGAAAAATGACTGTAAAAGTATAGATGTAATATAGATAAATAAATATGGAGAAAAGTGAAAATTTAGAAAATGTCAGGTACTTTAATGGGACAAGTTGTTCCCTTCTTCTGATTTAGTTGCATTAAACTAAATTTAGTTAACTAGGTTCATTGACTGTTGTACAGAAATATGCAGAAGTTCAGCAAGCATTTTTCTATTTACTTCATAAATGTAACTTTTTGGTTTTTTTTTTTTTTTTCCTATTTACTAGGTATGCTTCTTTGTGGCACTGTACTACAATGTCATTATTGGATGGAGCCTGTTTTACTTTTCCCAGTCTTTTCAGCATCCGTTACCATGGGACCAATGTCCTTTAGTTAAAAATGCATCTCATACCTGTAAGTCTGTGTTAACATAAGGTTCTTAAAAATCATATAAAGTATATAAAATTTGAGATTTTCAAACAAAAAGGAGAAAAACTACAATTTAAGAAGATACTTGTGTGCAAAAGTGTTATATTTGTATGTTCTTAAGTGTCCTATAAGAGCACTATTTTCTGTGTAAATTAATAGAAATGATATAATCAGTTCTTTGAGTTTTGCTGTAATGAGATAATCTCTTATGGACATATTCTATAACAGCCTGAAAAGTTCCTTATCCCTTGGATTTGGTTATCTTATAACAGTACATATTTTGTATTATTATTGCTATTGAAATATGAATTATTTCATCTTTTATTTTTTTACAGATCCTAAATTTTTTTTTTATCTTTTGTGGGTTTATTTACCACTTGAATAAAGAACAACCAGGGATGTTTGAAAAGTTGTACCTTTTTGTAGTGTCTTTTCCAGAGTTGTCTGCTTCAGTTATTATTCAGAAATAGTTCTTGTGAATGGTGTCACACAGTCAAACTGAATGTATTCCACAAACTACTGTCCATTAATTGAGCAGCAGTGGTTGCTTATCTCTTATCCTTCCTAAATATTAAGACACATCTGAAGGCCATCTGAACTAAGCTTAAAAAAAGAAAACTCTCATATTTGATAACATCTTACCTTTTTTACTAGATTATTTCAGCGAAGATCTGTCATCTGTGTTACGTTTCTTAAAAAGAGTGTATTTTCCCCTTTTTTTCCATTAATTATCTTGACTCAAGACATGCTTACATGTATGGTTGATTGTCAGGTATAAATAATTTATAAAGAACTTAAGTAAATATTTTCTCTGAAGAAATCTTTCTATTTATGTGTTATGTCTCTAGATACACACAGTTTCTTAAACTGTTTGGTAACATGACCATAACAGAATTACAGTATGATCCAAAGAATCACTTCTGTAATATACATAGCAACTTCCATTAAATATATCTGTGTAGGAACCACTTATTTCCTTTTTTTATCACTTTAGTATCACTATGTTATTATTTTATTGTTTATAATGGTAGTTAAATCCCTGTTTATTTGAGTGTCATATCAAAGCAGACACAACAGTCTTCATATGTCTTCAAATTTGTGTTCATTGCAGAGAGATAGTTTTCATAGTATGTAATTCGTAGTATCATATGCAGACAATGTAATTTTATGTGTGATAAATGGAATATATGTCTTCATTTAAGCCTGCCTCCTGTTTAGTTCTGAAGTGAGAAATAAATTCTGCCTTGGAGTAGGTTTAACCATAATGTAGAGGAATACATTATCCCAAAAGGGTGTTTTAAAGATATACCCAGAAGCTTTCACTGATAGTAGTCACTTTTTCTTTTAGACTATGTCTTAAGACTGTTCTGTGAGTTTAGTTTTTTAATAAATTATGATGGCACAATTAGAAATAGCAGGAAGTGATAAAACACTGTTACAAAATATCTCTCCTGAACCTATTCTTTACTTGCTAACATCTCTTTGACAGTTGTGGAGCCAGAGTGTGAAAAAAGTTCTGCCACCACTTATTACTGGTACAGAGAAGCACTGAATATTTCCAGCTCTCTGTCAGAGAGTGGGGGTTTAAATTGGAAGATGACTATCTGCTTGCTGGCTGCCTGGGTCATGGTATGCTTAGCCATGATCAAAGGCATTCAGTCTTCAGGCAAAGTGAGTATACTGTTTACCTGCATGACATTGTTTTATTTTGAAGCATTTCAGGACACTTTTGTTCAGCAAACTCTCTGTTTACTCTCATGAAATCTGTAGGAGCAGGTTAAGTGCTTTGACTCACCCATGCATTTTTATAATCTCAAATAGAGGAATATTAGTAGTTAGGCATTAAAATTCTATCAATTTCATTGGAAATGGTAGTAATTTAGTGGGAATTGAGATCTGAAGAAGAATCATTTTGCTTCTCATCAGCGTAATTGTTGCATGTAACTGTACCTCAGCTTTATTGTGCAGCGTGAGTTTCTGTGTTTTGAGTGTCTAAGGAAATAAGTCTCTATGTGTACTCACCGTATGACTGCAGTGCATTCACATATGCATGCTTCTGGCATTAACACAGCTGCTTTCCAGGCTTCTGGATTGTTTCTTTGGACTAATGACTTACCATCCCTTTGCATCTGAGTACTGTTACCTTGTCTTCTTTCCTGTGCATGCAGCCAGCTGGATTTGCTGGTGAAAGATTTGCTAGAGCTGTTGATCTCAGTGGGATTTTCAGAGGAAAAATAATTTGTCCCAGTAGCAAAATTCTTTGCTATTAAAAAGTTTGGCACTGACATGGCAATTTCTGTGACCTCCTTGGGGCATTTCAATTAAAGGAATAAGTACCAAGTTTAACTAGAGAATCATTTTACTAAACTTTACAGAATAAAATTTCTTTTCAATGATGGGTAATGAAAGATCAGATTTGATTACTATTTTTTGTTGTTTTGACAGTAAGCATGTGATTAAATTCATTGGTTATGTGCTTTCTATTGATTCTTGTCCCCTTTCCTTCTGAAGACAAAATTAGTTTCTATTCATGCTGCATACCCAGTCAAAGTGCTTTTGTAAAGAGAAGCATTTCTGCAACAGTTTACTTCAGTCTTTGTTTTCATCTCATTGAATTAATTCTGAATTTCCCTGGAAGTCCAGAGGCTCTTTAGTTAGTGATAAATACATCAGGCAGTTGTATTGCTTTTGTACAGTACAGAATTTAATTTCTTTTACAGTCATGTGATCTTGCTTTCTTCTGCAGAGACAAGGGGAAGGGGAAGTGTTCTGCATATTTCTTAGAGCATATGATTATCAATTCAGTCATATATCCAAAGGATACTGTGTAGTGAATGAACATATTGAAAAGAAAGTCTGTGTTAAATGTCATGTTACATTTTTTCTTGCCTTCTTGTATTTCAGATCATGTATTTTAGTTCTCTTTTTCCATATGTGGTACTTTTATGCTTTCTGATCAGAGGACTGCTCCTTAATGGGTCAGTGGATGGAATTCGTCACATGTTCACCCCTAAGGTATGTACTTAATTTCTGTTTGCAGGGTATTAAAGTTTCAGTGGCAATTTGACCATTTATGAATGCTCTCATTTAAGCTTATTGTTTTCATAGAACATTTGGCTGTATTTCTGTTTGCTTTAATTGCAATTTTTTTTTATCTCAGTGGCACAATACCAAGCCCTAAAGTCCAAAGGCTTTAGGTGTTCCAAGGGTCTGTAGAGTTTCCTCTCTTAGGTGAGGGTTCCCAGAGTTATACACCTCTGCAAAGCTAAACAACTGTGAGTGCAATTTAGAGGATTCAGGAAGTTTAGAGAGCTCTAAATACTGAAAAGAGAAGTTTGCCATTTTCTAATATTGAAATGTCTAGCTCTGGGTTGTCAGTGCCTTACTTGGAACTATCATGATATGCATAATTAACTTGTCCCTTTTGGAAAGAGCATTTTGTTTTCCTCCTTTTTAGAAAATTAAAGCTGTTTACATAGTAGCCCAAAGCATTTAATAGTGAAGTAATGTAAGTACTCTCCACTCAGCTTTCCTTATCAATTTTCTTATGACATGCCAAGATAGCGGCAGTTCTAAACCAATTTTTTTTCCTGCCAATATTTTTGCTCAGAACATGCCTTACAGAGTTTTAGAATTTCTAAATACAGAGGTGATGTTATGAATCACTATTTAGCTTGAAGATCTAAACTGTACCTGTACCTATCTCAAATGCTTGCAACTACATCTATACTATAGGAACAGCATGTTTGAATAGTCAGAGCCATACTCAGGAATGAATAGGTCTGGGCTTCATATTGTGTTGTGAAATGGGCTTTCCAACAAGTCCACAATACACTATTATTTCAAAAATGAAAGCTAAATAATAAGATAATCAAAATCAATGCACATAGTGGCTAATGCCAGATGACAGGGCGTTGTCAGTTGTTTTGATTCCAGGTGTTTTGAGTCTGGAGCACTGTCATCCTATAAAAATGACCTTTGTCATCTCTCATATTGATTCAGTCATGTTCCACTTCACTCACTGTCACCACTTCAGAGAGTCATGCTTGTGCAGAAACTTGCAGGCTGCTCAGGCAAATTTGGGAAACCTGAGGAAGAGAGAAATGTAATGCCTACTAACAAGAGAAAGTCTAAAGCAAAGGTGAAATACAGACCTCTGTAAGACATAATTTGGTTTCTCAGCCACAGTGTTAATACTTTCTTTGGCTGGAGAAGTACTACTAGATACTGAGGGAGAATAAATACGAAAACTCCCTTTGTATCCCAACACCTCTTCAGTATTCACTACTTCATGAGTTATACTTTAAAAACATTGCAGCTGGTGCTTACTTTACAGTTACAGTATACTTAATTATACAAATGTTTCAACTGATCATTTAAATTGCATCAAAAAAATGGTTCTTAATTTCTTTTGACAGTTTCCAGTTTTGTATCAAATTTAAGTTGTGGTTTAAATTTGAAGATAGAAGGCCTGTATGTCATATGTATTACAGGTGAATATAAACTTTACAAAATATTTCCATTATAATTTTTTGTACTTGAGCACTAATTTGGACTGTAGGTTCATATGAGACTACCTGAAGAAATTCGGACTCCTGCACCTGTTGTTTCATTCACTCCACTGTGCTAACACTTTATTTGGGCATCCAGGCTCTAAAGAGGAATGCTAAACCAATCTAGCATGAAAATTATCTAGGTAGATAGATGTGAGAGGGGAGGGAGAAGCATCTTTTCAGCCCAATTAGCTGAACAAATGACCACATTTTGAGCACACAATTGCAGCAAATTCCCATCAGTTACGCCAGCACAGGAGAGGACTGGCACACATTGGTGCAGGTGTGAGAGTGCAAGACAAATGTAAAAGGGGATAATTTCTCTGTTTGGCATGGCTGTTAAAGCAGAAATTCTAAATAAGAAACTTCATGGACAGCCTAAAGAAAGGTGTGTGAAAAGCCTTCTACTGCAGTTAAACTGTGGGACTGTGTGAAGCTGAAGTACAGAGACTCCAAAATTTCACATACAATACCTAATAGCAAATCAGTCTGGAGTTAATTTTGAAAGTCTGGGCTACAGGTATCCAAAACCATACTACTTTTGATGGTACCAAAGGATATGTTGTACGAAGTGAGAGGTGTTTTGGTATTTCAGCCAGTTCCGGATTTGTTACAGTTAAGAATGTTCCTTGCGCTCCCTCTGGTGGGAAAGCTCTGGCATGACAGTGGCGGAGTTGGAGCTGTGTGCAGTAGCCACTTGTGCATTGTGATTATAATCTAAATTATAAATCGGG
Source organism: Vidua macroura (assembly GCF_024509145.1). Taxonomy (NCBI): domain Eukaryota; kingdom Metazoa; phylum Chordata; class Aves; order Passeriformes; family Viduidae; genus Vidua; species Vidua macroura. Next base: position 10,808,161 of record NC_071575.1, on the reverse strand, counting down.
AATATGTTTATTGTCATAAACACCTTTTCCCAATTTTATTGTATATCAGCTATATATAAGTGAATAAAGACGCTTTCTGTTGCCAATCTGTAATAAATATTATATCTCCATGGGAAACAAGACATTTTATTCAAAATGTTTATTCAAAATGTTATAACAATAGCAGATTTATTTCTCCTCAGAGTCTAATAATGCTGGTATCTATGCTGATGCTTTTTAGTTTTACTTTTATGAATAAACCTAGGGCTTAAAGAAAACAAAAGTCACTTACATTATTGGAGGCCCTGAATCAGCTTGAGCAAATCTGATGTTTAAATTTGACATGTACTTCTTTAATTCTTTTTTGTGGTTCAGTATCTAGAAGAATTTGAGATAGATGATGGCTCGTAACTTTTTTGTTTTTGTAACAAAGTTTTTTGTTTTTTGGAGCAATGCAGTTGATCTGAGTGAGCAATACTCTTAAATTTTTTAATAAAAGACTTAGTTGCCCCTGAAATACATGACCCATTTAACATAGGGTTAAGTTCAAGGCATCTGACTTAAGAGATTTGACTCTTGTGGTGGCAAGCGTTCATTTCATATATTTTGTTTTGCTTTACATATTTGCATGTAATAGAATTCCATTTAAGCATGTGTATCTCATGTTCACCTTCTTTTTGTACATTTGAAAAGTAACAACAAAGCAACTTTAATCATACTTGTTGCATTTATTAAGAGGGTTGATTAATTTAAAATGCATCTTAAGTCCAACAGAAGTCAGTACATATACTGTAAATAAAAGACAGTACTGTAAAAAAAAAAGTTCTCATTCCCTCTTATTTCTCTGTATAACTAGCTGCTATTTCAGTTATGTAGCTCCAGTAGTGTGTCGTTGTTGGGAACATATGTATAGCATGTTTCTCCTCAATGTTTAGATAATATAAAATAAACAGAAATTTTGGCCCATAAGTTTGCCAACTTCAGGGGTCACATTCAGCTTTCATTTTATCATAATGAAAATAGAGTTGTAGGGGAGTATTAGCATTTTTATGTTGTAGTGTTTATTCTGTTGTTTTTTTCATATAATAGAAATGCATTTTTTAGCTGACATATATTATATCTAATTTCAAACAGCTTGAAATAATGCTGGAGCCCAAGGTCTGGAGAGAAGCTGCTACTCAGGTGTTCTTTGCCTTAGGGCTTGGATTTGGTGGAGTCATTGCCTTTTCAAGCTACAACAAGAGAGACAACAACTGCCATTTTGATGCTGTACTGGTGTCCTTCATCAATTTTTTCACTTCTGTGCTGGCAACTTTGGTGGTGTTTGCAGTTCTGGGCTTCAAAGCCAATATCATAAATGAAAAATGTGTTACCCAGTATGAATATCCATTTCTTTTTTTTAAATTATTTTTATGGTTTATTTAATTTATGAACTAACACAGACCACTGAGTTTGTTCTCTCTGTTCTATTGTGTTTTACAGAAATTCAGAGAAGATTTTAAAACTTTTGAAAATGGGGAATCTCAGCCAAGATATGATCCCACATCATATCAATTTCTCAAGCATTACAGCAGAAGATTACAATTTAGTTTATGACATTATACAGAAAGTCAAAGAAGAACAGTTTGATTCTCTTGGCCTGAAGTCTTGTCAAATTGAAGATGAACTTGACAAGGTGAGAATAAGTCTTGAATACAGAGATCAGGAAGAAATGAACATTTGTAAGCCTGAAGTAAGCTGTGACTTGTACCTGCACAGACTATCAGTACAGTGTTACCTGTGAGTTGTGCACCTATAAAGATCTGAATGAAAACATGGTTGCATTCCAGCTCACTTGAGGACTTTTGGGTCTGATGTCTTAATATAGTCTTCACTGATTGATAATATATTTTGATCATTATATAATTCTTCTCAGGAGGTGATAAGTTTTTTTAGCTCTGTTTTTCAGAAGAATTGAGCATGAGGGTTTTTTCCAAAGACTAAACAGAGGTGTTACCTATTCAGTGTCTCAGACTGATGTTCTAGTCTACTACTAGATACTATTGTATCTGCTATGATACAATTATTAGATATAAATACTACTTCACTAAAACTGAAAAATTATTATAGTTATTATATTATGTTTAATGAGTAACATCCTGTTTTGAAATCTTACCGTAAGCCAAATCTGTAACAGGAATTACAGTTTTCTAGCTTTAGAGAGGCAGCTGCAGATTGAAACACTGACTTCTATATAGTTGCACCAGGATCTGAAGATAAAATATAAAATTGGTAACTTAGACTTCTAAAGTTTCTATACTATGGCCACTGTTTAATTTGAAATAAAAGTATAAAAATTAAATCCTTTATATGCTTACTGGAGAAAACTGAGTGTATTTTGAGTAGTCCTATATAGTAGCTGTCATGCAAAATTATCAGTGAAGGAGAGAAAGAAGTTCTGATTGGACACGGGAGGAAAATTCTTCATAACGAGCACAGTCAGCCATTGGACTGATCTCTCAGTGGAAGTGGTGGTTTCCATGTCATGGGACACTTAAGATTCAGCTGGACAGGGTGCTGGGCCATCTTGTTTAGACTGTTTTTGCCAAGAAAGTTGGGACCAGATGTTCCTTCAAACATTGTAGTTTGATTCTATGAAAGAAATATGTTAATGCTAATCGACTTACAAATTCTCATGTTTCAGTAAATAGTATTAATTGGAAGAATTATGTATTAGATAGCAATCTCCCACTGTGCCTTCAAGAGTTCACTGTATGAACACAAAGTTAGACTTGTCAGGCTTTTACACTACCAAAAAACTAAAAACAAATTCATTAATAATGATATCATTTTTTTCCCTCACTGACAGGCAGTTCAAGGAACTGGTTTAGCTTTTATTGCATTTACAGAAGCAATGACCCACTTCCCTGCTTCTCCCTTCTGGTCAGTCATGTTCTTTCTCATGTTAGTAAATTTGGGACTTGGAAGTATGTTTGGAACCATTGAAGGCATCATCACGCCCATTGTTGATACCTTCAAGGTCAGAAAAGAAATTCTTACTGGTGAGTTATACAAACTTTCTTTTCTCCATAGAGCAGTAAGCTACATTTTTCCTGAATGTTACAGTAGCATAAACACCCTAAAACTTAAATTTTAATTCAGTTTCTGTTACAAGTGTCTGTATGGTCAGTCCTTTTGGGCTCTTTCAGAATACTTTCCATTCCAGCCTGTGTCACACATTGGAGAAACAAAGAAAAGAGTGAAAACACATTGCAAATTACTATAAATTATTCCTGAGTAAGCCAGATGAAATCTTAATAATGAAACTTCTATTATGCTAAAATCAGTACAGTAACTCTCTAGAGAAACATATTTTTCCTTGTTAAATGTTTATAAAGTCTTAAACAAGATGTCTAGTTGTTTTATTTGGGTTTTTTAAATTACTTAAATGCCATAAGTTATATGAGGTGTAGCATGTTCATGTAGCTTTGACTTGTAGGGATTTCTTTTTTTTTTGTGTAAAGCACGAGCAAAGGTGTGAAGGTTAGGTTTCTGAAAACCCTCAAGACAGCTGCAAGAGACTTGGTATGTTATCCACAAATTCAGCTTTCATATCAATGCCTGTAAAAGGTGGGATAGAAAACAAATTTTAAAAAAAGGTGCTTTAACATTATCTAACTCTATGAAGACAAGAATAAACTCTGTGAGAGAAATAATATTACATTTTATAAGAGTTAACTCCTAATGCAACAGAGCAACTGCTTTTTTCCTAATTGCTTTCCTTACTTTACTGTGTTAATAAGTAATATTTGATAGATAAAAAAATCAAATTCTTAAAAAAGAGAAATCAATTGATTTTTCAGAAGTGCTAAGTTATTGAGCACTTTTTGGTCTGTTTGTTTTTTTAATTAAATCTTAACTTCTTGCTGAATAACCAGTGCAGCAATTAGAAATTAGCTGTTCTTCCTAAGTATGTGTGCAAGTACCATGATTTATAGTCATTACACTGGAGTAATGGAGCATTTTACAGTAATTCCTTGTTACCCTGTTTGACAAAAAAAAAAAAAAATTAAGATAAAGAAATATTCAAGAGCTGCCTTTCTCTTGTAACTTTAAGTGGTGTGCATGCATGATTTTAGCTAAACTCAGTTGTACTCAAAAGATTACAACTTGATGTGGTGTTTTGTTAATTAACTGAAACAAATGAAATATCTGGGTTATTTTTCATACAGTACTGGTGGTATTTAAGAAGGATTATGGCTACAATAGATTTTGGGCTTACAAGACAGAAATTTTGAACTTTTACAGAATTGTTAGCACATTTGCAACTCTTTGGGTTCAAGGAAACCAGCTCAAATGCTTAAATTTATTTTGCATTTAACAATGTCATGCCTCATGCTGAGTGGTGGAAAGTCTGTAAAGACTTTATACTAATAGTTCCTATAAGGTTCAAGAAAGTGATTAGACTTATACCACCGTATTTGAAACAGTGTCATTGTCTTGCTTTCAGTGCTATAATCAATAGTAATTTACTATCTTGGATTCATGCAATGGGTGTATTCTGTAAAGATATTTTATATTTAGACACAGATTAAACTGCTTAAACTGTAAGAATCAGTCTTACTGATGCTCAGCCTGCAACTGATTCCAGGATTTATTGAAATTTAACTTACTTAAGCATTAAGTCCTGTTACTGACAAATTTAACTGGAGAAAATTGTATTGAGATCCATTATGCAGGATCAACCTTTCAAGACATGTATTTTGGATTGTCTCTAAAGAAGGGATAGAAATGTTGCTTAATGTACAAAGACATTTAGACAGATCCTAGTAGACCTTTATGCTGTGAATGGTCTTCTAGGAGCAGTCTATTCAGTCTTTGTGTTTTTTAGAATCATAGTCTTTTTAGAATCATAGAAACTTCTTTGTATTATTTTTTTTCCCTCATATTTTCACTTCTAAGTTATTTTCATTTCTGAAGTCCAAAAAGTGAGCTGGTGACCAATTAACATGATGTATGATGTTTTGCCTACTGGTTGATTTTACATTACGTTTAGTGAGAAATAGTCACTTGATTAATCTCTGCTGCTTAATCAGGACTGCTGTGATATGATGATTCTAGTAATTCTAATTTCATAACTTCTCTGTTTTGTAGGAAAGAGGTAGGATTACTAGTATTCTTAAAATTGAGACCCCCCTAAACAGTAAAATGTTACCAACTTTACTTTTATGAAATCATGCATTAGTTCCTCTTTTCCATGGAACTTTGTTTTAGTTATAACTCACATTTCTGTCCTTTATTCCAGTCATCTGCTGCTTAGTAGCATTTTTTATTGGCCTGATCTTTGTGCAGCGCTCTGGAAATTATTTTGTGACAATGTTTGATGACTACTCAGCTACTCTGCCCCTGCTTATCGTGGTCATTTTGGAGAATATTGCAGTCATCCGAATTTATGGAATAGACAAGTAAGTGAAGGAAATGTATCTCCCTGTCCATATCAACACTATTCTTTACAATAATTATTACTATTTTAATTATATTGTATGAAGCATTTGCATTATACACAGAAATACAAGTAATTAGAAAGCATGACAATCTGGTCCAGAATCTAGTCTGTTATTAAGAATAGATTTGGAGCAAGACACACTACATCAGAACAGTGCACTGAAACCCAAAGAATGATTTGGACCCAAGAGGTCCAAAAACAAGAGAATGCAGTAAAGGAGACAAAATCAAATATTTAGAAAGGAGTCTAGATAGAAAAGTATAGGGAATTTGTATCAACAAAGACATCAAGAAAAAGATTTCAGAAATAACCATGGTCTAAGCAACAGATGAGGATGAGCACTTCAGTGCAGTACTCCAGGCAGCCTCAGGAAGAAACAAAGCAAGCTCTAATGGCAGTAAAAAGAAAAACATTTCAATTTATGAACTAAATTTAGTTTGGGGTGTTATAGCAATTAATTATTTTTTACATTAGTTGTGAGAGAGGAGATGATAGCAAAACCAGAGTCAAAGCTTACTTGGAAGCAGCACAGCTGACAATGAAGTGAAGTGACCTGTTGGGGGTGGGTGAGGAGGAATGACCATAAATCCCCCTTTTTTTTTTTTTTTTTTTCCCTTTCTTTTGTTGAATTCATTTTATATCCAAAAGCAGCAGAATGTGTTCAGTAAGTGAGATCAGTATATGCCATGCTTAAGGAATAGAAGAATTTGTATCAAAAATAACGTGTGCCATGCACAGGTTAAACAGAACGTGCTGTACTAACATGTTGTAGTAATTAAAATGTCTGCAATTCCTTTGCATGAAGAAGAAGTGTGACATAGAATGGGTGGGATTTCATTTGACTTTCCACTTGTCTGATCTGAGTAATCAGCCAATCATTTGTCACAATGAAACAAAACTATAAGAAAATTTAATTTTACGGTTTCCAGACATTGTTTCTGGTCTATGCAAGTAGTACTTGGTCTGCTTGCTTGTTGAAGGGAGAATTCCAGCTTGGACCGCATATATAATGCTATAATTGATCATTTAGATATAAAAATACCATGTAGATTATTTTACACATGCAACCAAAAGATAAATCAGATGATTTATCAGGTTATAAGGTTGGTAATGTCCAAGCTCCACTGTGAATGGAAGTAGCCATGCCAAAAGTCAGCAGCTTTACCTGTGAGGAATTGATGTTTAGGCATAGCTAAAATACGGTAATTCTTTGCTTATGACTCACAGTGCAGGCAATTCATGTTTTCAGAAGGAGTTCTGACAGGATACAGTAAAAAGTTAACAGCCAAGTTTCTCATTTATAATGACCACCTGAGTATTCCCTCTGGAGTATTCTTCGTATTTCTTCTCATGTATGTTTCTGCAGAATATCCTTCAGGAACCTAGCAATTCAGTCTGCAAAAACTGTCAGTATCAACGACCTCAGGTTGCCATTGCCTGTGATAGTACCAATAAGGTTCTGTATAAATGTCTAATTATTGGACATTAAGTCTTTGATCGCATGGTAGGAAACCATAGCATAGCATCCAAAGGCTGCTATAGAAAAGAGATAACATGCGGATTTCTGTAGCCAGGAAGGAAAATCTCCCACACTGGAATCAGTGCTATAAGGAGCTTGAGCTAAAGGAGACTTTTCGAAGAGGATGAGTAGGAAGACTACTTTAAAGTAAGGATAACAGATTCATGTTCAACTGGAAGAAGTACTGGAGATCTCAGAAAGAGAAGGCTACCTATAGAGGGCATGATCCATTTTAAAATTCAGCTTCCTTTTAATGATGTGTTTTATTTCAGTGTAAACAAACAATAGAATGCCTCAAGCTGTGTAGTTAAAATATTTTTCTGAGAGTTTACATGACAGAAACTTCACATGTGTAACTGCTTGGAAAACATCCTTCTAGAAGAGCTTTTTTGAGATGCACATTTCAAAAGGGAGTGGGACCACAAGGGAGTTAAAACAATCATTGCTTGTGCACACTCCACAGGAATTATTTCTAAAATAATTCTCTGTTTCTACCGGCTCTAGAACCATGTACTCCATCATGAGTACAAAAATAGGAGTTTTGTTCCTGTTAAAATTTTGAGGAGAAAGGAGGCAGTTTTATAGCTTGGCAAAGTCTTATTTCAGCAGCTTATATGATGCAAACCATAGCTTATGCATAAAGTTGGTTTTTTAGACTGCAATCTGTAAGATGTGCTGGAAAACAACCCAGTAGACAATACAGGAAAATGTAAAAAAGAATCTTATAAAAGTGAGTTTAAATATCTTCCAGCACAGTCCAGCAAGCAGCTTACTACTTCACTGCACTGTGCAGGGATTCCTTTTGTTCATCTGGTCTGAACTACTAGTATAAGTTCTATTTTTCAGCCCATCAAGTAATTTAAACTACAGCTATTTCTATATACACATTTTTTCCAGTGTGTTGATTTCCTCAGTTTGGATGCTATGTATCAATTATAGCGGTCAAAATCTCAGTGTCTACACTAACAGTAACATTTTAATCCCTTCACAGATTTATGGAGGACCTGAAGGATATGCTGGGGTTTTCTCCAAGCCAGTATTATTACTACATGTGGAAGTATGTTTCACCATTTGTATTGTTATGTTTGCTGGTAGCTAGCATTGTCCAAATGGGATTAAGTCCTCCTGGTTACAATGCTTGGATAGAAGATACGGTATGTATACAATATGTATGTGTATATGTAGGGTTTGTGTGTATATATGATACCATCATCATCATAGAGACAAAAAAATTACAATTAGAAATTCAAAATCAGTATAAATAATGGCATGGTTGCTTTTATCTCAAGTAACTTTGATGTAAAACCAACCATTTTTTAATTTTAAGTAGTTCTGCTTTAAAATATAACTGATTGACACAAACCTGTATGCTCTGGGTGACTTTTAATTTATAACATACGATAAAGAAACTCTTAATGATGGAAGAGGTTGTACACATTTATTAAATCTTATTTTACTGCAGAAAACAGATGAAAACTGCATAAATAATTTCAGATATCACATCAGGTTTTTTATGTGCCGTGATTTTTTCCCTTTGGGAACACATATCACAATGTAGGTAGCAGCTGTATTAAAACCTGTCTCTGATAATAACTTATCAGGGTGAGTGGCAAGACAGTTCTGAGCTTTGACTTCAAAAAGAGATTCAGTCAAGGGAACTCTGAGGACTTCAGCTAGTTGTAGGCTCATGAGCCCTCAGCTATTTTTACAGGCTTTTAATGCAAAATATATAGAGAGAAAATGTCAGAGACATTCATCTAACGAAACTTTCCTAAATTAGCCATGGGGGGAAGTCACAGCAAACACAGGTAAAGGATGAACACAGGAGGTTGGCTTTACTATTGGTAGATAGTATGCCTGCCTCTATCCAGGCAACTACATGATGCTCAGAAAAATGCTCTTGTTACATCTGATTCTTGCCCTCAAAAATTAGAAAGAGAAATACCTTAGTATACCACTATGCCATTCCTTTCTCCATACAAAATTTCCTTTCTGTGTGCAGGCATCCTGTTGGCCATGGATGCAGTAGAGGTGTGGGGTATAGTAGTGCCCCAGCATTACAGTTTACCTGATGTTTATGCAAAGTGCAGTAACTGAGATGGTTCCTGTCTAGACCAGCTATTAGCTTACAGAACAAGGGCTAATTTTCCAGGCACAGTTACAGATAACCCCTTCACACTTGTCTGTTCTGGACATTCTTTAAAGGATCAGAAAACTACAGAGAAATGTAGCAGAAAGCCTAAGGTGAAAATCTTCATTTGTGTGCTGCTGAAGTGCTCTCAGAAACTGTTCAGCAGTGTTTTAGTCCTGCTCACTGGCTGAAAGATAGCAATCCTACATCTCCGTGACTCTTCAAATTTGAGATCCGTAGTGATGCCCACACTGAGTGCCGTGGAGTATGTGCTTGAAAACTGCAGACCTCAATGAGGATTGCAGGTTTTTGTTATTTTTCTGGTAAAGACGTATTAATCGTTTTTCTATTGTGTTTCTCAGGCTATGGAAGAGTTCCACAGCTATCCAACATGGGGAATGATAGTTTGTATATCTTTGATGGTGTTGGCCATACTGCCAGTCCCAATAGTCTTCATGGTACGCCGTTGCAACCTTATCGATGACAGTTCTGGTAGTTTGGCATCTGTATCCTACAAAAGAGGTCGGATAATAAAGGAACCTGTTAATCTGGAGGGAGATAATACAAGTCTGATTCACGGGAAGAGTCCAAGTGAAGTGCCATCTCCAAATTTTGGCAAAAACATATATCGAAAGCAGACTGGATCGCCGACTCTGGACACGGCTCCCAACGGACGTTATGGTATCGGCTACCTGATGGCAGATATGCCTGACATGCCAGAGTCTGATTTGTAACCACAGAAAAAAAGTGCTGTTTGTTTCTTCTCTCACTGATCACGGCCTTGCTGTGAGAAGTGGTCAGTGTCACTTACTAGGGTGCAATCTCAGGTGCTCCATAGTGACAGTCTTTAAAATGTCATGACTATATGTACTGGTTGAGAAAATTCACGTTGGATTAATTCTCTGAGTTTTTATTTGCACTGAAAGAAACATTCAAATGCAATGGCAGCCTACATCTGCCAGCATAGCCAAGAATTTGATTTTTTAATTAACTTCTAAATTTAGAACTTTGTATTTCTGAAGCCCAGGTCTCGCTCAAATTGTAAAATATTTCTGAGGTTATATAATTGAAAATCAATTTTTTTCTGCTGAATTTCAGGTTGACTCCCAAGTATTAATGGTGAGCTCAGTAGTAGTTCACCAAACCTGTGTTTGTGTAAACACGTGTATATACCTTATGTAGATATGCTGTACTTATTTTATTAGCACTGATAATTACTTAGGCTATTAGCTGAGTAAAAAACAAACCTGCAAACTATTTTCTTATGTAATAGCTGTATAGAGCAATAGTATTAGAAAAATCAAGGAGTAGACTTATAGGAAAGCGATCAGAGATTCCCTGTTCACTGGGGACTGCGTTAACTGTGGCTGTATATTTTGTGTAAAATATTTGCTTTTTCAGTGTGAAAACAATGTTAGAGTGAGTCACTCCAAGAATCTTAAGGATTGTGCAGATTCTGCATTTTTTTCTATGCTGTGTGCCTAAAAAAGACCTTGATATTTATTGTGGTTACAAGATTACATATATATTATATTTATATAATATACTTGTAATGTAAATATGTATATTATTCTGTATGTAATCATTCCAAAAGTTTTAGCAAGATGGCTTTTTTAATTAGTCTCCTTCAGTTTTGCTTCTGTTTTGTGCAGATAATTTTTTTTCAGTCAGTAATTGTTAAGAACTGTATGGCATTACATTTTAACCCACGAATAAAGAGATTGATAAGGAATTTCTCTGTGATATCCTTATACAGTCTATTTTTTCCTCATCTGGACTACCTGATAGAATGACATTTACTAGATGAATGGAGATGCTAAAAGAACTAGAAAACAAAAAATCAGTCATAATAGACTTTTCGACAGGCCCGTTTACTGTGAATGCAGGAGGTGATGTAGTGTTGTAAACTGGCAGGATACTCTGGAAGCCGGTACATGATCTACTCCTTACCTTAAAGTGTTTTAAAATTAGGCATAAATTCTGACTTTTTTACCTCTAATAAGCAAATGCCTTACATTGTCCCAGCATCAAAGAACTAGATTAATTTATTTGAGGTAAATGCAGGTCTCTGAAGCTCTGTGTCTCAAGACAGTTTTGAGCATATCAGTGTTGTAGGTTGGGTTGATTTAGTCAGGGATTTTATTACTGTTAGTTAGGTTTGTTCCTTGTACCTCTATTTTCCTTCACAGTGGTTTGCTCCAAGTTGTTTACCATGAGAGCTCCTGCCACTCAGACATGTCAATCTTCTCACTTCTCCCAGTTTTCTCCTTACATGGTTCTGTCAGTCAGGGGTTGTCACTCCGTGTTGGGGTGTCAATCTTGTAATCACTCCCTGCTTCTTCATGAAAGAAGCCTATAGGGATGTCACCCGATAGGGAACCTCATTTTATATCTGAAATGTAACAGCAACTTAGTGGGCAGTTGGGTATAAACTGGGATTTACACACTCCATGGAGACTACAGTCTAGTGGAAGAGTGGAGCAAATGAATCAAATCCTAAAAAGACAAATTAGCAAAATATGTCAGGAAACTTTCTTGAAATAGCCACAGGTGTTATCACTAGCCTTGTAACAAATTTGAGTACAGCCCCAAAGTAACCTGAAGGTGAGGCCATATGAGTTGATATTTGGGAGACTATACTCTGTTGCAACCTTCCCTGGGTCCAAGGAACAGATTGGAAATCAGGAAATGGTACAATAATTAATTTCATTAGGGAAATCCTTGAATGGGCTAAAAAAGTTTATCATTCCCTCAGAACCTCTTACCCTTGACACCCCAGTTCATTCATTTCAGCCTGGGGATCACATATACATCAAGATCTGGAAACTGGAGCCACTTCAGGAGCATGGAAAGGACATTATCTAGTTTTGTGGACTAAAAGAACAGCTGTGAAAGTCAAAGGAATTAACTCCTGAGTATATTACACCTGAATTAAGAGGGCTCCCAACTCAGAGTGGCCAATGGAAAACACCAGATCCCTGCAGCTGAAAATCTTGAAGACATCTGTAAATGAGCGGTGAAATGTATAGACTAAATACTTACCGGGTTATCTTTAGGTGGGGGTGTGGAAGAAAATTTAATACTGATTTTAATCCATGGGTTTGGTAAAATGTGCAATCTGTCCAGCATTAGAGCCTGCCTCCCTGTGCCCCATTCAGCAGGGGAACACATTCCTTGGGGAATTATCCTTATAGATCTGCCAATGGTGATTCAATATAATAATCTGACTAAGGTGATAGCAAAGGCAAATGTCACCCACTAGATGGATGAGAAGCAAAGATGCAGGTGACAAAGAGATGGTATTCTTAAAGATCTAGTAACTTGGAGGATAATAGGACAAAGGGGTAAGGATTGTCCAACAGGCTCCCATAGTCTCACCCAACATCTTTTAGAATTTGCTTTAGCAGCCTCTGGAGGCCAAGCAGCCAGGTTGATAGATTTATGCTAGGTTGTGAACATCCCAAAATATCTCAGACTTGCCGGACTGTCAAATTCTCTGAAGCAAGCTTCACACCTGGACAAAGCCCTTAAAAGGACAATGAGAGCGCTTAGGGGAGGCAGGATGGTGCCTAGACTGGGGAATCACACCTATGAATCACCCAAGTAAGGGTCAAAAGAGAGAGGTATGGAGAAAAACAAAACAGTGAAAGTCAGTCCAGCACCACAAGCTGGATGGCTAAATTAGTTCTAAACTTTAGAAACCACAACCCCTAAATTGTGTAAAGTCCCTGGAAGTTCCTTCCCCAGGTTACACTGTTTGGGTTACCCCAGATGGATATTGGTCCATCCAACTACTGTTTGGCCCCAGCACCTGACAAGTTACCTTAGGATTATTAACCTTATGCCCAGCTTGGAAAAGAAGCCCCAGAAAAGCCCGGTATTGGGGTAGGGTAAAGCAAGACACATGAATGGACAGGACCTTCAGCTTCCACAATGTTTGAATGGGCCCCACAGTGTTTTCTTTTACCAGGAGTCATGGCTCTGAAAACAGAACTTCATTTTTTTACTTGCCAAGTTAGATTATCTAACAATCTGAAGCTAATGAAAGGGGATCTCAATTTATAAATAAGCAAACATTGAACTGACATTATAAAACAGATTGGTATTAGATTTATTGCTGGCCAAAGAACAAGGGCTTTGTGGGTATTTTAAACTGGATAGAGAACACTGTCTTGTGTACACATCCCAAACATAAAAGATCTCCAAAAACAACTTAACAAAATGTGAAGACAGTTGCTGAAGACAGCAATGCTATCCACATGGCCTCTGAAACAAATTGGTTCAATAAAATTCTCCAAGGAATAGGGGGATGGTCCCTGAAAGGATGGCTGGCTAAAATAATGGAAACTCTTATAATTAGAGAATTATATTGTACCCTTATTATATTGTAATTGTAGTAGTTATTGGTCTTGCTATTGATCATGTTTACAAAACAATCAATTGTGGTCTTGTAAGAATGTATGGGATTGGAGGTAGAAATTGAATTGAAACTTACCAAATCATCTTACGAAAGCAGAGAAGTTTCAAACGGGGGAATTGGAGCCATGAGGGTTAACTCAATTTCTCCTGTGCCTGTGAACTCTTAGCTGAGAAATAAAGCATGCAAAATCTGCTTTGTCAGCAAGGACAGCTGAAAGAGAAAGAGAAGACATCTGGCTCAGGAATGCAACAATAGCCAAAACAATGAGTTTGGGAACTTGGGGAGGGTTTTATGGTATTGGCCAGATTGTAACATGCATTTAAAACATGCAAATTGTAATATGCAAGCAACACACTTGTAAAATCATGTGTGCACAAAAAGGTAGCAGTTATCACCCATGTAACCAGGTGCCTGAATAAATTATGCCCTTCTTAGCTTTAAATTGGTGTTAAGGAGTGTTACTCAACTAGTTTTCAGTGGATCTGGTGACAGTTCAAGCTGAGATTTCCCTCAGCAGAGTCTCAGCTGTCTCTCATTCCATAAAGCCATTTCTTCACAGCAAAATAATGCAGAAACAGCTCAAGCTGGTGCCTCTGAGGAGGGACCCCAAACAAAGGTCTGTGGGCTTTTATCCTCTCACAGTCCAAACAACATCCAAGTCCTCCCCTTGACTCCTCTGCTCCTGCTGTGTCTCCTGGCACCACACCTTTTCTTGCCCTTTGTTGAACAAAGTGTTCCTGGCCTCTTGTCTCTGGCTCCCACCCAGAGCTCAACCTGCAGCTTGCAGACCAAGCTACCTGCACCAGGTTGCTCAGCGTCCCCATCGTGGTGGCTGTAATCAGAGGAGGGCTTTGTCCACTTGTCCTGACTCACTGCAGCACCCGGCTCAGGTCACCAGGCTGGAACAGTGCCCTCGCCAAGGTAAGACTCATTGCAATGGGAGTAGGCAGTAAATCTTGACAAAACGTCTAGGCTGGATTGTAACAAATGGTGGGTTGTGACACGAGCAATAATTGAACTCTCATCCTATAATTTTAGTAAAATTACAAATGCAGGATTTGAGTGATTGCATCTTGTATTTGTCTGTAAGTACAAAATCACAAAGGGTTTGTATATAAATGCACCCTTTTCCAACATACACTAATACACAGCTTCAACAGTTTAATCAGGATGAGTTTCAAGATGACAAACATTCTGTTCAGTGTCAAGACAAGTGTCTTTACTTTCCCAAATAAATCCCTGTTGTTCCTGTACCACACATGCATCAACACCCCACCCTTGACATCCCCTGCCCTCTAGATCATCCCCTCCCCAGCCATGCCAAAGCCCCTTCAGCACTTTTGGGAGGTGGGGGGGGGGGGGGGTCCCATGCCCACTTTTTACTTTATTTCATTCCCTTCTATCAGCATGTAAATTTCAACTATTAATTTCATTAACTATTATTATAGCATATCAACATTAACTATTATTATAGCATATCAACACTTCTGTGGACATCCATATTGATATAGGTTATATATCTTTATTTATATATATATATATATATATATATATATATATGAAGTGTAGGTATAAATAAAAAATACAGGCATGTTTTTACACTCATATGTTTACTATCTACATATATATTAATATATATAATATACAATATTATAGATTTATATATAATATATATATTTGATATTTATATAAGATTACAATATATACTATATATTTAATATGTATATAGTAGAGTATATAACACTAAATATAATAATATATGGCATTATATATGTTTAAATTATATTATAATCATAAAATAGATAATATAATTATAATATATAATGCTATATATAATATATAGTATTTTACATATAATAATAATAAATATAATAATATCATAACAAATTATATAATTTAATATAAAAATAAAAATATAGAATATATTTTATATAAAATGTAAATATAACAATGAACTATAAAATAATAATAAATAATAAATATAATAATATATAAAATAATAAAATAAAAATATTACTATTTTTTACTCTATTAGAGGCTGTACAGAATTTGAAGAGTAAAGCTTTGCCTTTATCCCTACTGCCAGACAGTGGAAACAATTTTAGCTTTTCACTTATGTTTCTCATCCTTTTTTCACTCACATTTCTTGCCCTTTTCCACCTCGTTTTTCCCACCCTTTTCCCCCTCACCTTTCATGTCCTTTTTCATCTCCTTCCTGACCTTTTCCACTTCTCATTTCCTTCTATTTTCTCTCTCTCTTTCCCCTCCTATTGAAACACTTTAAATGTCAGAAAAATGGGAATTTTCCCTCAATTTAAACTCTTAAAGCCAAGGGATAAGAGGGATTCACTTGCAATTTAAACCCTAAGATGATGAAAATGGGGAGTTTGCCCTCAACTCAAACCCATAAAATGGCATCATAAAGGTTTTCTCCTTCCCATTAAACTAGAAAATAACAATTGCCCATCAGCTGATAGGCAGCTAAGTCGTGGAAAAGAGAGATTTTCCTTCAAATGATGCCCTTAAAATCATGGGGAAGGGGAATCCCCTCAAATTTAAACACAGCCAATAATGGAAAAGGTTTTCCCCTTAAACACCTCTTTTCTCTGGGGTCACTGGAATGGGACCGAGGGCACTTGGAAGGGTCTGAAGGCACTGGGATAGAACTGGAAAGATGAATTTGAAAAGAGAAAGAAGAGAGATCTCCCCTGAACCCCCACCTGCTCAGGTGTGCTGCCCCCTCTCCTGCGCTCCCCTGGGGCACAGGGACTGCCCTGCCCCTCCTCATCCTCACTGACCGCACCTGGGGCTGCCCTGACCCTCCTCATCCTCACTGACCTCACCTGGGACTGCCCCGCCCCTCCTCATCCTCACTGACCACACCTGGGGCTGCCCTGCCCCTCCTCATCCTCACTGACCTCACCTGGGACTGCCCTGCCCCTCCTCATCCTCACTGACCTCACCTGGGACTGCCCCGCCCCTCCTCATCCTCACTGACCACACCTGGGGCTGCCCTGCCCCTCCTCATCCTCACTGACCTCACCTGGGACTGCCCTGCCCCTCCTCATCCTCACTGACCGCACCTGGGACTGCCCTGCCCCTCCTCATCCTCATCCTCACTGACCACCCCGGAGCTGCCCTGGACACTGATTTTCGCAGGAATTTTACTAAATCTCACTCTGAGTCTCACTCAATAAATGGAGCAAGCCTTGCTGCTGTTCATATTACATATGAAGCTGCCTAATATGGAAAAAATCCGAGGAAAAATGGAATTTATCGGGATTTGTATGGAATTCACAGGGATTGCTGCTACAGAGCGTGCCCGGGGTATGGTGTGGGGGAAAACCCGGACTGGATTTCCTGGAGTAGGGAATGGGGAAAAACCGGGACTGGATTTGATCGGAACACGGAATGGGGGAAAACCCGGACTGGATATAGCTGGAACACAGAATGGGGGGAAACCTGGACTGGATTACGGCTCGATCCCGGAATGGGTGCCAGACGGGGTCTGATCCCCGTCGTTTGCACAGAGCCGTACAGCAGGTGGTACACACACGGTACCGAAATACCAAGCTGGCGGGGAAAGGCCGCTTCGGGGCGGCTGCATACGGGACCACTCGTGCCCGCGGGAGGAGAGGAAGTTGTGGCGCTCCTGCTCGCCGTAGGCGGAGCCGCCGCGGCCGGGAGAGGCGCAGCGGGGCCGTGCCGGGCGGGGCGATGGCGGGGCCCGGCGGCGCGGCGCGGGGCCGGTTCGCCGTGGTGGGCGGCGGCATCGCGGGGGTCACCTGCGCCGAGAAGGTAACGGGGCCGCGGCTCTCCCTCCCTTGCCCCGCTCCTCGCCAGCCGGGAATTGTCCGCAGGGGTGCGGGAGGCTCCCCACGGGCCGGAGGAGCCTCGGTGTGCCGGGCCCTTGGCGGCCCTGTGCTGCTGCCTGCACCGGCTGAGAGCGGCTGGAAGCGCCCCGCTGCCCGCGCTTGTGCACGGTCATCGAAACAGATCTACACTGTAATTGCATAAATATTCGCATGTAGTACTTCCATACTCTGCCCTACACT
This sequence comes from Vidua macroura, assembly GCF_024509145.1. NCBI lineage: Eukaryota > Metazoa > Chordata > Aves > Passeriformes > Viduidae > Vidua > Vidua macroura. The sequence continues at coordinate 10,790,572 of NC_071575.1, read as the reverse complement.
CCCCTAATCCCCGTTTCTTAAAAATAATTTGTCTCGCTGGAGAAAACACAAGCCAAGCGCAGCCCCAGGGCAGCAGTGCTGTAATGTAGGATGTTTTTCTGTGTAGAAGTACTTCTCCAGAGGTTCAAAGTTGATACGGTTATTTTGAAGCAATTCATGAAACGCTAAGAGAGTTACAGTTATTCGTAGCTGCAGAAAGCTGGGTCTCTGGTCCAGAGGTCAGGGATTCAGGATCCCTGCAGGAATTATTCTAAAGGACTGTGCTGCAGCCGGGCTGTAGGCTGCTGTGATGTGCTCCTTTTTATTAGTGCTCCTCAGTTTTTATAGGCTCCCTGTTTTAGAGCTGTATACCTCATCCAGCTCTCTGTGAGCCAAGCTTTAAAAATAAATTCATCTGTTTCTTGGTCTCAAGGTTTTTTGATGGTTTTAAAGTAACAGTTACTGGAGGTAGTTTTGCACCTGTAGAATGACATTATGTGGCTGTTAGTTTGCTGAGGACTGTTTTATCTGTTGGGGCTGCAGAGCAGCATACAGACTGTGTTTTGGAGGCACGTGTTCTCTGGTGATGTCAGGGTCCCTCTGGTTGGCATCCCTTCCCCCCGAGAGCACCACTTGTCTTGGTCTGTCTGTCACCTTGCTGAGTGATGCACATTTAAAATGGGAGCTCTTCCCTTTGCCGTGGGGCTTCATAAGTCTTGCATTGCTTACTGGCACCCTAAAGATGATCAGTTTACTAGATAGGGTATAAAATGTCCAGGAGAAATCAGCATTTCCTCTGTGAAAATGAAACCTGGAAGCAATTAGTCACTGCTGTGCAGTAAAAAAATGTGTATCCACCAACTGGGTGTCTCCAAAAATCACATGATCACAGTCTGATCCATCAGATGGCCTTTGGAATTTTGTGACAATAGTCCTTTACACTACGGCTGCAGTTCTTGAAGGTATATTTATGTGTGATTGAAATAAATGTTGTGTCACCAAATTCTCTTCAGTCCTTATCCTTGTGTTAGCCTGAAGTAGTGCTTTTTCAATAAGATTCTACAAAATCACAGTAATGTATTAACACACTGCTTTTCATCAGTAGTTTTACTGTGTTAAGTCTGATGATGACTCTCATCATGGTTTCTGTTTCTTTACAAGCTGGCTGCAGAATTCCCATCAGAAGACATTTTTTTAGTGACAGCTTCCCCAGTTATAAAAGCTGTAACTAATTTCAAGCAGGTAAGAGAGACTTGATTTTTCTTACAGTAAGGCATGTTCAAAGTTTATTTGTGCAGATAATTTAGAACCAGTGGTGAAGATGCTCATGACTTTGAGCTTGTTTTCATATTAGTGTGATTGCAGTGGTTTTAGTAAGACTGACGAGCTATTTTACAGTGATTAGTAATTGGTGAATATATTCACACCATTCAGGCAAAGGTTAAACCAGGTAATTACATGGCTGAAGTGGGTTTACTGAAGCTTTATTTCACTGCTTTATTAGTGAGTGACCTTTCAGAAGCACTGAAATGGTATCATAGTCTTGCTCATGTTTGAATTTGGGGCAGAAAGAGCCTTCTGACAAGTAGCAAAAGAAGGGATAGCCTTCTGGGGAATTGCTTTGAGCTTTGTCTACTCCAGCAGCTGCTGATTCAGTGACATCTTTCCTGCTGGTTTGAAAAAGAAAATCAAATGCGTGCATGAATTCAGATTTGTGGTTAGTAGGGTCATGAAGCTGAGTCTGAGCGCCCTCTGTGGGACTGTTGGAGGAACATCCAACTACAGAATGCTTTCTGAAAGTGCTGAGTGTCCAGTAGAGACATTTGCACAGCACAGAGATGTAAAGTCTGTAATTCACATCAGCAGAAATTTACATATCTGAAAAATAAGGGAACAGCTCAGCACTACTAGAAGGCAGAAGCTACTACTAGAAGGCTAGAACTCCTAGCTGTGTTCCAAACTCTGAATATTCAATAAAGTAGCAGGCCTGGATGTTTCCATTGCAGGCACTCTCTTTTGGATAAAAAACAAAATTGGCATCATCATTTGAATGTTTTTCAAGTTCTGGCTTGCCTCTCTGGGGTTTTAATTTGGTTTATGCTTGTTTTCTATTTGATGTTGTCCATCTCCCCCCTAGGTCTCTGAAATATCCGGTAGTGGCTCTGGATGAGTTATTTTATCAAAGTTCCAAAAAAAGAGAAAAACCAGGATTTTAACATTACGTCGCATAAATGAAAAAGCAGTGTTAACAACTCTGATAATACACGTCTTTATGGAATAAAACATTGTAGCAATTAGAGCAACTGCCAGGGTTCTCCATTTTTGCTTAATCTCTATCTTTAGGATTAACATGTAGTACTTTAACTCTTCAGCCAGGAACAGGCATGAAAAGATTCTGTATTGAAAAAGAAACTTTTAGCAGTTACATGATAACACATTTTCAGACAATATGGGCTTTATGTTGTGACTTTTTTACTATAAATGAATACAGCACCTCTGTCAAAAGCTTTAGAAAAAGAAATGGATAAATGATCCATATTTTTAAATACTCCTCTTTCTCCTACAGGTCTCCAAAACACTTGAGGAATTTGATGTTGAAGAGCAACCAAGTTCCCTATTAGAAAAACGATATCCCAATATTAGAGTTATACAGTCTGGAGTAAAACAGTTGAAAAGTGATGAACATGTAAGCTAAGGTTCTCTTTTTTATTTGGTTTTTCAAGTTATGTATATAAAAATAAGAAGTAGCTGAATGTTTTGGGTGAGAAATTTTGTTCAAGAACATTTTGGTTATTGAATTGATAAGTTACCAAAATTACAAGAAAATATTTCCTAATTCTAATTTCACTTACTGCTTTACACTGTTTTTCTAGTAGAAATATATACAGAGGACAAAAAAAAAATCTTAAAAGAACCAACATTTCCACTTTTTCTTCCTTCTGTTTAGCAGGAAATACATTGCAAATATGAGCAATGGACAGCATGTACACACCCTTGTTAGCTCTGTGTCAACATGTTATTTTTCACTTCAGCATGTATGAGAAACTCACATTCACATCCCAAACTGGTTTTGCGCACTTTTAAGGTTTGGAGATGTAATTCCAGGTAGATTCTGCTAACATTCTGAATCAAGTTGTTTTCTTATAGCATTACTAGGGTAGTGTTTTAGTATAGGTCTTGGTGGACACAAATAATTATTCTATGTGGATTTGGAGGCTCTTTTGCCCAAAACCACTTTAAACTATGCAGCTTCTAGATTGCAGAACACCAAATAATGTCATAAAATGTTAAAAATTAAGGTCTTTCTCAGAATGACATAGCTTGTTTAGTGCCTCCACTTTTTCTTCAGCAAAGAAGAGATTTCTAAACTATGTCCTATCCTGTGCCTGGTTAACTCAGAGCACAGCAATTGCTGTTGAAATGTTTGAATGAGATTCTCAATTGCTAATGTACAGCAGTGCATAGTTCTGTTACTGGGGCCTGAGGGACATTTGTCACGTAGAAAACACAAAAGTCTTTTGGCACAGCCAGTAAGTACGAAGTGCCACCACGTGGTAAACTTCATCTTGCTAAATGAGTAAACTCATTCGAGTGCACCGTGTACACTTCCCATTTTATTGGTCACCTACTTGTGGCAAGTGTGGTGGGAATAAATGACGCACAGTCAGGAAGAGTATGAAGCCTTGTTCCTTAAGAAGCCCCTTACAGTTTTTAATATCTGCAAATTACTGTGACATTACAGAAAGAGAAAGCTGATGTGCTCTTAGATGTCTTGATTTAGATAAATTCTCTTAAGTGAATTGATTTTTCTTCTCTCTTCACTGTTAACAGAAAATTTACACTGAAGATGGGAAAGAATATATATATGAAAAACTTTGCCTGTGTGCTGGAGCCAAACCAAAATTAATTGTTGAAGGGAACCCATATGTATTAGGAATCCGGGACACTGACAGTGCACAGGTAAATGTGTTTGGGACTTAAAAATGTGTAATATATACCTGCATCTTGTGCAAAATACCAGAATTATTGTGGAGTGAAATGGAGAAACAGAAAATAATGTTTGTTATTATATATCCTTAAATAGGAACATTTTCACTAGCAGAAAAACAGCCTTATAACGCCACTAAATTAATGTCACTTTATGTTAAGTTTATAGATAGCTCATACACATTATTTCTAACATGATAATATGGAATAAACAATAATTTTTTCACCCTCCTGGCAGAATCCAATTGGAAAATGTAAAGAAATTTCCCTGGGAAGGCATGTGTGGTACCTGGTACAAAGGGCTGCTTCGTACAGTGGAAAGCTGCTGAAGGAATGACTTTTTATTCTCTTGTAGTTCTACTGTAGCTTCTCCTCTTTGTACAGAAAAGAGTTAGAAATAGTCAAAGATGTGGAAAAGTTTTCACCTGAGAAATGACTTAATAGACTAAAAATTAAGCTTGGAAGGCAAAGGTGAAGTTTCACTGCTACAGGTCTTCAGAATTAGAGGAGGCAGGGTGAGCTCTGCTCTTCTGTAACACGGAGCTGCCATTCATCAAATGAAGCTGGACCTTGAGGATAAAAAAAGGAGTTACATTTTCAAAGAATCTGAACTGAAACTGAAATTGTTGTTTGTTACAACAGCAGCTTCTGTTACAGGTCTCAGCCTAGCTAGATGTGTAGCAATAGTCAGAGAAAATCAAGACTAAGAGCAAGAAAATACTGGAAAGGATATGGTTGATCAGTGTGAAGGAATATTGACATTTTTCCTTTCTTAATGCAGGCTTTTCAGAAGAATTTGGCTCAAGCTGAGAGAATAGTGGTGGTAGGAAATGGTGGGATTGCCCTTGAATTAGTGTAAGTGGAAAAAATTACATAATCAAATAAAATCTTGAACAATGCAATGCTAAATCTAGTGTACGTGAGTTTGGGTGAAGGTTGACTTATAAAATTTTATCTCTTAGAACATTTAGTAGCAAAACTGATTACAGGGTTGGTTTTTTGATTTTTTTTTTTTTTTTTTTGCAAGATAGTGGTTTTTACTGACACATAAAATTAGGAAAGCTCCAGAAGAAGCTTTGGCACATAGATATCAAGAATATTCAGTTCATGTTCCACATAGTGCAAACAAGATCCAAATACTTGTTTTTAACAGTAGGAGTCTGGCAGAAATGCACTTATTTTTCATTATGGGAAGAAGAAATTATTAGTATTATAAATTTGGTCTGCTCCCCATCCCCTACCCCAATTCAGTCAAAGTTGTGTTGGTGAGAAAATATGACTTGTCAACTTGAAGAGATTTTTTTTTAATGGGTTCCTTATGTAAATATTTAGAAATGGAATTGATAGGTTGGAAAATCTTGGCTCCCCTAGTTCTGGCTTCTGGAAGGAAACTTGACACACTTCTGCTTGTGTTGCTAACAGATACTTTTCAGGCAGTCTGTCACTTTATCCCTTGTTTAAATGCCCACAGGTATGAAATTCAAGGCTGTGAAGTAATCTGGGCTATCAAAGACAAAGCCATTGGGAATACATTCTTCGATGCAGGAGCAGCTGAATTCCTCCTTCCGAAGCTCACTGCTGAAGGCCAAGAGACTCCAATTGAGTGTAAAAGAACCAAGTACACAGTGGAAGGTATGGGGTTTAGCTTCCTGACACTGAAGCAGCAGCATTTACTATTAAAGTTAGTCTTTAAATCAGTCAATTTAGCAGCTTGGAATAAGGCTTGCTGTTATCATTAATGACATTTCCTTCTTCAAAAACTGAGAGTAGAAAAGCAACATAAAAACCCATCCCAATGGGTTTACAGTTTATTACCCAATGGGTAATACAGTTTCTTGTGAGCTGTAAAAAAGTGCTTGCCTTTGTGCCAAACTTATATTAATTCCCTGCATTCCTTCTGCTGAAGAACTTGTTCTGTTTTTTGTAATGTTTTGATGTGAACTCACCATTATATAGGGAAGAGCTGTCACACAGTAAGATATTGGAGGAGCAGATGAAACCACACAGAACATTATTACAGGTGGAGTGAAACTGCAGTCTCAGAAACAACAATTAACTAGCACCGCCTGAACAACCATCACACAAACATATGTATGACCAAAGTCATAACAAAAAGAAGAGCATGGCTCTAGACATCAGGCAGGAAGAATAAGGATATTACACTAGATGGTATTTTTCTATTAATTGAGAATTCTTGTTCTGAATTCTGAAGACAAGGAAGTATGCACACTAAATCTGATATACTCCATGTCATTTCTTCAGGAAGTGAGGAGAAAGGAAGACCTACAGGAGCATCTGACAAGCTGGGCAGTGCCTTAGGCCCTGACTGGCACGAGGGCTTACACCTTAAAGGGACTAAGGAGGTATGGGCATAACCTTGCTGGCATATTTATTTGAGTGTTGTGGGCATGAGCACTGGGAAGAGTTTACAATAAAGCAAAAATCCTCACATTATTTTTTTTTTTCATTTATGAATTCCTGAGCTGTTAGGTGTTTGCATCTGTTTTGCATTTAAAAAATGACCTGTCAAGGGTGATCAGTCATAGACCAGCTAAAGGATGTTTAGGACATTTAGCAGCTTAATCAGTGGTGGTTTGGCTGTTGAAGGCTGTGGAACTGTATTTAAGTAGTGGAGAATAAAACAATGCCCAAATTCACAAAAGAATTTAGAGAAACAGGTAATTTTCCAACTCCTGGCTTGAGCTCAGAATATGATTGAAATGTGGGTCAATGGTACAGAATATTTTTTCTTTTTACAGTGTTTAGAACATAAACTTATTATTGTTACTAGAATTTAATTCATGATAGAAAAACGAAGGATTTGCAATCCTGAAAGACAGAAAAGATGAGTTTAGTTTATTCTGTTCTGATAAGGTTTGAACTCTCTTCCTGTAAGCTTAGGGGAACCTGAATATGTTTTCTGGCATGCCAGAAAAATCTAATTGTTAGGAACTTTCAAGGATATCAGATACCTCTTGACAAAGCAGGTAAATTGCCATTGGCTATGGTTAAACCTGTGCCAAAATGAGGAAAGTGTGGGAATCCAGTTAGTGGGCTGGGATATACTGTGGGGGGGTTTTCCACTTTAGTAATATCAATTTAGATATATCCTTCCTATTCTCAATCTTGTGATTGCTAATCATTATGTTTATAATTCTGTCAATTTTTCTTTAGTTTTCTCATAAAGTGCATATTGAAAAACTGTGTGAAGTAAAGAAAATACACTTACAGCAAGATTTTATCCAACTGCAGCGGACTTCCTTGACTTTTCCTAAAGGAGAGAAAAATGTAGGAGATGAGGGTGAGTGCCAGTGCTGATAAGACCTTGAAGATAGATCAGTGCTGGAGCATGTTTGATCTTGTTTGCTGTTTTAAAACAAATAGTTTTGAAAAATTAATCTTTTATCTCTATAATTTGAGGTCTAGCAGTTTACAGTAATCAAATTTATGGGCTGCAATTAAGTTGCAAAATTTTACAGGTCACTTTTTTCCACAAAGTAACCAAAATCCTGTATGCAGAATATTCCATCCTAACACAATCCATTAAATATTTTAATAGTGAAGTTAAAACAGGAGAAAAAAAAAAAACACCAATGTTTTGTATCAAAACTGAAATAAACCTTCCAAGTAGAGGAAAATATTCCCTTTTTAAAAAATGAATAATTATGCCTTTAATTTCCACCTAATTAAAATGAATATTTAAAATACTATTTTAGTAATCAGTTACTTTCAGCACAAGTCAAATCTGTGCCATTCTTTTTGCTTTTGAGGCACTTCTGTGCATCTGTAAATTTCTACATAAAAGAATATTTGGCATCTGCATACTTGAGAGAACATCCCACAGGACATAGAGGGCTTTAATTTAGGAAAATTCTGAAGAAAGTTATTAGTAGGAATTGGAGCTGACATCCAAAATAATTTTTTTCTCTAGTTCTGAGCGATGGTAAGAAAAGTTATAGGTAATCTCTGATAATTTTTTCATTTTTAATCTTTCTTTACCAATTCAGTTACTTCAAAGGTTTTGTAGGTTTTGTTTTCCTTTCATATCTTATCATAAGACATAATTAATAAAATAACTTCAGTTGGTTACATTCTTGGGCAAAATTTTCCCCTTTTTCAGTGCTGTGGCCTGTATATGTGGAATTAACTAATGGAAAAATTTATGGATGCAATTTCATTGTCAGTGCAACTGGGGTTGTGCCAAATGTTGAACCATTTCTGGATGGCAATAATGTAAGTATATTGGTTTCTTTTGAAGCTTTTCAAATAAGGTTAAAGAAACCTCTTCAGCTGGTTTATGCTTGTGTTCTGATATGAAACATGGATTGCTAAAGATTTAAATACTGTGCACCATCTCAAAATAAGGCAGGTTATGTTGATAGTGAGATATCCAACATGATACAGGTGTATTTGATTTTTGGTTTATTATGTTGTTCCCCAGGTGTTTATATACAGTACATATGCAGTGTTAAGCCTATGCAGAGAGAGAAAAGCATCTGTATAATTGGCTAATGTGGCAAAAATATAGAATTTCCATGTTAGTTCTGTACCATAGTCTTACCTTACTAATCTTGACATTTGCTTCTGGAAAGGAAGCAACTATTTCCAATACTTTTCATCTGGGACACTGAGCTGTCAAGGCGCTCATGTTCATTGAGAGAAGTCAGCACCCAAATGTGGATGGTGATTCCAGAGTTCATAACTGCCATGTGAATTTCCACACCTCAAGATCATTTTGTTTCTGTGTTCAGTGCCTGCTCAGCAACAACTAAACATCCCTGAGTTATTAACACTGTTTTCATCACAAATCCAAAAAATAGCCCCATACAAGCTACTACCAAAAAATGATCCCGTACAAAACCAGAATGTTGTGGTATTTCAGGTTAAGTGGTGCCAACTGATTAGGAAGTAAAAGGGTGTGCTCTGGTTAAAGAAGGAAATGCTGAAAACAGATCTGATGTTGAGCCATGAGAAATTTCCAGGCCTATGCTATAAGCTTAGATCAGGAATTAAGTTTTTGCAATGGTATTTTCTTGCCTTGGCAAGAAAACTCATCTCTTAAGACTGGGTATCCTGTAACACACCGTGTGATTTGGAATTTGGCAAGCCCTGTGACTTCCCTGCCTAGGTATCAGTAATAGTCTTTTAAAAACCTGTGCTGTGCTCTAGAAATAATAATAACAGTAATGCCTTGTACCTTCCATGGAGCTCTTGCCACTCAGCGTAGTCTCACGGTAAATGATAAAGGAACAGCCGATTGCTGAAGGGGGAGGGAGTTGGATACCTTGCTGACTTGTTTCATTGCTGATGTGTGAACTCCTTCAGTTTGCTGTGGGTGAAGATGGAGGACTGAAGGTAGACAAGCACATGCACACGTCGCTGCCAGATGTGTTTGCAGCTGGAGATATCTGCACAGCAGCATGGGAGCCCAGCCCCGTGTGGCACCAGGTACATCCTCGGACATGTGACCCAAGGGGAGTTACGCACCAAGGAGGGAAAGGTTAAGCCAGCGGATAGTCCTGGGGGGTTGGTGACGGAATTTTGTGGAGGTGGCTGGAAACCAAGCTGGCCAGCCCTTCTGAGTATTAAAAACAAAGTATTTGTTTTGAGTATTTGTTTGAGTACTCACTGCAGTGAGTGTGGTCATGGCACAGTGATGGTCTCATGACTTAAATCTTCCCAATTTTCTCTTCCAGATGAGGCTGTGGACCCAAGCTCGGCAGATGGGATGGTATGCAGCAAAGTGCATGGCAGCAGATGCTTTAGGGGAATCTATTGATATGGATTTCAGCTTTGAACTATTTGCTCACATTACAAAATTTTTCAATTACAAGGTCAGTACAATCTGATAGTTGTAAACCACTGAGTAACACATACTGCTTGCTTATATGCACTCATTGACACTGAGCAGATGCTTTGAGAAAACAGGTTCCTTTATATAGTAATTAATCCTAGCTTAGATTTTCTCCATTTGTACTAACCTGTATGATATTTCAGGGGGAAGATTTTTGAGTCCATTGTGTGTTTGCTAGCCAGCGATGGGGGGAGGGACCCTAGGAACAAATATTTCCCTGTTTGCATCACTTTTGAGGCTGAGAACTGTTAGCAGCAGAAATGCTAAAAGGCACTGCAACATTCTTATGAGAGCTTTTCCCTTTTCCTTCTGCTAGGTGGTGGTTTTGGGAAGGTACAATGCCCAGGGCTTGGGCTCAGACCACGAGCTGATGCTGAGATGTACCAAGGGCCACGAGTACGTGAAAGTGGTGATGCAGAACGGCCGAATGATGGGAGCTGTGCTCATTGGTGAAACGGACTTGGAAGAAACCTTTGAAAACTTAATTCTAAATCAAATGGATCTTTCAGCTTACGGTGAAGATCTCCTAAATCCAGATATTGATATAGAAGACTATTTTGATTGAACAATGCCCCCATTCCCATTTTGTATGAAGCTTTGATACCAAGTCATACATCTTAGAAAACTGTTTTCTCAGGATTACCAGAAATGAGGGATAAATGCAATCCTCTATTAAGATTTTGGGTTGATCTTGCCAAAATACTGACTGGTTACTGCCACTGGTACCAGCTGATGGTACAGTCTCTGTCGAGCTGGCTCAGATGAACAGAGAACAGTTTTTAGGGCACAGGGTGCTCAGAGCTCTTGCTACCTGGAATGTGGGCTGCAAATATATGGCCTTACTCAGTTTTTTGTCCTGCTTTTCTTTCCCCCCATAAGTTTATTTCTGAAATAAATGTATTTTCTACTCAGTTAAGTACAGAACACAAGCTTTGCACAATGAAAGCCAGGATGAGATGTCAGTTGAAAGCAGCTTTTTAACTGCTTGTCCCTTCAGCTGTCCAGGTGTTGGGGTAGAACTGTACTGGATAATGCCAGCCCTGGACAGCAGTTGTTTCATCCTGGCTTTTGATTTTGTTCTACAGTTGCTGCCTGAGAGTTGCTATTTATTTTGGGTCAAATTTGGAACAATTTATTGTACTCAATACAAAGCTGTCAATACATATTGAGACTTGTCCCAGACAAATCACTTAATGTTTTTTAAGATAATTACTATTTTTAACTAAATTTTCAATTTTTGACAAAGGTCTCAGCTAAAGGATGGATGAAAGACTATAGGCTTTAGTCACTGTCACAATTTTACCAGAAGAATAAAGATGAAGAGCATGTTCTTAATTATATTAGTTTTATATTTGTTATACAGGGAAGTGTAAGAGAGAAGAACTAAAATGCAACCACCCAGAACTTGCATTTATTAATGAAACTGAACATGCCTTTCTGATCTTTGGCTAAGATGTTAAAAGTAAGAAAACAAAATTGAATCTAGTAGTCAGCATATGTGCCTGAGAATGCACTGCAGGCAGCAGTAGCTGTTGAGTGTTTCCTAGGCTGGCAGGTTGTCTTGTTTGTAAACTTAAATCTAGGCACTTCTGCCAAGCACAGAAGTCACAAATTTCTATTTGATTAACAACCCAGAGAAGTCCAATTTTAAGAGCAACAGACATATTTCAAAGGAATAAATACACATAATCACTCATAAATAAATACAATATTTCACTCAAACATGCCACAGTGGGTGTAGGGACACATCCCTACTCTGAACTGCAGAGATGGCAATGCTCACGTGGCTGGAACAACCAGCCCTGGCACAGCAGCAGCTCTGACCCAGCCAGGCCTCCAGAGGAAGGATGCTGGAGCATCCCAGTCTCCAGCTCTCTGATGTCACTCCCTGGGGCTGGTGACAGCAGCTGCTCTGGGAAAGTAGTGCCCTGGCTGCAGTGGAGTCACTGATGAAGAGGAATGTCACCTGCACAGCAGGCAAAAGGAACAGGAGGGGACAGGGCCTTCATGCAGAGCTAAGCACCACCAAGTCCTGTGCTGCAAGGGAGAGAAATCTGAAGAGGACTCTCAGGGGAGCAGTGGGTGGAGACTCCCACAGGAAGGAAGTGTCGAAACCTCTGGATCTCTGGCAGTCCTTTCCAGGCTGCCTGAACCTGCCACAGTGTTACTATATACTACACATCCAAAAGAGTTAAAAAGGCAACGTGGTCATTATATAGGTTTAGTAGTCATGGCTGTATCCTAAGATATGCACCAATTATTTTGATATGAAACACTTTTTCCTTCACTACTAGCCTTCTAGACTTGACAGTTTTTAAAGATATTTGTTCCCTGTTCAGTGTTTATTAAATAAAAATACCACTACTAAAGTACAAACTGAACTTACACACTGCATTGTCCATGGAGCAGCAACCATGATTAGATCCTAAATGTAGTCTGTGACACTCAGTCAATAACCACTGGTTGGTCATTTGCACCTGCCTGAAGCTTAGGCTTCTTTGCTTTTAAGTTAGGACCACAGCTGGGCCGTTTATGTTCCTGTGATTTCTTCACCACTGAATCTTGGACAGTCTTTGATCCAGTCTGGGAATTTTCTCTGCTTCCTTTTGAATTTGAAGATTGAGATGGTTTGACCTGTAAGATTTAAGAGTTCAATTAAAATTCTAACATTGTTTTCCTCCTTTTTCCATGTTTCCAAACAAGACAGAAGATATTTATGAGGTTGACTGCATTACTACAAAACATGTTTTGAGCAGATACCAAATTAAATTAAGCTCTAATGGAGAAGATATCTGTATGGCATATCAGACCAGATCTAAATACCTTGAAAAAGCTTTTGCTGTTTGTTATCCCTTCTATGGTGATGATGTGTCCCTCGTTTTTCAGCAGCCGGGCTTTTGGTCCTACCTTCAGGTAGGATATTGTAGCAAAGGCTGTGAAGCTGAAATCCTCCCTGCATGAATGAAATCACTGTTACAAGGGAAGGCTGGAGACAGACCAGAATATGCAGGGGGAAAAAAAATAGAATCAAGGTTAGAAAAGACCTCTAAGATTATCAAGTCCAACCATCAACCCAGCACTGCCACTAAACCATGTCCTCAGGTGCCATATCCTGGCACCTGAACACTGCTCACAAAACACGTGGATAAAAAAAACATGTCCCAGGAATGGTGACTCCACCACTCCCCTAGGCAGCCTGCCTAAATCTCAATAACTCTTTCCTTTCCATAAGGACAGGGACACATTAACCCTTCTGATGGATGTTCCAAATAGCATCTTCATTCTGCTTTATCTAATCAAGTAGACAGTCAGTGACTTAGACCTACTCTGATCAACACTTGACATAATTCAGTTTCTGGATCTTGACACACACAAAAACACTCAGATGCACACTTGTCAATCTCTTGAAACACATGGAGGAAAATGAGGAAAAAAAGATGTAATAAGTCATCTGCTCACCCTCTTAATAATGTTAAAAAAAGCTGTACAGAGATGCAAAGAAAAATTAAGTCAAAATAAAGGGATTAGATATATGTAGATATTCTTAAACTTATAAAATTATATGAGAAGACAAAACACACAGCACACAGGTTACAGAGGCAGCACTGTTGTTAGTTCCACTATGCTTTCTTAAAATTTCTGAGTACCACTTTTCACATTAGCCAGTCTTTCCCGACTTAGACATTGTGTGGGCAGCCCCATTTGCTTTCCTTATCCATGGAATGTGAATGAGATCTGTATGAACTGCAGACTTCTCCAAAATTATTCCTGCTGCAGATTTAAACATTCTACCTGAATACAGGAGACCCCAGCTTTTTAAAATTGCACGAGATGCAGCATTTCAACTGTTCCTCCAACTTTTGAAATGGAAATATAGCAATACTTGAAGGGTTTTTAAGACTACATTAAATGCATCTGAAATGAAAACAAGACTACAGAATGTATCCATTAATGTTATACAGAGGTAACAAGAGAGCAAGGAAAAATTACTACTGAATGTTAAAAAAACGAAACAAAGAAAACCAAATAATTATCTTACATACTTCAGATACTGCTGCAGCAGTAAATGGGCAATAATTCTCTCCAGCTCCTCTCGAGGGTGCTTGGGTGGAGTAACTTCAGGGACCCTGAATTTGGACACACCTTTCCCAGACCAGGCATCAATTAATTTCAGTGGGGTGAGTTTCTCACTCATGCTGTCAGCTTGCTCAAGAATCTTTATTAGATCCCTGCAGTATCCTGTTACATCCATCTTCTCACACACTGCAAGTAAAAGTCAAAGAACATTTAAATAGAAAGCTCTTTGTAGTTATATATATAGTTATGTGTAGTTATAAATACATATATTTGTGCTATACAATAGCAAGGCTTTTTTTGTTTTGCTTTTAAATTAACTTGGCAACAGTAGGCCACCAAAAACTGATATTCATAACAAAATCTGCACCTTGAAAACAGTCAGTAATACAAGAACAGGTCACAAAATTTGCTTACAGTTTTTCTACACCAGGTATTTCTTTAAATCAACTTTTCCCATGTTCTCTGTCCTTTACCTACCATTCTCTCTAGAGCAGTTATCACACATTCTGTTGCAGTTTGCAGAATCCCACACCTCATCAAAGTGGTGGGCTATGAGCACCCGGCGACACCTGAAGAGCAGAGAGCAGAGGGGGGCTATAGATCCCAGGAGGATATGTAACACCTGCCTTATACAGCATGAATATGGCAAAAAGGGTTCTAGGGACAGCTCAGATCTCAAAACAAGCACAAAAAATTACCAGAGGAAAAATCAGAGAACAAATACAACAGTATTCCCTATCAGCTATGCCAATACTGATGTAGGAACAGTTAGGCTGAAGCACAAGAGTATAATCTGCAGTTTCAAGAGAATGAAAAGGGGTAAGAATATGAATTCATTGCTACACTGAGGCCACAAAAGATTTTGCTTTTTTAGTTGTCCACAACACAGAGACAGATGTTTTCCATGAAGTATTCCAAGTATCACACTGAAGCAGATGAAGCAGCAAACACATGTAGATTCTTATGTGACCATTAAACACTGTAGCTTAGAGTCAAAACCACAGAACTCCAGTATTTCCTCTGACTGGGATTTGAAATGCAAAGAGTATTTGTTGACAGATATTTCACCTCAACATAACCACTTCCAGAATTGTATCCTGAGGCTGGCAAGCTTGTTCCTGTTTTTATGGGTGGTTTTGTTTGGTGATGGGTTCAGTTTGGTTTTGTTTCAGGTTTTTTCTTTTGTTTTCTTTTTTTTTTTCCAAACATCACCTAAAAACCCCAACAAAATTAGCCCATTTAAAAACTAAGCAACCAAGCCACCACAGTAACTTACTTGTTCATATTTTGGCAATAAGACACCATATCATACAGCTTCTCTTGGCCAACATTTTCCATTACCACCATTGAGCTTATTCTGAATATATCTCCAAATCCATAATACAAAATGCAGTCAGCTTTTTGGTCATCTCTACCTGCAATGCATTCAAATGATCAGATAATTACAATCTCAACCAATTGCCCCTCAAGTTCCTTGACACCACATAGATTCAAATCTGCCTTTAAAAAAGTAAGGAGGATAAACAAGATCAAAAAACCCAAAACACTGCAAAATGTTTTTGGGGGTGGAGTTTGGCCATAACAGGTATTTTGTGCTGCTAAACATTGATCAATCCTTAAAATTCCCTGCTCCAGACTTCCCATCCCACTTGTATATCTGAAATTCATACAGTAATTAAACATCATGTAGAGGCAATCTGAGCAAATCACACATCCCAGGTGCTATACAAAATAAAAAAACTAAAATTGTATATCACATCTGTATCATTTTATTCTGGTAAGACACAGATTTGATAGAAAATCAAGTATTTAAAAAATGCTGAGTGGAGGTCTAGATACCCAGTTATTATTTGTTACACTGCAGAAGAGGCCTGGTCATGAATGTCATGAATGCAGTTTATATTTAAAGCCTCTTTACAGAGGCAGTTTCATTACACCCTTTGAAAACAAACTGTCTCAAAGGCAAGAGACTTAGCACAAATGTCTGGAAAATTGAAGGACAATTTTACTGGTGTAATGGATGTAAATGGCAACATTGCAAAAGCCACTTCCTGCAATACCTGCACGTCCACTCTCTTGGTAGTAGTTTTCCATGGACTTGCTCATAGAGTGATGAATTACAAACCTCACATCAGGTTTATCAATTCCCATGCCAAAAGCAACAGTTGCCACTACAACCTGTGAGAAAGAAAAAGAATAAGAAATCATCAAGATACCAAACAACAATTTGTTTAAATAAAACATTAAGTCCATGTAAAGTATTTACTTAACCTGGATTTGATTTGTTGCCCATCCTTTGTGAACTTTGGTTTTATATTTAGCATCCATGTTTGCATGGTAAGTCCCTGCCTTGATTCCCAGTTTCTGCAGACTCACAGTAACTTGCTCAGAATCCTTCTGAGAAAAGCAGTAAACAATTCCTGCACAAAAGTGAAAGAGGCCTCATTGTAATGCCTTAAAAAGGCCAAACTATCCCCAATACTTAAAAACAATTGTGAAAGCTTTATTAGCATATGAAATAAATAATTAAAAAGCATTATACAGTCTTTGTGCCTATGTAGTCCATAGTATTGTTATTCATGAAGGAAAATTCAGTTATCAGCTTGGACCTGAAGGCTAAAGAGGAAATACGGGTGCCAATCCATAGAACCATGGAAGCATTCTATTAATGTTCAAGGAAGACAATGCTTATTAAAGCTTTTTAAAGGGGTGCTATGCCTTATGACATCTATAGCACCTCACCTGAGGTTAAATCTGTCTTTTACCATTAGTCAAGCTGGGCTAAGTCAGGGATTACACACGAAGCCATGTGATTTTTGATCGTCTTAGCACCATTTGTGCTCAGGGAGCTGCTCCTCACAGCCACAGTGCTCCAAGCAGAGACAGGGACAGACTGCTGCTCCAGAACCTGGGTTCTGCTACCTTGGCAAGATGTCTCTCTTCTTTACTTCCACTACAGAATTTATTGATTACACAAGTTCAACTTTTACAATTCTGATTTTATCTGCAATTCACCCCATAACACCCATTCTGGGTACTGAGTAACAGATGACTCTTCTGATCAAATATGAAAAAACATGTTAAAGATAACAAGTATCCTGACACATGGATAGTAAACAATGTGTGATTTAAGAACATAGAGATCACTTTTCTGAGCCTTGCTTTTACAATCTTAAACCCTCCTATTATTACCTACGTAAACATTGTTCTATAGACATTAACATTCCAGTTCAATACTTCAGAAGATACAAGTAAACAGTAAAGACATTTAAACATTAATGAATGAAGAGAGAAATTATTCACGGTATGGATCTTACT
The DNA here is from genome assembly GCF_024509145.1 of Vidua macroura. NCBI lineage: Eukaryota > Metazoa > Chordata > Aves > Passeriformes > Viduidae > Vidua > Vidua macroura. Next base: position 10,773,357 of record NC_071575.1, on the reverse strand, counting down.
AAATTTCATTTATTCTAATGCTGGATGTTTAATGTATGCTGAAGGCAGAATTTCTCTACATGCTTCAGGATCATTTGAAAACATCCCAACATCCTTGCAATGCTAAAGCTTATGAAAGAATATGTGTCTTTTGTGACACTTTTTACCTGACAGTCCTTTGTATCTTCCATTAATGGTCTTAACTATGTCCTCAATGAAATCTTCATTATTTGAAGGCTTATGCCGAACCTCAAAAATGTATTAAGCACATGTCAGAGCTCAAGTGGGCAAACAGTCCGCCAAACATCCGTATTTTACTTTTTCCAGTATAATAAATACAACTATTCTGCCATTAAAAAAAAAATTACTATATTCTTCTTATGAACAGTCAGATTACAACTCAAAAGTCCATTGAAAAATAAACCCCAAAACAAACCTTCAAGTTTTCCCCACCAAGAACGATAAACAAACCTAGGGCCAAAGTGAAAATTCACAGAATTCACAACACAACAGAATAATTCATAACCTTTCTGCCATCATAGGACATATTTTCCAACAGGGTGAAGCAGTCTGAGCCTGCTGCCCGTCCCTCTCCCTGCAGGAGACAGCACAACAGCACAAACCAGGTAACAAGACCTACCTCATAGAAAAGGTTGGGCCGATTGAAGGAAGCAGTAAAGGTAATGCACTTCTGAACGTGCAGAATGTTCTGAGCATCCTTTAAAACGTGATTGGTAGCTGTTGCTGTCAATCCAATCAAGGGAGTATTGGGAAACTGTCTTTTCAGGATACCAAGAGACTTGTAGTCTAAGCAAGAAAACAAAAAGGGGAAAAAGATTTCTCATACCACAAATGCAAACTTAAAAAAGGCATTTATGTAGATAGTATTTAATGGGGTAATACAGCAATAAATGTTATTACTGCTAATCTACTACAGAACTAATTTATACATCCAAAGGAAGTAACAAGCAGGTTGCACTTAGCAAAAGAGATGTCATCTAATTGAATTTTAAAGACTCAATCACAGAATCATTTGGGTTGGAAGACACCTTAAAGACCATATTGTTCCAACCCCCTGCCACAGGCAGGGACACCTTCCACTAGCCCAGGTTGCTCAGAGCCCCATCCAACCTGGCCTTGAACACATTCCAGCGATGAGGCATCCATAACTTCTCTGGGCAGCCTGTGCCAGTGCCTCACCACCCTCACAGTTCTTCCTAATACCCAATCTAAACTCAGTTTGAAGCCATCCTCACTTGGCCTGTCACTCCAAGCTCTTGTAAAAAGTCCCTCCCCAGTTTTCTTTTAGGCTCCCTCCAGGTACGGAAAGGCTGCAATTATCAGTCACAATTCAGAAGGCAAAAATGTATGGAAGTAGAAATTCTTCAAAAGTTAGAAAAATATGTGTGGCATTGTATTAACCAACATTCAGGTTGTTTTGCAAACAGCATTCAGGTTATTTTTACAAACAGCTTTTGAGTAAACAGAGCTTTTCTAATAAACAAGCAATGTGGAATTTGGATACATAGAACACAGTGTAATAATAAAAAATTTTTAAAGGCTAAGTACTGCTGCCTTCAATCAGAAGTACAGCCAGAGGTATATATCCAAATTCCACACCGCCTGTTGAACTAGCCTAGCTCTTGGCTCAGGCACCACTTCTTAGCTAAACTGCTAAGAGTGACTTTACAGTTAATATTGCTTCAAATCAGGTTTTCTTTCAAAGACAAAGAAACAGCAACAAACAATATTCTACAATCTCCAAGACAGAAAAAAGAATGAAGTACACTTTCTTTCCCTATAAGTGAAGGGCATTTGTTTCCACTTGCTTTAGAGATGATTAAAATATATCTCATGAATTTACAAAATGCTCTACCTCCTTCATCAGAAGTACCAGGGAGTGGTGTACAGGATGAGACTTTCACGTAGCAGTAGATTAAAGGTAACTATTGTCCATATTAAAGATGCCAAGCAAAACCTTTGATTTTATAAAGCTCCAATTAAAATAAACAGAATAAATAATTTTTTAGAATACTGACAGCAAAATCTATGTTGAAATCATCATTTGCATGAACTTAGCTCCTGGATGATTTGTGAATTAAAGTCCTTGAGCTAACACAGGTATGTTTCACACATTAAGAATTCACTTAACACATGAAGGAAGCAGCTGGCCTTATTTCAGGCCCAGCTCATTATTCACTGGTGCCAGAACAGCCCAGCAAAGGGGATTTCTGAGGAGCATACCAGGCCTGAAGTCGTGGCCCCACTGACTGCAGCAATGCACCTCATCCACAGCGATGCGAGCCAGGCACCCGGCCTGATAAGCCTTCTCCAGCTTGGACATGAACATTTTGCTCTTTGCAATCTTCTCAGGGGTCACATAAATGAGCTTCAGTTGTGAATTCCTCTTCAGCATTTCCGTGTGGACCCACTTCACATGTTCCTGTTCAAAACAAAACGAGACAGCAGGGGGTAACAAACTGGGACAACACACTGAAGTTGCTTAGTGCTAAGGCTCTTAAGAGGTGATTAGCAATTCATAAGGTGTAATTAACAGAGACTGATAAAGTGTTCCACGGTATTGACCACTATGAGCCTTTGTAGAAGATCACGGTATAGAAAATGGTCGTTTTAATACTTAGAAAATCTGTGATGGAACTCTGAAGAAGTGAAGTGTTGAATATGTGTCTTTGCTTCATCGGATGGTATCAATATTTCCCCAATAAACCAAACCTCCCTGTGATACTACAAGTGTAAAATAATTCCTTGCACACAAGGTTTTTATTACTGAGTTTGCAGAGCATTCTGCATCAAACTAGGCTTCAAGTTTGGCACATTGCATCAAGCAGTGACTTATCAAATCCAGTGTCATGTGCAAGTTAATGATCACAGCCTCCTGCTAGTCAGGAAAATAACTGTAACAAAGCAATTGCCTAGTATGAGACTGGGAAATGAGTTGCTTCTTGGCCTCTGGATCAAACAGCCCACCACCCTATAGTAAGACATAAATAATTATATGTAAAAGCCTGCACTGCTCAACATGGTAGTAGAGGACAAAAATCACCTACTCCAAGTCTAGAAACTGAGTAAAAATATACAACACACATCAGCCAAAGGCACTTCACACTCTCTAAACAGCCCCAAGAAATCCATTTGTTCCACAGAAGGTGTTGGCTCCCATGTGTTGTTGTCACTAAAACATGAACACAAGATACTTAATTACCTTACCCATATCACAGCACCCTCCTGGCCAGAGACTGTTGCTAGAAGAGCATTAGCTGATAAATCTGTCTCATCCATTCAACATTCACAGGTAAGAAGACACCAGCAAATACACCATGAGACACATGAACTTAAACACACCTTGCTGCTTGAGGCATTTAATAAAGCTGCAGAGATACCAAGCTGTTCCAAAACCATAAGCTGATCTTCCATGAGAGATATCAAAGGACATATCACCAGTGTGAAACCTGTAACAATCAATCATTGTGCAGTTCAGATGTCACAAATATCTCCTCTAATTCTTTTTTACTGATCCATCAGTCCTGCTCTGAAGAAACTGCCAAATGTAAGCTTAAGATTCATACACAGCAGAGGATTCCCCTCCTGGATAGCTGCTAAGTGAGTGCCAGATCACACAGGGATAATTCTTATTAAATATCCACAACATACACCTCCTTTTAAGGTCTAGACCACAAACACAATTTAGCTCCAACAGATAGAGTATAAAAATATACAAAACAAGCTGGATATCTGTGTCATGAGGTGCTGATTTGCCACAGAACTAAGCAGTGACAGGGAGTGGTAAATTTGGCCTTTTAAAATAAGTAAACTTCCAGTGCAATTGGATCAGTTATTAAAAAGAAACCAACCAAACAAAAACTACACCAAATTATGTTCATTCTCCAAATAACTATAAAAGAGAGAAAATAAATCTAATTCTTTTTATTATGTCCTTTTTTTCCCCTTACATACCATCAGAACAGACAGCTGGTAACTGGTAACAAAGGCTCTTCCCACCACCTGTAGGCATGACAAGAAATATATCCTTCCCTGCCATTGCAGCATTTACTGTTTCAAGTTGCAGTGATCTAAACTTCTGGAGTTTAAATTTGCTCTGCAGTGCAGTTTTTATCTTCTCATACCATGGAAAATCTGTTAAGTGAAAAAACCATCTCAACAAACACATTTCATAAGCAAATTAAAATATAAGAAGGAGGAGTAATTTACATATTCAATAACTAAATCTAGCAGTGACACAATTTTAGATCTGGGAAAGTGTTTAAAGATTCATAATGGCACAGAAAAAACTCCACACAACCTGAGTCTGGATACACCATATTCTAGGGTGGAACTTTGAAACTCAATTTGTAAACCAGATTCACCTCCAGACCAAAGCAAATGGATGTGAACTAATGTGAAAAACTGAAAACAGATGAACTTCAGAGTGCTAATGATCATGTTAACTCATTAGTCCAAAATAACTAGAAATTAGAATCCCCCCTTGAAAATAAATAAAACCAGACACTGAGCCCTACAATAGTTACTCAAATGCTTCCTTCATACAAATGCAGCAATTACAAATAGTATAAAGAAGGAGGGATACAATTTTTTCCATATATTCCATCAATAAGAAGCATTTATTAAAAAATAAAGAGGGGGAAAAGTTGTTTAATCTTCCCCAAAAATCAACACCCCAGCATGCTTATAATAGTTTTTTTCTTTTCAATAAAGACCTAAAGGCTGCATTTTTAAAAGATGTAAAAACTGTAAAAACTTAAATTATACTTCCTGATGCTTCTTTTTGGTACTATTAAAATTAAAATTCAGAAAAACAGTGGGAGGTCCAGGTTACACCACATGCAATGCAAGAATTAATTGTGGGACTTAAGGTGACATTGCAAAGAAATTTACAAAGAGCACAGTTAAAATCCAACGCTCTCTGAAAAAAAGAAAAGCCTCCCACTGGCCTCCATGAGCTTTATACTGGGAAAAAATTTAGCTGCTGCTCTTGTTTAATACATACACAGCATCTGATTGCAAAGACATTAATTTTCAAATCACAGGAGGTGAGAATTAGGCACAGAACTACACAAACCAAATGATTTGTTCAATAGAATAATTTGCAATTATAAAGTATCAGTATTCTTACATACGCATAATACTCCTCAAATACAGATAAATATGGATTCAACTACAACATTAATTTCATTTTTTAAAAAGCCAAAAAATGCATGTATGTATATATGATAGATATAGGCATTTACAAATTGAAAATTAAATTAAAAAGAAGAAAAAAAAATCATAATATCTGAGTCAAATTTGGAAAGGTATAACATGGCCAAGAAGCAGCAGCTATTCAGGACCTCACCTAATGTCTAACTTGAAACACAGCAGCCCTCCCACCACCACAAGGAACTTGCCACTTGCACTAATTCTACAATAATAATGTATTCTAGGTTATTTTTTGTCAGTCAGCATCTCTCTAATTTGCATAAATTTGTAAGACAGTGAGGCTACATGACCCATCACAAACACTACCAATGTCCTCACTCAAGCAAGAAGAAACATAAAACCAGCAAAAACCAACTCTAAGTGCAAAATTGCAAAATTGTCATTATCAAATCCTGAGAAAATCCAAAGCAATTTGTTTTAGAATACAAACAAGGAGAAGTATTGCACTATAAGCATTTAGTATACAAGTATTGCAATAAAAATTTACTCTGGGATTCTAAGAGCAAATCAGATCAAATAGGAACTTTGCAACAAGCAAAGAATTAAAGTAGTTATAACAGACCATTCTGGCAGAACAGATAATTCTGCCCAGAACAACTCAAGATTAGTGTTTAGGAATGTCCAGTGAGACAAGTATAAACATTACCCCATTACCCTGGTATGTCAGCCAGCTGACTAAAATTAAATAGGACAATATCAGTTGGGAAACTCTGCAGTTTCCCCTACTGAATTAATTCACCCTTCTATTAAAATATTAGGCTTTGACTCTGCAAACCTTTTTTGTTCCATTCCTCAGCTGAGGTTTCAGTATCTTTACTTCCACCTGCCTCCAAGTCTCCTGAGGACTGTTTTATCAGATTCTTTACTCTCATCTTCTTTTGAAGGAGTTCCTGCTGCTTATCCACAAGCTCTTGTATCTGCATCTCCACTGCTTGCAGCTCATTCTCAATGGACACCAGCACCTCCTCTAGCACTGCAGGGAGAAGCAAGGAGAAGGCACAATAGAGACCACAGCCATGTGCTGATGCCAGTTTTAATTGTATTAATTGTACTCCAGCCAATGATCAAGTTGTTCACAGAAAACGTTTGTTTACATGTGAGAAGCAACATTAACATCAGCAAGTTAAACTCCTCTGGAGTTGAAAACAAGGCCATTAGCAACAAGCTGTGTTTCATGCACCAAGATCTCCCTCCTCCACAGAACAAGAGGATCTGCTGAACAACAGGGTTTGGATATAGAGGGAAAATGCTTTTACAAACACAAGCCATCCTTCAGATGTGGAAGAAGTAAAGCAAATGCTCCGCAAAAGCTCAGGTTACACAAGTGGCTCTTTGGCAGGAATTTGCCTCTTTCCATCCCAATATGCATGTGTGTGAATTGCAGATTGTGTTCTAGAATCCAGCCCCTGGAGTTTAAAAGAATAATTAACACATACACCTGCATGCCAAGCATGGATTCCAGAGCCAGGTAAGAAAAACATCAGAAGGAATTACTTCCTCCCCCACACCCAGAAAACCCAAGAGATTCTGGCCCATCCAGAGCAGATATGGTAATATGGTTAAGGAAACAAAAATGTGTGATATGGAAAAAATATCTTCATCTCAAATAGCACAAGATGGTGACAGCTGTCTTCCTAAATGCCTACTGCTACTCAGCAGAAAAGAGTTAAGAGTGTCTTAAAATATGAAGCACATTTTTAAAATATTGAAAACCAAGGAATTTCCTTGACAAACTCGATTTCATCATACAATAGCTTGGGTTGGAAGGGACATTAAAGCTCATCTCATTCCAACTCCCCTGCCACTGGACCAGGTTGCTCAGAGCCCCATCCAACCATGCCTTGAACACTTCCAGGGATGGGGCATTTTGGTTTAACTTTACCTCAGAAATAAAAAGCTATCCAGTAAAAGAATTTTTTTCTTCAAATCTTAAGTATAATAGCACAGACCCCACAAAATATTTTATGTATGCATTAAATTCGTGTAAATAACAATCAGTAACATCAGGTGATTGTCTTGTTAGCTAAGAGACAGCAAAATGAACATATGGAATATTAATTATGGATTACCTGCAACGGCTGTCATCTTTGGAGATTAAAGAACGTTATCTTTAGGAGATCTTATTTAACCAAGCAACTGTCACTAAAAATAAAATGAAAAAAGTACATTTTAAAATATATTTTATAAGTAAATTTTCTCAACTTAGAACAAATTTGCTGCAGGACATTCTTCATTACCAGAGCTGTTAATGTAACAGTTTAAGTACTGGTTAATTTAATTCACTCACACAAAGAAGCCTCACTAGATGACAACTGCTTTTTCCCTTCTGCAAAACGGATAAACACAAACTCACAACCAATTCCCAAGGCCACAGCTCACCAGGCTTCTAAATGAATCCAGGTGAATTTTAACCAAGTCATACATTTCCTGCAAGAGGAATGCTCTAACGTAGACCAGTCACTCACCAAGTGCCTATTACCATTTTTGATCTCTTCAAAGATTATTTTACAGAAAAGTCTGAACACATTATACTGTGCCCCTCAGAAAGGCAGCCACCATAACACCTAGAGGATCTGTTAGGAGGAAGTATAAACATGCTTTGGTTTAGAGAAGGGGATTGATTTTGAACAGATCATCAGTGAAATGAACATAGAATTGAATGTATTGGCTCAGTATTTGAACAACAGTCTTTACCACATTGTACCTTAACAATACCAAACTCAAGAAATTGGCATTTTCTGTTATTGCATCCTGAACTATTTATTACATAGATGGAAGCAAAGTCCAATGGAAGGTGAAAGGGAACAAATTCAGCAGATCCTGACTACCAGCTGATTCCACCATAACAAAGATCTTCCCCGCTCCTATAAATGCAGAAAGAAATACATACTAAAAATGATGTGTGAATAAAACACTTCCGCATCACCCAGGGCCAGACCCAAACGCCTCTTAAACACCTCCAGGGGTGGCGACTCCACCACCTCCCTGGGCAATCTACGCCAATGTGGGAACATTCACCCGCGTACAGCGTGAACAGAATACAACTATATATAGCGAACATATCCAGTGCAATATTCCCAGCACTCCTCGCCCACACGCCAGCTGCGGGCACGGCGCTTGCCGGGCCGGAAGCCCCTGCTGGGTAGGGCTGCGGGACGGGACAGGACAGGACAGGACAGGACAGCCGGACGGACGGGCAGGCAGGGAAGGCCCCGCTCGGCGGGTGCAGGACGGGGCGGGACGGATGGAGAAAGGGACAGAGGCCGCCAGCGCCAGCAGGACCAGCGCCTCGCTGCCGTGTCCTCCCGTGCGGCGGGCTCAGCCGTGGCTCGGGCCGATAGCTCCCGCAACTGCCCCAAGGGCTAGTGCCGGCCGCGCTCCCGCATCCCTTATCCTTTATCTTTTATCCTTTATCCCTTATCTTTTATCCTTTATCCCTTATCCCTCACCCCTCACGGCTCCCGCTCCCACCTGCGCCGCGCGCGCCGGCCCCGCCCCTTCCGCCGCCGCCCTCAGCCACTGGCGCGCGGGGCCCGGCGCGAGCGCCGCCCCTCCGGCCAATCGGCGCCGGCCGCGGGCCGTGGGCGGGGCAGCGCGACCGCGCGGCCGTACAAGGCGGCTGCTGATTGGCGGCCGGCGCGGCCAATGGGCGGGCGGCTCTCATGCGGCGGGGTGCGTGTTTCCGGAAGACGTGGCCGCCGCCGGTCCCGGTCCCGCTCCCGCCCGTCCCGCTGCCGCCGCCGGTGCCGCCGTCACCATGATCTCCCTGTCCGACACGCAGAGTAAGCGCTGCCGCCGCTCCCGCCGGAGAAGCGCGGAGGGGCCTCCCGCTGCGGGGCTGGGGGCGTCGGGGGCCGGGGGGTCCCAGGGTGGCCGGGCTCGCCAGGCCCGCAGCCTTTGTCCGCGGCGGGGCCTCCCGGGAGCGGCCGGGCAGGGTCCGGCTGGGCCGCTGGAGACCGGCTGGAGCCTGCGGCGGGGTGGGAGCGGACAGGGACGGGGGAGCTCTTACGGCCGTGTGCCTGCGATGGAAGGCGCGGCGGCGGCCCCGGTGCGGCGGTAGCGGCGGGTGGCGGGGAGCGCGGCAAGGGAAATGGGCTGGAGAGCGGCAGGGCAGCGCTCGGCGGGACCCTCGCCCTTGGGAGAGCTCCGCCACCAGCGCGGCCGGCGTTTGATCGGGGCTGCGAGTGCTCGGTGTGCTGTGCTGCGGTGTGGCCTGGGTCGGAAGGGACCTTAAAGATTATTTCACTGCAGCCCCTGCCATGGGCAGGGACCCCTTGCGCTGTCCCGGGCTGCTCAGAGGCCGTCCAGCTGGCCTGGGACACTTCCAGCCATGGGGCAGCCACAGCTTCTCTGGACTACCTGTTCCAGTGCCTGGCTAGCCTTACAGGAAAAAAACTTCCTGTTACCTAATCTAGCCCCTGTGTGGGTTTGTACCCATGGCACTTTGGGCACTGGGAATGAATGAATGAAAGCTGAGCGGTAAACAAAGTAACACTTAGCTCGCCTCTTGACGTGTACCTCCCTGTGGACGTCAGTGGTCTGGAACCATTTAATTATCTCAGTAGTAAATAGCTTTACTGTGCAACTCTTGCTGCTACCGCACCAAACGTCTGCAGCTGACGCTGAGCGGGCTTCAAGGTGAGGCCGAGACGTTGAAGTGGAAAATTGTAAAAATATTTGTGTGTGGCCATAGTTTTGTTTCCACTGAAGTGCTTGGAAACAGAAATCAAAGAAAAGAAAGTAAAGAAGTTCCTAAGTGTATCCTTAGCCGGGAGCGCCGGTGGTGCCCTGGGCGCTCCGGGAAGCGCGGCCGGCAGGTCGGGGCCATCCTGCCCCTCTGCTCGGCCCCGCTGGGGGCACAGCTGGAGGGCTCTGTGCAGTCCTGGGCTCCCCAGAGCAGCAGGGACAGGGGCTGCTGGAGAGGGGCACGGAAATGGTGAGGGCTCTGGAGCGTCTCTGTAATGAGGAGGGACTGCGGGAGCTGGGCCTGTTTATTCCGGAGAAGACTGAGGGGGGATCCCATTAATGCATATAAATATCTCAAATGGGTGCCAAGAGGACGGTGCCAGACTTATCAGTGGTGCCCAGCGACTGAACAAGGAGCAGTGGCCATGAAGCGAAGCACAAGGAGTTCAATCTCAGCATGAGGAAGCGCTTCCTTACACTGAAGGTGGCAGAGCTGCCCTGGGAGGCTGCGGAGTCTCCGTCTCTGGAGCCGTCCCAAACCCACCTGGACACATCCCTTTGTCACCTGCAACAGGTGACCCTGCCTTGGCAGGGGGGTTGGACTGGGTGATCTCCAGCCCTAACAAGTGTGATTCCATGATAACAGCTTAATCTGTAGGGTAAAGGACAATGATAGGCCTTTGATTTAAATGACCATTTCATGTATGATGCATTTCTGGTATGATTGCCACAGAAGGAAATGAGTCTGCCTGATAAGCACCACAGCATCAGTTATGAAGGAGGGTGTGAAAAATCTAGGGAAAAAAAAGTTAAAATAACTTTGATAGCAGGATACTGGAAATGGAGGTATTGGAGAGCCAATTAAGGCCAAGAATGAAGACAGGCAGCAGAGTTTAGCAGTATTCAGGGTCAATGATTTCTTGAGTTACTCAGATATTGTGCTGTTACTGGGATGAGTACTAATCCTTGGGGTTAACTTTTAGGTTTCTGATTGATTAAACCCTTGTGGGCTTTGCTTTTGCCCTTAACTTTCTGTCTGAAGTATTTGTTGGGCAAAAAAATAAAAATCTCTTCAGAAAGAGACTCAGTTTTTATTTTGCTTGATGCCTCATGTGGGACCTTCAGCTATTTCCAGTGCTAAGACTGTTGGTTTTAACTGTCAGAGACAGGAGTACTAAATAAAATACTCTGACATTTAGGGGGTTTAAGTGTGGGGTTTTTTTCAGTTTTTCTGAAATTCTGAAGATAGTTCATCAGATATTTTAAAATTCACTGCTGTCTGGAAAAATACAGAGTTAGCCATAGAGACACTCGTAGAGTAGTGTGATAAATACCTGGAGAGAACCACTGTTGTTGTTTGGAAAGCTAATTCTGCATCTGTAGTCTAGAACATAATTTTAAGTGGTGCATTGAATGCTGTTATAAACCACCAGTAATTGCAAAAGAATTCACTTAGCTTTTCCCAAATTAAATTTTCAATACTAAAAAATACTCCTAGCAAAATAATAGTTACGCATTGAATATAAACTGTATTCATTTTTGTCTTCTAAAAGCCTATAGCACACAATTCCATTTTATTTTGCACTATATTATGCACAATAAAAGACTGGGGATATGCATTGTCTGCCCTAATCTTTCACAAGCAATCTATCTTAATTTTTAATTTTAAAATCTACTAAGCTGTTTTGACTCAATGCTGCAGTAGTCTTGCACAGCTTATGGAATTTCTGGAGAAACATTGATGAAGATTTGTTCCCTTGTCTCAGGAAATCATAATAATCCAGAATAAATACAACCTGGCTAGTGTATATTTCCAGCCATTGACATGTTGTATTTGGCTAATGTGGGAAAGCTCTTCTGGTACAGGAGAAAACATTTTAAAATAGTTTGCTCCCGCTATAAATATTCATAGTTTGTTGTTGAAATGATTTTATACAAAATGCCAGCACTTTTTCTTTTCCTTCCTCTAAGAAGTGTAGTTAAATATATTTACAAATTCTGATACAAATCAAGGCAGTAAGACCCTCTGCTGAGATATCAGCACTAGAGGATAATAGTCCTGGACCATTCCTCTTCTTCCAGCAGTTATTTTGGGATAACGAGAATAATGTTCCTTTCTCTTTTTTCCTTTTCCCTCCGCTAAGCAGAGAACATGGGTGACTTCTGCAGTGAATCAGAACCCATTGTGGCAGAAGTGATGACAAACAGGTTTGGGGTGATTAGAGAGATGTCAGAGTGGGGATTGCAGCAGCTCTTGGGAGTTGGCCTCTGCCTCCTCGCCAGATCCATACCTTGAGCTGTGTCTGGGAGGGGCGAATACTCACTTCCCATGGCTGCATATTTATCTTGCTGGCAGCTGGTAATTCCTCTGGAGTCCTGCCTCCAAGTGGTTTCCTTCCAGAATGCAGATTGTTTCTGCTCTTCTGAAGTAAAGAGTACTGGAGAAAAGGGCACTTGGAATTGTTACATTGCCTTCAGTCAGCAGATCCATTGAAAATACAATTTGCAATTCCATTTTTCATTGTAAACAAGTACGGAGAGTGCCTGTAGTAAATTGATTGGATTGAGTGGCTTAGTGCTTTTAATTGTGGGGTGTTAAAATGCTCACAGTAAAAGTCTAAAGTGGCAGGCTATATTCTAGAACTACAGCTCTAACAGCATGTGCTCTGCTGCCTTGCTGAAAGCCAAGCCCCTAGAGAAGCTTGGGGAGTGGAATGTTGCTGTAACAAATCTCTGAGCTGTGTTGAAATTTATTTCCAATAACTACTTGGAAGTCCTGAAACAGGCATAATTATCCTTCTTTACTCCCAAGCTCATCAAGCAACAGCAAAGGACCAACTACATCAACAAAGTGCAATTAAAATACATTGAGGTAGATCTGGCCAAGAGTAGCAGTGAGGGCTGTGATTGTGGATGTGTTTTTTTGTTTGTTTCAGGATAGGCTACACAAAACTACTTGGAACTTCAAAATACACATATATACAGGCATAGTGTTAGGCTGAGTTTTGCTAAGCTGTTTTTGTTTTGCAATTTAGAAAGCTGTAGGTTTCTATGTCTGGTCACAGTGAAAACAATAATAAATGTGTGTGTTTACAACCCTGTTGCGGCTGCTCCTGGTTTTTCCTCTTCCATTCAGTCTGTGTGAGAAGGAAGGAAGGAAGGCTTTAGAGATTTAAAATTAAAAGCAGGATGTATTTCTAATAGCAATCTTCAAGATACTTCAGAGGCTATAGTCAAATGGTAGTTTTAATCCTAGCTTGACATTTCTAGTCCATTTTCTCATAAAAACCTTTCATCCTACTCTTGGCTTCCCAGTATTTCTTGAGCATCCTTTGCAGAACTCAAGGTTTATAGAACTGTTTAGACTGGGAAAAAACCTTTAAGAGCACTGAGTCCAGCTGTTAACCCAGCACTGGCCAGTCCATAATATAAGCAAATATATTAAGTACAAAAGGTATTTTTAAAAAATCTGCAAATTAAGATCATAAAATGAAAAATTTCATATAATGAAACTGCTGTGCAATACTAGCAGTCTAGAGATATTGTATTTATGTGTAATGTAGATCTACCATTTAATTAATAAAAATTAAATATTAAGTATGAAAATTATACTTGATCATTAATCCCTCAGTATTTTATATCTGCTAGTTTTGTGAAAACTGGCAATAGCTGTCAGCACATGTGTAACTTGGAAAAATCCTGCAGGATTCATCCAAGTTGTGTTCCCTCTGGAAACTGAGGGGAGTGGAACTGCTTTGCAAATCATGGGCGATGGAACATGAGGTCTCAGGAGGATGGAGAGGACCAGGGTACTTACATTACTATGGGAAAGATAATGGGATAAGATCTGCAAATCCCAGAGTATTCTGAATTAAAAGAGAAGATCACAATGATCCACAAGGATCCACAAGGATCATTGAGTCCAGCCCTTCAGTGAATTATCCATATGGGAATCAAACCCACAACCTTGGTGTTATTTGTACCATGTTCTGACCAGCTGATCTAATCTGGAAAACAAAGTTTAATTATCTCTTTATAAACAATCCTTTTCTCCATACTAGCAATTAATCAAAAGGGATGTATGTCTTTGCTGTATGTATATATACTTGATTGCTTTTGGTTGCATTCAATTTCAGCGTCTTTCAGTTCCAAACATGGACTTTGTTATAAACAGCTTCCAAAGGTCTGTCTTTTGAAGTAATTGGGGTCTACACGATTTATGATATTTGTATACTCAGGAAAGTTCCTAAATTTAAAATGTCTTTAGATTGGATGTTCTCTTTTTTTCCCCAGTTTTTATTTGTGACTTTTTCTTGGTACTATGTTTTGTTACATGCCTAAATTTGTGTCTTTTTCAGAGATTGGAATGGGACTAACAGGCTTTGGAGTGTTTTTCCTCTTCTTTGGAATGATACTCTTCTTTGACAAAGCTCTTTTGGCTATTGGAAATGTAAGTGTCTTTTCTGCAGTGCTTAGAATCAAGTATGTGATCTACTAAAGATAAACTAAAAATAGAACAGCATGTTATCAGTTTGAAGCTGCATGACAAAAATTACTGTGGTGATTTGGTATAAAGGAGGAGTTGTGCTCAGTGATAGGAGTGAATCATTTTTTCTGCTTGAGGTTAGAACAGCTCACACTGATGTGATTATCACCTCGGGTCAGGCCTGTGGGATGTTGGCAGACAAGAAGCAGCTTGTTCCACAGTTGTGTTGCTGCAAATGTGATTTTTTGTGATCCTCTAAGATCACTGTCAATTTAAGTATCTATTTGGATAAGAATCATTAAGTACATGCTGGCATATGTAGTTTTGCAGTGCTGTAGGAGGAAAGAAAGAAATATGAATTGCTGACACTTCTGGCTTTAGAAGAGCCAGACCTCTTTCATGAAAGAGAGATTCAGTATCTTCAGCTTTTACCAAATCAAAGTTGTCGCTCAAGCAGCACAGAAAATAAATCCTAGTTCTGGTACACAAAATTTCCAAATATCAAATGACAGGGTGTTTTCTGCATGTGATAGTCTCTGTGCCTCTGCTGCTCTCAGCTTTGCCAGCCAGCCAAAGCACAGCCTGGTTGGTAGAGGTTCACCCCCTCTTTTGCTGATGCCCAAAAGTCTGCAGCCAAACAGATCTGTTTCATTCTCAATCACTGAGACTCCCTAAATGGAAATATAACATTGTGTATCTGAAATTGGGTGCATTAGTTGAAGCATTGTTGTGAACCATCAAATCAAGCATGCAGTGGAAGAGTGAAAAATGAAATAATGCTTATTTTTTCTTTTCCTAATGTAAGGTGGAAATATGAGATCCTGTTTAGGGAAAATGAAAACATAGGTAGGAAGAGACAATGACAGGCTATGTGGTAACCAAAGATAATGCAAGAAAAGGTACTGTATCCTTGTAGAGAGTTGTTTTTATTTTAAAAAAAAGTTATATCAGAAAGGGCAGGAGGTTCTAAGAAAGTGATTTATTAAATACCATACAAAACTTAAACTTGAGTAAAACAATCTTGAGTAAAACCTGAGATACTATTGCTTTCTGAACAAAAATGTTGCTGAAATAATTCTGAGTCCTGTTTGCTGCACCAGAAATAGTTCTGACTAGTTGTGACTGGTGTGATAGTGTTCAGTCTATACTGGAACAAATAAATAAACAATTAGAAGGCTCTGCACAGTAAAAAACAACTGTTCAGCTTTTTCCTTCTCTGGCTTTGCACTATGAGTAGATCAGTAGAAGCTGCTGAAGATGTCAGTGGCACAGAACAAAGGTGCTGTTATATGTGCTGTTAGTTTTTAGGAACCTTTGCTGTCAGTAGTACTATGCTTCAGCACCACTTGTAGAAAAGAAGTGACAGGGCAGATACAACTGTTCTCAGCAGATCTTTTGTCTTGAGTGTGTTTGGCAGAGACCACAAAGGATAGACTCTCTACTTTCAGGCAGCTGAGAGCTACAAGTGCTTTAAGATGGACCTTACAAAAGAAAATCAGTAGTAAATTCATTCTCACCAACTGTGCTTTGGTATTAAAAGAAGTGGTGCAAGAAAAGCAGTGTAATTTTATAAAATATATATATATATATATATATATATATATAAATGTGTTTACATCCTGTACTTGGGAGCATAATTAGTTGTTTTCTCTCTTCGGTTTGTTTTTGTCTTTTCTAGGTTTTATTTGTGGCCGGCTTGTCTTTTGTTATCGGTTTAGAAAGAACATTTAGATTCTTCTTTCAAAAACACAAAATGAAAGCAACGGGCTTCTTCCTGGGTGGTGTGCTCATAGTTCTCATTGGTTGGCCTTTAATAGGAATGATCCTGGAGATTTATGGGTTCTTCCTATTGTTCAGGTAAGTCTTCTCTGAAAACAACTTTGTGTTAGTTTATCTAGGAATAAATGTATTCGTGTAGTGTTTCTGTGTTAGAGTTGACAAAGCAGCATCCTTTAAATGGACAGATTTTGGACAGATTTTATATGAAATTGTTTATTTACAAGTTGGTAAGTATTTTTCAAGACTCAAATCTGCTAATGTTTGTGAGGCACTTACCAAAGTGACTTTGATAATGTTGATGTCTAACCAAAGAATTGTAAAGCTTCAAAATGGGTGGGAGCCCAAATTGTTAGCAGTATGAAGTTTAAATATCTCCTCATGGAAAAGGGATACTTGGTACTTTTTTCAGTAGGGGCTTTGTCCTTTTCTTTAACAAATGGGGCAAAATATTTAGTTACGACCATCCTAGGTTTGTAACCTTATCACTTCATCACTATGGCAGCCCAGGGAAAGGATGTTTTCTGTCATATTTCATTACAATTGTGCCTTGGAGTCAGAACTGCTTGTTTGGGTTAGCAGTATCTTGACTGAGTTAAGGAAAAATGGAAATTCTATTTTTTTTTAACAGCAATCTTGAGACATGTTCTAACTTTCACAATTTAAGTTCTTCATAAATGCAACTGTAATAGTGAAAGAATTTGACTTGTTATAACCTGCATAGATATCTATATTTTTATCTTTATTTCCATGGTTGAAGTTCTATGCTTCCCTACAGAACAAAGCAAAAAATATGCAAAAAAAGTAGAAAGGGAGGCTTCTGGTTGTTCTTGGACTTCTTTCCAGATGCAGATTGTTTCACTAATAGTTATTGATTGAGTTTCAGACCCTGAAGTGAATGGCTGAATAACACTGTTCCTGTTAATCAAAGTGAAACCATTGTTCTCATGGAGTTCTTTTTGTACTCAGTAAAATTGTGTGTTAATCTGGTATTTAATTCAGATAAAACGTTTATTTTTGAAAACAAATCTGAACTTGGCTCCTACTGGAGACAGTGAAATTTCAGAAAATTCATTTAGTGTGGTTAATGTATTTGTTATTGTTCTGCTCTGTGTTACTCAGAATTCTGTCACTGCAAGTGCTGTGATAATCACAGTATTTCACTGAATACATTTGTCACTTCTTGTATGTACTGCTTGGTTTAATCAGCCAGTACAAAGCAAGTAGAATGTGTTTCCAGAACACCCTCCTTTTAAAAGATCTCAAAAGAGTCATAAGTTAGTCTGTCTAGGCAGGTATGGCTATGGATTATCTAGTGGTGCTTGCAAGGTGAAACAATGTTGAGAGGTTTATAGAAGATCAATAGTTATCCCCAGGACTATCCTTTGGCCTGAAGGGAATCAACAAGGGATGGATAATTCCACGTGTGAATGTTTAGCTGATTTGTTTTCATTTAAAGCATCTGGAGACCAGTGGTTTGGACTGAATGATCTTAAATGTCTTTTCCAGCCTTGATGATTCCATGATTCTGTGACCATCTTTTCCAGAGCTCTTTAGTTGATAGAATCTAAATCCCTTGCTACAAGGCTGGCTAGTGACTACTTCAAGCAAAGCTTTTTGTTTTGCTTCAGTCTTGTTCAGTTCAGCCATCCTCCTTTTTGTCAGCAACTTGCTCCCTTCTGAAGTTACAAATGAAGTCTTTCATCAAGCACCATTTTACACTGTTCCTCAGGGTCCTGCTGCTTGGTTGCATAGCAGAAAACTGCCCTGGCTATTATGGGACAGCTGTTGTCATCTAAGGTGCTTTTGGAGCCTTGTTCACATGACAGCCTTGCAGAGTTATGGCTGACAATATTATCCCTACTGTTCCTTATTCTTGGACACAGCAGTTGTTTTAATCTGTTACAAGTGGTTTGTGTGCCCTGCCTCACAATTTACTGGGCCACTGAAATGATCTGGCCTTAAAAGAAACAAAAAAGACCTCAAAACTCCCCTTACTGGTACGGATATTACCCAGCAAATAGTTCTTAGCAGGGTGGTGAAGAGGATGGTGACTTGTGAAACTTCACTATTTCACTGTGGCTGAGGCCTCATTGCACATTAATCCTTATTCCACGCAGGGAATGCTCAACACAAGATTGCTGGGAATGCCACCAGCCACCTGCAAACAGCTGAGACACTGACACAGAAAATTTGGTTTTCTGCTGCAGAGGTTAGGTGGAGAGTGCAGGGGCTACACCATAGCATCTGTGCCAGGCAACATCCCCAGGGTCATGAGTCAAACCACTGACTTAAATTTGGGGAATAAATGAATACACAACTCTGTCATGCTTCATTTTCTTTAGTTAACGTAAAGAGTATCATACATGGTTTTAATTACTCAGAACTAACTTCACTCGTTTCTACATTGGGTCTTGAATGTATTTTCTATAATATAAAGAAAAATTATCTCAAAATATGTATGCTAATTTTGAGAAATCAGTTTTCTTGACTAAGATAGTCTCACTTGAGTTATTTTTTGACGAGTTGACTGAGAGTTGCCAGCTATGAAGAAAATTAAATCCATTAAAAAATACACCATTTCTTTCCTGTTTTTCTCTTTACTCTGATGAATGTGTATTTATATATTTGGTAAACAAGTGTGCTGCTAACAAGTTACAAGGTTTTATGTAATTTTGGTTTAAAAATTTTTAAAATTAGTTTTTTTTCGTGTTACAGCAATATGAGAAAAGCTTAATTACAAAAACTAATACAATCTTCTGATGTTTTACCTAAAGGGGGTTCTTTCCTGTGGTGGTTGGCTTTATTAGAAGAGTTCCAGTTCTTGGATATCTCTTGAATTTACCTGGTATAAGCTCGGTAAGTTTGGTACTTCATGCAACAACTGAAGCATGTTCTGGTTTTCATTCCACTGATATAGCACTTGTAGAAATGCATCAAAAATAAAGCAGATATAACTTTGGAGCAATGACTTCAAATGCATTCCTGTACAGTTCTTGCACCATGCACATCCCATTCATTCCCAGGGAGAGACTTCTAGATGTAAAAGGAAAAAAAGCGTTGGCACTTTGGCAGAAGCTGCTCCTGCTCATGGGTGGTGAAGTGGGAAGAGCCCTGCATTGTGACAGGGAATGCTGGGGTTCTTCCTGCTTCAGTGTTGGCCCTGGGTGACCACACAGGTGAATCCTGCCCTGGGCCTCTCCCGTGGTGCAGTATTTGGGTGACCTTAGGAAAAGTGGCCTGTAAAAGCAAACAGTGGAGTTCAATGTTACATTGCAGCTCATAACGTGAACCTAGTAACTCTCAGCATGCATGGTCATACATCAGATATATTTATTAAGGTCCACTGCACCACGCTACGTCTTTTTATTATTATGATTTGTATTTTTTCAAACAGAGTTTTCAATTTTTTTAACCAAATGGCTGGGGATTTGAAGACAAATAACAGAAAGATGCTAATCTAGGGTGTTTGTCAACTACATTTACTGTGCTAATTTTTGTATGTATTTTAACACAAGCATACTAGTTTTGAAAGCAACAGTTTCGATAGCTACTACTGAAAATTAATAGTGGGAATAACTTAGATGCATACAGGCTGATTTTTAAAAATGAGTGTTCCAGATCATCTGTTCCTATCTCACAATTAGGCCAAGTTGTGGCTCATAATTCATGATCAATTGAATGTTTCATTTGTCAATTGATCCTAATCATATTTAATTTTATCATAACGGGGTTAAATCTTATTTTTAAAAGATAATTGTTAATGTTTTATTCAAAGCCTACGTAGGCTCAGAAGAGAATCCACAGTAATGGTCAGTTGAAATATCTTCCTTGGTCTACTAATGCATGTGTGGCTGAGACTGTATTGTTTTGTTTATACCATTAAGCTGGCAGTGTTATCTGCATTCTTCTATTTCCTTTCTCATTCTGTTGCATCTTCCTGTTGCACTGTTAATGTCTATATGAGAAAAACATGTTATGCAGAAACACAATTGCAATTATAAGAATTTCGGTTTTCACAAACCTAAACCATGAGACCTCGGTGAGTACTACTTGACTCTCATTTCCAGTCACATACTAACTGTGCAATTAGCAAGCAGTATTTGAGAGCAGCTTCACTCTACATAAATGTCATCAACCTAAAACCTTTTTGTCTCCTTTTCCACAGCTTGTAGATAAAGTTGGAGAAAGCAACAACATGGTATAATGACGAGAGGGTGGAAGACTGACCTAAACTTTTACTGTATTATTTATAAAATCCCTTTGAAGAATACTCAGCACAAAGATTAAGTTGTGTACAAAGGAAAAAGCTTGTTACATTCTTTACATAACAGTTTTAATTTAAAATGTATAGTCAACAACATACATTAGAAAAGAAGTTCAGCAAGTATGCTTCTAGGAAAGTAACTCCAGAGTTCGGGAAGTAAACTGAAGAGAGGAAAGTCATGGAATAAACCATTTTACAACCGTTCAAGACTATTTTTGTTGGTTTTGGAAAACATGCTAGAGGCAACAAACCCTTGTGGGAATTAACGGTGCCTGTTTTTTACCTCCTTATTTTGAAGGTGCAGTAGAGCAAACAGGCCTACCTTTTTAAGGGTGACCCAAATTTACCCAACCCTCTGCTTGCTATCCTCAGAGTGCAAAAAATCAAACAGGAAACTTCTTGTGTAACAAGAGATGCATCTTTGCATGAAGGTTAAGATGACTATTCATCTATAAGTGTATTATGACAATAAAAAGGAAACCCTACACAGTTCTGTTGTAAACATTTTTGTAAATATGTGGCTGAAATACAGCATTGTTATCTTAATGTTTCAAAGCCAAATGTTAGTTGATTGTATTTGCCTTCCGTTTCAGAATATGCAAAAGGTCAATCTTTAATAACTTTGGTCTTAAATGTTGGTTCTGAACATGCAGAGCTCAGTGGGGAGCTCTGGAAGCTGACTTGCAGTCCTCCCAGGTTGTTCTCCTTGAGCCATGTTCCATGTGCATCCTGATGAGAATGTAGCCTCTTGTCACTAACGTGGAAACTCTGTGAAATACGCTCAGTTCACAAAAAACTGCATTAGGGTGAGGTGCTGATGTGAACCCTGTGACATGTAACTTACCAGAATTTGGCGCTTTGTTTTTAAACAGTTTGAAACTAAGCTTTCTTTGTTTACTCTGGAACTACGAATTTACTTTTATTTTTTACGGTAATAAAATGGAAACTTAAAGTTCTGTGTACGTGAGTCTCTGGGGAGAAAACTGGTGAGTGTCTGGGGCTGAGTAAAGGTCAAGTGCCAATCTCCATGTGTTTGTAACTTGTTACTGGGTTATCTGGTTATCTTCAGACAGCTCCTAGTTACAGCAGCAGCTTTGTTGTTACTGAGGATTCTTGGCTAACCTGGAATAAATGTCCCCTCCTGATGCACGGGTCACATTTCTGCTTCTGTTGGAATGTTAAACGTTGTGCACTTTCAATAGTCTTAGTTACAGTGTCCTCACCTAACAAAGCGTGGTTGTTTAGTGAATTGTGTTTGTGCAGGCAAGGGGGGGTTCTGTTGTGTTTCATTTTCTTTTCCCTGTCTTGTAATCCTGAAACAATTACCCAATGTAGTATTAAAAGTAGCTATGTAGCCTAAAGGTCTAATGACTGGGGTTTTTTGGGTTTTTTTTTTCTTTATTATGCAGTTAAAATTGGAATTTTCTAATGTAAGTTTTAAGTTTAAAAAATCCTCATATACCAACCCTTTTGAAAGTTGCTCTGAAGTTTATTTGTATAAAACAAGGGGTTTTTTCATTGCAACTGTATAAATAGCCACAATCTACTGTTATCAATATTTAATTTGTTTCCTTCTAAAACAGGCACAAAATGATACAGAAAAACAATAAAACCTGTTATTTTGCAGTTAATAACATCTGAAAAATCAGTGTGTTTATTTTATAAATGGCTGTATTTGCTTGATGGCATGTGCATTGCAGTTTAGAGACAGGAGTAAATATTATTTGTTGGCTCTACCTCAAGAGATAAACCATTTTAGATAACCCAATTTTAACTGCTCCTAAAGCTTTGTTGTGTGTTACAATGACTAGAGAATAACACTACAGCAGCTTAGCCAACTCGTCCTGTTTGCTGTGCTAGGGCACTAGGCTGTGCTGTGGGAACCAAGTGCTGTCTAAAGCAGACAGTGTTCGTCATTTACCTTAGAAATCAGCTACCTGAAGGTTTTTGTTCTTCTGTCTTGAAAAATAATGTGATGGAAAAGGTGGACTGCACCACATGACTGCGGATCTCTGGCTGCAGCAACTTGCTTGGTAAGCTGAAGTACCTTCATCAATGAGAAAGCTGATGATGTCTTTTGAAGCTGTTAATGTGTTGCTGTGGATGATCTTTTGCCTCTCTGGGGATCTGGGGTGTAGGCAGGTCATCTCATTTATATTTAATTCATTGTTTTAAATCAAAAATCATTTTTTTTCACATGTGAACTGTTGTGTAAAGCATCTGAGGGAACAGAATTGTATGTTGAATTTAGCATAGTCTATCCCTCAAGGTAACGTTTTTGAGACGGTTTTGCCCAGATAAATGTGGGTGGCAGCAAAGGTCAAAACAACTTAGCCTTAAAGTGTTTCTGTCCTTGTAAAAATATCTATAACAGAAACATGCTTGGAATGTTTCCCCTTTTAAATGTAATTTATAATTGCTGCTTTAAAACTCATATGGATGGATCTTATTCTGAGCAAATGAATACTGTAAATATCCTTGTCATACCTTGAATAAATGGGAACCTTTTTCTATAATTTGTCTTTGTGTCTTCATGTGCACATTTTAAGAAAGTCTGTTGACAAGTTTACCTTTCCAGAGGGTCAGGAGCTGTTACTGCTTGGCTGTCTTACACTGTTGTGACTTTTACAGTAAATAGGGGCTTGGGTTAATCTTGAAAGGTTTCCTCCCTTTTTTACACCAAACCTTTTACGTAAGCATCCCCTAATTTTTCAAGTTCCAGTTTCAGACACAGCACAACAAAATACAAAATTTCAGTTATGTGGGAAACTACCTCCTTTTTTTCCTGAGGAAATAACTGTGAAACTTCAGGAGAAAAAGAGCATGTGTCTAGATCATGGAGCAGGTTTTTATTCTAGTTCAAGGATATGACCATGAGTTCTGTGTATCCTAGAAGGTGGCCTGATAAGCAGGTTTACCATTCCGTGGTGCTCTGCAAGCCTGTGGCTCGTTGTTGAGGATTTTCACAGGAGAGCCAGGAGAGCAGGAAAACAAAGCTTTTAACTGGTTGTTGAGGTGTTTTGTTGGTACTATGCACCTGTTAGTGCCCTAAAAACCTAATTTGACCGAAGTTGCTTGTATAGTAAGGATTCCAAAGAACTGGCACTTCCTAATTTGAAAGGAAAAAAAAAAAAACAAAACCAAAAACAATGTCTGGTTACACAGCAATGTCTGGTTACATCCGTTTAACTAGGAGAGGTATAATTTTAATCTGTAAATTAAACTGGCTCATGACCAGTTACTTTCAGTGACTAGTTGCCATTCATTAACCAGGAACACTTTGGCTTTGTTACTCACAATGTGGTACCATACGCAGTTTAGAGACTGTCAAAAGCAGTGCAAAGAAAGGAATCTTGTCCCTGTGGCAGGTGTCAAATTGAAGGTTTTATGGGATTACTTTAAATTGTTTACTTACCAGATTTCAAGGCACACACTCATCTACTTGTTGCCTTTCTGGATGACTGATTACAGTCAGGCTGGAGAGTAGAGTCCTTATCCCTAAACCAAATGTCCATCTCTCAGCTGGCTCTTCAGAGGTCACTGCTAGCCCTTGGACTCCCATCTCTGCTCCTCTGGCTGCCACTCCTTTGGCTGTTCTACCCTTCAGACTGCCAGTGCCAACTGTGACATCACTGGCTTGTCATTACCAGACTGATTTACCAGCAGAACTTGGCCCTTGTGGCCCATTTGTTCTAAGTTCTGCCCCTCTAGTATTGATCTTGGCACATTAAATCATCTCTTAGATGACCTGGATTTCATGCTCGGCCCAACAAAGAGATTCTGCAGCTGTTGTAATCCCTTGCCAAGCCTAATTCACCACAATTATATGCTAAAGCATCCTCCTCAAACGTACAACAATTTACAGAAAAATGACACGGCTACTGGCTACTGACATGGGGTAATTTGGTGTGGAATCCATTATTCATTATAGAATAAGTATTATGACTGATAACCTGGGTTATGGAGCAATATCTATTTACAGGAATGTATTTATGTGTTGGTTACCAGTCATTAAGGGTAGTTTAATAGTTCACCTGCTGAGGAAGTGCATGCCCAGAAATGTGCTTGCCAAAAAGCATCTGTGCTGTGGCATGCTTTCTAGCACACACCATTTTCCACCGAGTACTGCTTTTCCAGAGAATGTGGTGGATCTCCTATAGAAATATACAAGTTTGGGGTATCCTATTGCTCACAGAAGCTCTGGATTCATAGCTGAGCACCACAGGCCATGCTGGTCCTTCAGTCAGGGGTCTCCCTGTGGCCACCAGGAGGAACCACGAGAAAGCGAAATTCCTGGGGTCAGGGATGGCAGGAGGGGCCTGGGGGCTTGGGGGGTCACCAGCTCCTTGGGAGCACCAGCATGGAGCCCATGTCCCTGCAAAGCCAGGAGGTCAGGTGGGGATGTCTCGTGCTCAAGGACAAACATACCTTTTATTGTCTTCTCTTCAGTCAACCCCAGCGCACGCTAACGGCTCCGAGTCTTGTTGCTGCTAAGTGGGACCTGGAAAACAGCTGGAAATTTCCTGCCTGATTTTTTTTGTGCACTTCTTTCTGAAGCTTTTTTAGGCTTGATTTAATTTAGACTGGGGAACTGCAGTGTAGCTTTAGAGCACAAAGAGGATGTTGAGCTTTTTATAGAGCGTCGTTGGAGCCGAAAAGCTGAACGTCAGCCCTCTCTGGGCTGACAGGGTTTGGAGCAGCCAGGTTGTACTTGGGAATTTGGAAAAGCAGGCTTTCCACATGGGCACAGCCCAGCTGCCTCGCTGCCTCCTTTTCTCCAGGCACTCCAAAGCTATTCCACTAACATCAGAGAAATCAAGATTTCACATCGATTCCAACAATTTAATTCTACTACTTGGAAAGTAAAGGCTTTTTTGGACCCAAATGTTTTACACCACAAAGCCAAGACACCCATTAGGTCAGTCTTTAAATATTGATTTTCTTTTTATAATGAAACCAAGCAGTTCTGCATTGAATCTTCCAAATGCTCCAGCTGAGTGGCTTTTATCATTACGTGTCAAACTCTGCGATCCAAAGAAGGATAACAAAGCTGGAGAAGGGTCTGGAGCACAAGTCCTGTGAGGAGCAGCTGAGGGATGTGGGGGTCTTAAGCCTGGAGAAAAGGAGGCTCAGGGGAGACCTCATCACTCTCTACAAGTCCCTGACAGGAGGGTCAGATGGGGTCAGGCTCTGCTCCCAGACAACCAGCAACAGGACAAGAGGAAATGGCCTCAAGCCACGCCAGAGCAGGGTTAGGTTCAACATTAGGCAGAATTTCTTCACAGAAAGATCCATTAGACATTGGAATGGGCTACCAAGGAAGGTGGTGGAGTCACCATCCCTGAAGCTATTTAAAACAAGTGTGGATGTGGCACTCAGGGACATGGCTTAGCGGTGGGCTTGGAAGTGTTGGGTAATGGTTGGATTCAATGATCTTGAAGGTCTTTTCCTACCTAAAAAGTTCTGTCATTCTATGAACTTGAGAGGAGATTTATCCTCCACTTGCTTCTTCCCCGCTCAACTGCACAAAACACTGAGTGTTTCCTCACTCTCACTTTTCCACTTTTTTAAAGAGGGCTGAGTAGGGGACAAAGAAGCAACTTTGGGAGCAGCACTGGATGGGAAAAATGGGCTTGCAAGGAAGCCTGATGCTCCCTTTAGAAGGTGAATGAGGGCGTTGATTTTGGTGAAAGGTCAGGGTTCACAAGAACCACGTGCTGAATGCTCAAACAGAGCCAGCTGCGGTGGGTTAGGTCCTGCTGCCCACCCTGTGGCTCCTCCACTCGCAGCTCGGAGCACCTAAAGCCCTTTAAAAGCCTTTGGAAGGCTGTGCTCTGATGGAGATGTCACTTGAAGGAAGCCTGTTCCATTCTAACAGGGCTGGGGGCTGGCAGCACTGGGGTGAGGCAGGTGCAGCCACCCAGAACCTTCCGGAAGAGCCGCGGAGGAGGCAGAGGTGAGGTGAGTAGCTGGAAAACAAAAGGCTGAAAGAAATGTTGACAACAAACTCTGTTCTTGGCTAATTCCCGGAGCGCGATGTTTTTCTTGCCTCTCCGGGCAGGAGTAAGTGACACATTCACAAAACGCTTGTTTAGGAGGAATGCGTAAAATGTTGGGTTTAGAGGGTGGGAACGAAAGGGGGAGAGATGTGTTTATTTGGTTCCAATTACCCTCACGCATGCAGACTTTTCCCTTGCAGCCTTTTTTCCCAGCATTTCTGCGGTTGTCAGATGTTGTGTGGCTGCTTTCCCTTTCATCTCCCCTCCCTTTCTTGGTTTGTGATGTTTCTTTCTGCGAGGTTAATTGTGCAGCCCGTGTTCTTTGTGCGGGCGCCAGCTGAGGCTTTCCGCCCTTCAGCATCCCCGGCAGTCGCATCCTACCTACTCCCGGCCTTTTTATCTGGCATTTCGCAGCCAGATCACTGTGCTAATGGGTTTCACAGCAGAGCTCGCACACAGCGGGGCTGGCACGGCCGAGGAGGTGGAAAACAGCGAGAAGATGGAAGTGAGGAAAGGAGCACCGGGCGAAGGTGCTGCCGCAAAAAGATCCTGCTGATCTGAAAAGAGCATCCCCTGAGACTCTTCATCCCATTCCACAAGGAGACAGACCGCGGTGCTTTCCTCTTTCTGTTTCTGCTCACAGTCCTTCCTCCTCCTTTTCCAAAGGAAGAGCAGCAATTGCAACCATCAGCTTCTCCTACCATTGTTGTAGTCCCGAATGAACAGTCTCTAAAGGACCCGACCAGTCTTTAAAGGATCTCTCCTTCCCCAAAATAAAAACAATTTAAAAAATCATTCCCCCTAACATTTTGTACATATCTGAACACGTATATGTGTATAATCACATAATACTTTATATGTGCATATAATAATTACATCATAATTACTCTTTCCTGTTAGGAAATTTCTACAGCACCAACCTGATCCTTAACCAAAGGTTTGTCTTTCCCTCACGTAAAAAGCTTTCCACAACTATGTTTACACATCTGCAAGGCAGCTATATGGAAACCTTGTACTCAAATTACCTTCCAGTTTTAGTTTTGTGGCTGAATTCAGTCACAGGTTTTCCCTGGAGAATATTACAGATGAAAGCTGATGTTTCCTTATTTTAAATATTTGTGCCAATGCACTTACACACAGTCATAGAGACTATGCAAGATTGAGGTTTTAGTAAAAAAAGCTAATGTAGAAGTAAAGTATTTCACAAAGATTAAAACATGGCATTCTGGTATTTTTGGAAGAGATTTTTTTTTTTTTTTTAATAAGCTTTGGAACACATTTCAAAAGGGCATATATTACAAAGAGCTTTGAAAGTTTTAAAAGATCAGGATCAAACTGAAGCACAGACTTTGTCTAAATGATACCATTTAATTGAATCAAATTTGGTTTCTCCATGTTTTTCTACAGGAAATTTTCATGCCATTTCAGATGAAAAAAAGAAAATCACAGAATCCTAGCTTTCTCTTACATGGAAAACCTGGTTTCTACTCACCTTCTCCCTAGCCTCTTCAGTGGATACAACCAGGATTGTAGAGGAAACTTTGCAAAGTGTATCAAGAAAGGTTTGTGCTCTTTATTCTTACAGGATTATAGATCTACAAGCTTCCTCTTTCAACACTTCCCATTTGGCTTTATATCATACTGCCTTTTCATTTCCACAACAGTAGTTCCTTATATTTCAGTGGCTTAAAGGAGAATTTATTCAGGTCTGGTTTGGAAAATATGTGTGACCCAAATTCTTCCCCTCGTGAATCCCTACATTTTGTGCACTTGTGGACACTTTGGACTTGGAGCATATAAATTACTTTATTCTCTCCTACGTGTGAAAAATTTACTCATTAAAACTTCTAAAGTTTAACAGTGCTGTCAAGCATTCACAGAATCCTTGGTGTTAATGGAAAAACTAGTGTTGAAATGAATAATGTTTTATGGAAATGAAATACTCAGAGTGTAGAAAATGTAATTTCTTACTGATGGATCAATGCAACTGAGTGAATCACCGGAGTTAAAGATCTAATGTCCTTTGCCTTGTAACTTCTGGAGTGTTACATAAAGAACCGTAACTAGACTGAGGTAATGCAAGCTATCCCTGCAAAAATACATCTGTATGGCCCATTTACCAATGGCAACTTCAGGTTTGGGGATGTTGCAGCAAGATGCAATTTTCAAGTAAGTTCTGCAGCTTCTCTGAGTTTTGGTCTTCTTTTTTCTGACTTTTACATGCAAGCTCAGGGTCAGCTTGGCCCAGAATAAAAGCAAAAGATCAATACAAAGATCTCTCTTTTTTTTTTTTTTTTTTTTTTTTTTTTTTTTTTTTTTTTTAATATATATCCTAGATATGTAGTAAGCAGTGGTTTGGCTTTGCACAAATCCTCTGTAGTTCAGATAATATTTCTTCTTTCCCTTTTCTTCTCCTATTTCTTAGTTTTGCCCAGGCCATGGATTCTGCTCTGTACCTCAGTGGTTGGCAGCAGTTTAAGGATAGTTTGAAATGCATCTCTATGGTGAGCATGTTGCAGAGAACTTTGGTAAAAGGCTGACTGTTCAGACTGGTAAACTGAGCTCTGGAAACAGTCAAATTGCACTCAAACAGTTTGTTGGTGAAGTGAGTCTGGAGAAAATGTACAGCTTGCAACAAGAAATGCAAAAAAGATATATGGATAAATATGCCATTGAGAAGCAGACTCAGCATAACTTTTCTGAAAGGAAATCCTGACCTATCTATAAACTCCTCCAAAGGAAGGAAAGGTCCAAGAGATATAATCTAACTGGATTTCCAAAGCATTTGACAAAGTGCCTTAGCAAAGGCTCATAGAAAAGAAAGGTGCTTTTGTGGTTGCTATCTTTAATTGGATAAGAGATAAGAAACAGAGATAGTCTGTAATTGAGAGAAGGGAAATTGAGGCAGAGAAAAGACAAGGTTTGCTGATGAGATTTAAATCCTTCAGGGTAAGGGTGTTAAAACAATTCAGCCAAACTAGGGCTATCTGCAGCAGGACCTTATGAAATTGAATATACAGTTGTTAAAACAACATATAATAGTGTCTGTGAGTACAAAATTAAAACATAACAAAAAAAAAAAAGGAGCTAAATGTATATAAATGGGTGGGTTATGAATGAAGTGTTGCCTTTCAGCAGAGAAATCTTAGAATTAAGTAGTTCAGAAATAGATCAGTTCAATTTAGTGCTCATGAACAGTCCAAATAGGAAACAGAACTATAATGAAAAGAAATAGAGGAAGGAAAAAAGGCAAATTAAAAGTAAATATGATGACCTGCTTTTTGGGAGTGTTTTGTAACTCATATCCCCATCCTAAATCAAGGATGATCAAGGTTATTGAGCTGTTTTATAGTAAACAAAAAAAAAATTAGAACTCCTCATCTAATTTTTTAGATGAGAAAGGAGAAAGGAGAGATGGCTGACACAGGATTTGACAATTGCCTGTAAAATCACAAATTACATACAGGGGGTAAAGTGCTCTTCATTTGTGTTTCTCAGTATTAGAAAAATGGAGAATGATGTGAGGTTTTCAAGTGGCAAATTCAATATAAAGCAAAATTATGAGTTTTTCAACAGAACAGAGCTAAACTTTGGCACTGATGAGCACAAGATCTGAAAGATATCAAATTTTATGTAGGTTCAAGGAACAAATTAATAGAACAAAAAGCCATGAGGAGCCGTTAAGCCTCAAGAATTCATCTTTCAGGAAGTTGATGTGGTACAAATCCTTCGAGGATAAGAGTGGATAGTGGAAAGAGTATATGAAGCAGAGTGCCTCTGTGTGCTTATTCTCTTCTTGGAACTGTTCTGCAGGCATTATTACAGTGTACTGGCAGGGACAGGATATTGAGTTAAAGGGCCTGAGCCAGCCTGGCTGTTCCTATGTCGTGGTTGTAACCTGAAGATAACTCCTTGTGAATGGAGAGAATTGCTCTCATGAGCACTGCCCTGATGATGAGTTGAACCTGCCTGAAGCTCCTTTGCTGCTTTTCTCTTGCCTCCTGTTTTTTTGCTCCATCTTTCTACTCTCCTAAATAGCTACTGAAATATCACTGTTCATGTGAACTTGTGTTTTGGGTAGTGCTGCTAACCTGTTTTCTTTTGGAATCCAAAATGCTTGTAAATCCACTAAACAGCACTTTTTTTTTTTTTTTTTAACCTGGCTGAATAGCAGCAGGAACAAAAATTACTTATGTAACCCATCTCTGGTGCTGTACAACAGAGAATAATTCATGTACATCGTGCAAAGCAGAACTTGGCACTTCTGACAGTCACACTGAGATGAAAGGAGATCAGAAGGGGAAAACCTTTATGAAAACATTAGTAAAGGAAGAAAGGACTTAAACGTAAAGTCAGTTATGATGAAAGTAAGCACTTTGTGAACATCACAGCAGCATTTTTTCTGAAAAAGTCATGTAGGTTTTTTTTTTTTTTTTTTTTTTTATTATCTTCACAGGAACGGGTAGAAGCAACAAAGTGGACAGGGTGCTCTATTTATTCTTTTATCTTCGGGCGCTGGCCAGCTGCCTGCCCGGCCCCAGACCTGGGAGGTGAGGCAGTGGTGGTGGCTCTGAGGTCCGCAGGTACATCCCAGACCTTCTGCACGGCCCGGGGCACGGCTGAGCAGGGAAAAACATGTCAGTCCCGCTAGTCCCAGACACAATGGGTGCTGTGCCCCTGAGCTGGGTGGCAGTGCTGGGGCACTCGGCACCAGCCGTGCCGGCAGCCCAGGCGAGGGGAAGCAGCGAGGAGCTGTGCTGGGAGGGATAACTGCGAGGTGTCGGTGTGTCAGCCGAGTCGGACACAGCGAGACAGAGGAAATGACTCAGAAAACGATGAGTTGCTGAGTGCCGGCTGAGGAGAACGTGTCTCGCTGTGAATTACAGCACAAGCCCCGCACTGTCTCCGCTCGACCGGCGCCGCGCACGATGCGGGGCCATTTTAGGGCGGGGGTGACCCAGCCGCAGCGGAGGTGCGGGCGGGGGCTCGGCCTGGCCGCTGCTTCCCGGGGCTCCGGCGGCCGGGGGGAGGTGTGGGTGCCGGGGGGAGGTGTGGGTGCCGCGGGAGCGGCGGGGCGGGGCGGCCCCGGTTGCTGGCCGGGCTCCCCGAGCGTCCGCCGAGCGCGCCGCCCTCGCCCGCTGATGCAATCCGAGCCCGGCAGCGGCGGGAGCAGCTCCGAGCAGCAGCAGCCCCGGCCGGCCCCGGTCCCGCGCAGCGCCGCTCTATCCGCCCCCGGGGCTCAGCGATCTTCCCGCTTGGAGCCCGGCAGGAACATCTCCCCCTCCTGCCAGCATGATCAAGGTAAGCGGAGCGGGTTTCCTGCCCAAATCCACCCGTCCATCCTTCCGGCGGTGCGGAGCAGCAGAGGGGCTTCTCCTCGGCAAAGCGGCAGCTCGGCGATTTGCGTTGGCAGATTTTAGCGCCCCGATTTGTTTGTGCTTTGCGAAGGAGATTTCCGTCCCTGGCGGGTTTGTTGTTTGAGATTCAGAGGCAGACGGTGTGTGGTTTTACCTCTTTCATTGCAGACAGCATGTGCGGAAAAGAAATAATGAAGGGGAAGGGAAGGTGTATGATTTCCTTTGGGGTGAATTTCTTGTGTGTGGGACTCTCAATGATTAAAAAAACCCCAAACAAAACTAACAAAAAACCAACAAAGCAAAAGCCTGCAAAGGTTACGGTCTTCTGGCAGACATCAAGCCTTTTTGTGCCTGTGAGTTTGTTAAAGCTATTATGGTCTGCCCTTGTACTAAAATAGACTATGGGTAAAATCCTATAACATGTGCTGAGAGGTTCTGAGTAATTTCTGAAATAACTTTGAATCATGGAAGAGGAGTTTTTGGTAGCAAACATTAACGTGGCAGATGAGCATCTGTGGGCGCTGTCCTTTTATAAATGTCATGTTTGTGTTCTTCAGCTTAGTGACCTGATCTGGGGATTAAAAACAAGTCTTCCCCGTCAAGGCAGAGGGCATGGAGTTAGCACGGGTGCTTTTCAGGCCAGACCAAGGGAGCATCACAGCCGTATCCACGCAGTGGAGCAGCTCCTGTAATGCTCGGGTTGGAGGCAGGTCTGTGCTGGGCTGACTGGGAGCTGCACAGCTGCGGTCTGTGCCGAAGCTAACAGCTTCGGAAACCTGCCGCCGAGTTATTTGTTATCCTGGGGTCACCTTAGCAGATGGGGTATGGGCACAACAGGTGACTGGGAGGTGTCTCCCCAGCTCCTCTCTGCTGCTGGTGACAAGTGTTGCTCACAGCCAGCGGTGCTGTCCCTGCGTGTCTCTGGCAGTGCTGCAGTTGCCACTCCTGGTGGCAGGGCTAGGATGGAGGAGTTTTGGGATGCTGTCCTAGCCCTGTTTGCTCTCCCTGCAACTGGAGGAGGGCAGACCAGCCATGGCAGGAGACTGGACTAAAACTACTCAGGGAAAATACCCAAGAGCTGCCCCAGCCACAGTGCTCGGAGACAGAATGAAGCATCTCAAGGAAAGGGCAGACTCGTGCTTTATATCAATTCTGATGTACCTGTTGTGTGCCAAGGAAAGAGAGCAGGGCTCTGCTTTCCAGAGTGTCCTCCAGCACCTGTCAGGAATGCTCTGGCATGGCCTTACAAAAAAACAGGTAACAGGGAAACCACAGACCTACCAGCCTGTCTGCTCAAAGCAGCACTGACATCTCATTGGGTTCTTCTCACCCAACCTTCGCTTTGTCTTTTTCCTTGTCTTTGCTATAGCAATAGCTACAGCAGTTAAAGGACACTCTGGCCACTTGGAAGTGATGTAGCCTTGGGTGTGTCAGTGCTGTCTGAGCCCTTTACCCTTTATTTGCCTCATCTGTTCAGACTGTCTGCTCTCCAGGGTTCTGGCTGTCACTGTGTGTTTGTAGAGCATTTATCAAAGGAACAGAAAATTACAGTTTGATTATCACCATACTTATGTAAAACCTGATACATTTATAAATAACCCGGTCAACAGCATTATTCCACCTCCTTGTCCCTTCATCTTTCCCTTCATGATTTTTTGTGTTTAGTCACAGCCCTCCATTTTTCCTTGAACTATTTCCAGCTCAACCACAACCCTCCCTTTCTATCCTGTTTAAAGTAATGTATAAGAAATGAAACACGCCTCCAGTTTCTGCAGTCTCTGCCTTGTCCACCTAATGCACTGATTGTTACTGACAGGCCTAGCACTTGTGTGTGATCCAGTGGATATGCTGATTTTTTTCCCCGTGGAAATTGAGCATTGAAATACACAGCCATAGGTAAAAGAGAAGATTGCAAAGTCATGAGATAGCTTTAACACGACTGAAATCTTGTTAAAATAGTCCATAGGCCATATCCTTTGTTTAATTAGATAGATGAAAACAATTCAGATGGATTTCATTAGTCATTAATTTATCCCTGGGAGGATAATGTTAGGAAAGAAGGTAAATCAGTTAATTAACTGTGTAAACACTCAGGTGTTCTGCATTTATTCAGGCATTTTAAAACAAATTAGGAGACGGGGGCATGGTAAAGAATTGGAACAGACATTTTTGTTGCTTCCCTGTGTTATGCCATTTTCTTAAATGAATAATCATAGCTGAATGTATAATGCTGAAAATTACCAGTAGATTTGAGGGCAGGACCTTCAGTGTCAGAATGAAGGAGCCAAGCTGTAAATTCTCTCTGTAAAATTTGCACAATCAACCTTCTCAGGACACAGATGTGGGGACTGGCACGTTCTTGTTGTCACAGTGACACATCATGTTCTTGGTGCTGCTGGGTAAGCACATCTCAGAAAGGCAGCTCTGTGAGCTCAAGGCACTCAGCGCTGATTGTAGCTTTTGATAATCAATTGTGGCTACCCACATGCAAGGATAGCTGCAGTGGAGAGATTAAATGCCCAAACTTCATCTTAAAAGCCTGGATTTAGGTGGTAATTGAGCATAAATCCAAGTAGTATGTGACTCTAACATGTCATGTTTGTAGTCACTTCTGTGTTTGCACCTTGATGCTTCCCATTCTAACACAGGATGAAGTCAATGTGTGGCCCCATTTACCTTGGAAACAACCTCATTATTTTATGGCTTTACACATTAAAGGTCCAGGTAAAATTACATCATAAAATAGAGCACCTGTTGCAGAAGGGCAATTTAGTAAGTATTACCATATGCTGTTGCAAAGGAAAATCCAGCGTTATGCTTATGGAAAGCACCCTTTGGTGTGTACATCAGAGGACCCAAAACTTAACATGAGAATAGTTGAAACTATCTTTAAAAATGATCAATAAGTTTTACTCATCTGGGGTTTTTTTTGTGCACCTTGGCCCATAGTTTATTACTAGTTTTGCAAACTAATGTCATAATACCATTCCAACAGAGTTACTCATTTACTTCTTCCCTTGAAGTCTGCAGTGTGTTTTGAGTTTTATTTTAGAATATACCTGAAGCATTAATGAAGGGCAGCATATAACTTCTCAGCAGGTACACAGCTACTGCTAATTCAGTGTGCCTATTAGAGCATATCACAAACCATATTGGTAAAAACATTTTTAGTAAGCACAGAAAATTGTTTTTCCTGGTATACAAATAGGGTTTAATTCCATGAGGTTCTGATTGGAATAATTTCCACTAGGATTCAGAGACGTCACTGCCACACAAATCATATCCACTTGTTTAATTTCATTTAGACTGTTGTGTTAAGAGTCCTCACGTCTGTAATAAATGTTTGAATTTGCATTATTCTTACTGAGAATGAAGGTTTTTAAACCTTTCAAGCTGAGAGTTTGAAAGAACAGAGTGTGCTCAGTCTGGAGAAGGCTCTGGAGTGGTGCAGTAGCAGCCTTCCATAATCTAGAGGAAGATGATGGAGATGGGGCCAGGCTCAGCAGTGCTGTATGGCAGGAGGACAAGAGACGATGGCATTAACTGAAACAAAAAAAGTTCACATGGGGTATAAGGAAAAAATTGTCTCCACGAGCACAGTTGGGAAGTGGGTTACCAAGAGAGACTGCAGTTTCCATCTTTGGGAGCTCTCAAGACTCAGCTGGATCAAGCCTTAAAAACCTGGTCTGAGCTCACAGCCTATTCTGCTTTGAGCAGGAGATTGAATTAAAGACATCCTGAGGTTCCTTCCAGCCTGGGTTTCCCTGTGGTCCTGAGAAAAAGCTTAGAAACTAATTTTTTTTTTAATCCAGTCTTAGTTTTTGACATACCCAGTGGTGTGGACCAGCACATATTTATCCAGAGCCCTGAATGCTTGGCTTTTAGCAGCACAGAGAAGTCTGTGTAAAGGTGGTATTTAAAGTCACCACTGTAGGCAGATTTCTTTGCAGAAGGAATATTCTTCATGTGTCAGTATAGCAGTGTTATTTTCTTTATTACCTTGAGGAAGTCCATGTGCTTAACAGAAGAAGTTAAGCTGGGAAGCTATAAAGCACTGAATAAAAGGAGATATTTTTGATCTTTTCAGAATGTGAACTTGAAATTGCTGCATCTGAAATACAGTCTATAAGGTTACCACACAAAATTGCATATTCTACTCTTATAAAATTATACAATTGCTTATCATCATGCAATTGATTAAAAATTATAGGTAGTCCACCTAAAATCAGCAGTAACAATGCAATTTCTTTTGATGTACAGTTTCTCAACCTCCATTAAAATAAAGGAAATTCTTGATCAAATGAGTATGGAAAAGATACTTCAAGTGTTAACATTTACTATGAAGTTATTGTCAACATAGCTGGCAGGTCAGTTGCTATGTAAATTTCTTACCAGATGATACAGGTTTCACTTCTCTGATTCTAAAGTTTGAAGAAACTAGTAGAGAGGGTTTTTGATCGTGGATTAAGAAAAGTGTAAGTATATTTTTAATACGATCCATAGTTAATAGTTTGTTTTTTATAAACTGTCTTTATAAATTTATAGTTCAGAGTACCATAATTATTTTTTGAGAACAGAACATGAAGATTTATTATCAAATTATCAACATCAGAGTCCTGAATTCTGTCCTGCGGCAATGCCTGCTTAAAATTTGACAAACCCCTTCCTAGTTGCTAGGAAGTCTTGCTGAAATATATAGGGTAAAGGCTAGAAAAAATGAATAAGCGTGAAGTAATAGTCTTTAGCACAGGGTGCTATAACATGTAGTGGCTACACAGGCACAGTTTTGCCACAGCTCTACAGCTGCATGTGTACATACAAAAAAAACCCCATAAATCTATTCACATGCTCATGTATTTGAGGCATTACCCATCTTGAGTATGTAATCTGTGTTTTTAATATTATTCTTTATCTTTCAACAGTTTTTCAGAGACCATTTTTGGCATTTGCAGTTTGATTCTCTCCTTGACACCTGAAGATAGAAGTTCAGTAACAGCATTGCTTTCTGATTGTTCACTAAGCTGAAAATTAGCATTTACAATTGTTTTCTTTTGGATTTTCTATTAAGGGGTTGTGCTGTAGCCAGCAATGTTTTCATCATGTTAATTGGGCAAAATATTTCTTAGAGCATACATAGAAAATGAATGTTCTGTCCTGCCATTTCCAGGTGAGCTGGATTTCAGCAGTGGACAAATCAGATGCAATTCTAAACTTTTAAGGGACTCAAGATTAGCTTCATACATTCTGAAATGTGAAAAACATTGATGTTCACATGCATTGAAGCCTCACAGACCCTTTGCTTATGTTATAAATGAGTCATTTGTCAGTTTAGATTTGTGGAGCTGTGCAGGGCTGTTTAGTCATTGACACAGATGTTGAATTGTAGGAGGACAAGCCTACAGTACTTGTCATAGGCCAGTTTATTATCTTTGTTTCCAGTGCCATTTCTTACCATTTCAAATCTGTCATTTTTCTAACAGAGACTGCATCACTCCTGATTTATGTTTGTTACAGCTTTAACCATGCTATGATTTGGGCAAAAGTCCTCTCTTCATGTGTGCTTAATGCTGACACCTCTACAAATACTTCATCTGTGACCACACTTTTCTTCCAAGGCCACTTTTCATGTGCTGAGTGATATTTTGCTCTCAAATTCCCTGGGCAGCCTCCAGTTTGCTCTGGGCACTGTCAACAAATGATAGGGCATTTCAGATGAAGGACTTGCTCACCTTGTTTAGAAAGGACGCATAGGATAAAGTGAATCCAGCTCCAGAATTTTGGAGCCTTATAATCCATTATTTTTCCCTGTCCTAGAGTTGTTACACAGTTGAATATATATTAAGTAGGTGGGATATCTAGTTCTGTCACCAGTTTGAAATATTTTAGCTCTTTTGAGCAGATGATAGGAAGAAAAACAGCTTCTTTGGGGTGTTATCTTGTTGTTGTACTACATTGAAGAGAGCAGTGTGTGACACTGCAGTGATGCTGTAGTTGTGCCCAGCTTTCCCTGGCTTGTTAGTAAGCTTCCATGGGATTATTTACATTTGTTTGGTGTGGTGGATAATGCATTTTACCTTCTGTGACAGCTTCTGCAACTCAAAGAGTGTAAAGCAATTAAGTTCCTAGAATATTCTGAGCTGAACATCTATCATGCAAAAATGCTCCCTCTCTGTTGTTATTAGAGAAAGAACATTATTGTAGATGCTGTCCTCAAACAGGTCCCAAGGATTTTCCCTTTGGCTTAGCTCTGTTCCTAGTGCCCTTCAAATCAAGAGGAAAGTGTCAATTTTCTTTCTGCTTTGTTGAACTGTGTCCACTTGAAACAAATCAGGGCAGTGTTTGAGCACACAGCAAAACACACATCACAGGGCTATAAGGCAGGCTTTGGAGAGGTCTCCCATTGCTTCAAACCAATTATGGCTGGATTAAAACCCACTGGGGCTGGTATGGGCAGGTGTTCTGCAGCCACCACCTGAGTGCTGTTAGGCAAGAAACTGGAATAGGTTATAGCTGTGAGCAGCCAAACCTGTTGTAAATCAGTCATTTACACCTGTTCTTCCTTGAGAAGAGCTGTAATGCATTTGAGGCTTTAGTTCCTGGGGAGCTGTGCAGACCCTATTCCTGGTACCCCAGTGAATTCCCTGAAGCAGCTGCCAAGCAGGGTGAAGTGTGCCAGTGGGAGAATCCGTGCCTCATTTTCCTGTTTGTAGAAGAGATGGATATTTCTGCCTTCTTTCACCTGGGTGTTGTGACTGTAGAGCCAGGCTTCCAGGCCTTACAGTGAGAAGAGTCCTTGAAAGCCTATAAATAATGAAGGTCTTCATTCTTTATCTGGAACAAGCAGTTCCAGCCCTCCATCAGAATCCAAGGGAACATAGTAGTTGCAATATTTCTGGAAAGCTTGCTGTCCTTCTGGTATAACAGTGCAGTTAAAAATGCATCCTGCCTAATTTTACTATAAGACCTTAAAATGCTGATTTAGTACCTGGCTTTTAGAATACATGAGGAAAGGGAAGTGTTAGAGAAAACATAATGAGCACAAGCTTATTGTTAGAAAGCAAAGCCCTTCTACTCTGTTAGGGGAAAGCAAGTTATAGCATTTATGCGCTTTCTTGTTGCCAGCTTGATGCAAAAGATCTCATATCAAAGAACTGGGCCCAAATGCATTAAAACTGTGGTGTCTTTCAGAATTTAATTTATTTTCTTTGAGCAGTCACTATATCATATAGCCATGAAACACTGTCTAGTTAGAAAACAGGCAGGTGTATTTTTAGGTCAACTAGATCCAGCTGGTTGCTTTACCATGTTTTCCTTCATGCCATTCTAGCAAACAATGCTTTGTTAAAAACCTAATTTTTCCCAAAATTGCCCTAAACAGGACAATGACCTGTTTAAAGAGACACAGGATAACTTTAATGCACTTCATAACAAGACCTACTATGTCACTGTGAGCCCTGAAACTCGAGTCAGGGTCCTGCTGCAGCATCGTCCAGGCAGAGCCCGCATCTGGGTGTGCACGATTCTGCCTGCAAGCAGAGAAATGGGCTTTGCTCAGACATTGGAGAGGAACAGCAGCAGTGAAACACGTTTATAGGAGCCCTCTCTGACTGGTGCAGCAGAGTGTACCTGAAGGTTTGAGCCCATTCAGATCCCCAGCTCAGATAGCTGCTGCCATGACTTATCAGCCTCATCTGTTGGACACTTCAGGGACACAGCAGCCTCTTGGGAAGAAGGGACAGGGAATGACAGCCCCAGCAGCCAGCACACTGCACAAAGTCATGCTTCTTGTGCTTCTCAGCAGTGGCATTTGATAATGGGTTGTGATTAAATAGGCCATGCAGGGTCACCAGGGCTAGATGTGGTGTCAACCCTTTACACACCAGCAGCCACACATGTGCACTTGCATTGAGCCAGCTGTGTAAATCACAGTTCTGTGATCTCTAGTGGCACTTACACAGCACTCATGGTGAAAAAGTAACTCTTCCTTCCTCCAAAAGCTCTTCTGTTCTTTTCCTCCACAGAGCCTTTGTTTTCAGTGTGTCATTCATCTTTCCTCAGTGTCTTATGTAAACCTTTATTCCAGTGCAAAATGGACTTAAATGGGACACGGTCTGAGCACTCTGAGAATAGCTACAAATGACCCCTTATACAGGCCAGTGATTCAGGGCTGGCCTCGTGCTTCTCCTGGTGCTGCTGGAGTTATGGGGGAGCTTGCAAGCAGGACTGTGTCCTTGAAAACAGGATTTTGTCAGCTAGCTTTCTTCTTTGGGCATGTCAGTTCTCATTTTGAAATCCATCACTGTCTCTGCTGTGGTTTGGTTGGGTTTTTCTTCCTCGCCAGGAGTTTACAGTGATTTATTTGCAAACTGCAGAAGCTTTGGTCTCCCACACTAAATTGTTTGCTTCCAGTTCTAAGCCCTCAGTAACTCAGACAATTATTTGATTTGTTTCTGCTCTCTATGCCTTCATGTAATTTATATTTTCATTTGGTAATTGTATGGATGTGCAGGTGATGTATTAAGAGCAAACTGACTATTGAATAATCTCTGCACCATGCAGAGATTACAGCTGCTTTATGTCCTGTGTTGGATGGGGCTGCTGGGAGGCTTTCAGTATTTTTCAGTTGGGAAGGATCACACTTCAGACTCCATGGTGTATGGTTGTAATTCACAGCTCATGCTGTAAATTTTTCTGAAATATGTGACAAAATAGATTCAGCCTGAAGCTGAATAGATCCCTGGTCAGGTTCTCCTTAGGGTTAGTTTCAGCAAATTAATTTGTTTTATGCTTCTTCCGGTCTCTTTGTTCCTTTGGAGTTCTTGATAATTCAGCTTTTCAAGCCCATGTTCCTTTTGGACTTCAGGAGTAATCCCCTTCACCTTGCCTAGCCTTGCTGTCTCTCAAGTGAACTGAGACAAGCTTTCTTCTGCATCAATTCAGGCAGTACTGAACTTACTCAAATACTAATTTAAACACTGAGTCAAAAAATTTGCATTAGTTCTATAAGAGGTTTTTCACCAGAGTGCTGCTTGTAATGGCTTTACTTTGCAAACGTTGTTATGCATTTATTTGTTCCCGTGGAACCAAGTTTGTCTTTTACAGATGTGATTCAGCTATAAATGTTAATAAACATGAGTCTTGGGTGGACTAGCTGAATATTTCTGCTTCTTGATGGTCTCTCTTCTAAGTTTTTTCTAACCAGCAAGTTGTGCTCATATAATCTGAATTGTCTTTTATTTAAGCGTAATAAAAACAGTGATGCTTGTGTTAAGAGGAACATATTTCAGTTTTAGTCAAACCAATTAAACTGGTATAAATTAAAGCCAACGAACTGCTCAAGTCAGGGATAAGCGCCTGCGCAGTTTTTTGGACTAATTTAATTAAAATCTGTTTCAATTCAACCTTATTTCATACCATGCAGCTTTCTTGGATATAAAACCTCTTGTATTCTCTAAGCCCCAATGC
Source organism: Vidua macroura (assembly GCF_024509145.1). Classification (NCBI taxonomy): domain Eukaryota; kingdom Metazoa; phylum Chordata; class Aves; order Passeriformes; family Viduidae; genus Vidua; species Vidua macroura. The sequence continues at coordinate 10,732,107 of NC_071575.1, read as the reverse complement.
CCTCACTGTGAGGCAAGTTTATTATTAAATAGTGTGGAAGCTCTCTTTTTCTGCTACACTAGTTGCCTTGTGTTTTTCTTTGTTGTATGCTGTCATTGCCCAGCCTCTATTTAACTAACATTAGTGCCAGCCCAAGGTTGAACAAACAGCTACAGTAAGGTGATAATGCCAAGCTGACAAGGCATCAGAGAAGGTCTGTGTAAGGAGGAGCAGTTTAAAAAATGTATTGGAAGTGCAGAAATTAGCACTGTAAATTGTGTAAATGGGCCTGCCCAACAAATGGACCTGGTGACATTTTCATGGTGGCACAGACATGTGTTGTGTATGCTCATGTTCACATCCCTGCAGTATAGAGACAGGATTAAAATGCTTTAATGTCATTCATCTACTCCCATGAGAACTGAGGTAAACATGCCTGGCTCCTGGCTTCCATAAATGACCTTCTTAAACTATGGAAATCTTTCACGAGTGTCATTGAATAAAAAAAAAAAATTAGTTGATATTAAAAGTAATATTATATCACTTTGCCCTTCAGCAGCTTCTCTCTGTCTGACAGTGTGGGGTTTTTTTATTTTAGTTTTTTTGGTTTTTTTGTTTTGTTTTGTTTTGGTGATTTTTTTTTGTGTTTTTTTTTTTTGTTTTTGTTTTTTTTTTTTGTTTTGTTTTTTTTTTTTTTTTTTTTGTTTGTTAAACTGTGAACATTATTAGTGGGACTTTTTTCATCTTTTATGTGATGTGGCTGCCAAATTGTCTTAACGTTTCCTAGGGACAGATAAAAGCCTTTTGAAGTCATGGCAGTGTTCTTGCCTGACTGTAGCAATACACAGGATATGTGGCATTTGTGCACATTGGATTCTGTTTTATACCTGGAGCAGGAGGGCAGCTCTGGTACCTGTCATCACACACCTCATTTGGCTTGCCTGTGCCAGAGTGTGAGTCACATGTTGGAATTATTGATCTGCTGTATTCCTGCAATCTGGCAAGTGCCCTAATTTCATTATCCTTCCAGTGCAAATTAGAGCCTGAAATATTTCTTAGACACTTTGTAGCCAGAAGCAGGCATGGGGAAAAAGCAGTAAGACACTTTGTAGCTTGGAGAAATGTCTCAGAAAGGACTTTCTTAGTTGAGACTTGTCTTTCATACAACTTCTGACTGAGAGGAAATTTCTGATCCATCTTTTCTGGGGCCTGATGACTGCTACAAGATAGGATGGTGTTTATAGCAGGAGATGGGTTTGCTGTGGTAGGAGAAGCTCTGTGCACTCATTGCTGTGTATCTGTGGTTTATTTGGTTTCTTTAGGTTCTTGACGTCCATGAATAGCCAATGCTTGCCCAAAAATGCACTGTCTGCAATTCTTTCATGGGCTTGAAATTAGGTTTTCAGGTGTTCCCTGTCACTGGCAGTACTCCACCAGAGCACTGGTGCTGCTGGTGAAAATTTCCCTCAGAGTGGAGACATTGGAGATGTCTGTGGGGGACTTCACACAGGTGACTGGTGAAACCAAAAAAGATGACTAAGGGTTTTGTGAAGCTGCAGAACTTGAGTCGTTTTGAAAAGCATCCAGTGTGATTTCCTAGCTGAAAGTGTGAGCTCTGTAGACAACATTTTCAGTTTGTTTCCTTACTCCTGCCTTCTGCTAGGGGGTTTTCTGTTTCCTGGTGGTCAGAAGAGTTCTCAAATAACAGGGAAAATTAAGGGAACAGAGAACTGAATACAGGATTAGTTTACTTTGAGAAAGAATGACAAAGTACATGGCATATAGAGGTAACTGGAAAGTTTGTTGGAGAACTGGTGACTTTTTTTAAAATAAATTATCTCATATACAATAGATTAAAGAAATGCAGTTTACAGCTTAAGTTCTCAGTGAGGAAGCTTCTAGTACTCTTCAGTTCCTGTTTCATAACTGAAGATGAGCTAGGGAGATGGAGTAGCTAAACCCCAGGCATAGCAGTTTGACAAAGCACCTGGTGGAATTGCAGTTCATAGAACAGACAGTCCCAAAATGGAACAAAGATGCTGATGCTTCTGTTGAGTGTCTCAAAACCCCCCAGTTGTGAGGCACAGGAACAGCTAAGGCTGCAATCTGGGGAGTTTAGGGAGGAGATGGGCCTGCTTTTGTAGCAGAAGGCTGAGTGATCTGACTGCATAGGAGAAGTAGAGGAGGTGTGCCAAAGCCAGCAGGGAGGCATGGACTGCAGCATCATGATGGTAGGAGATGTAGGACATATGTGTGTCTAAGGCAACCTGAGGACCAAGTGCAGGAGCTGGATGTCCAGGTTTGGGAAAGCTCTAGCCGAAGTGCAGGTGACAACTGTTAAAGCTAAGATTTGCCAAAAGTGCCAGTAAGTGTTACATGCACAAATACCCACCTCAGGCTTTACCTCTGCCTTGTGTAAGAACTACGTGCTGATGTGAGGGAGCACTGTTATCCAGCTGAATGTGTTGGGATTATTTCTGTCAGTGCTAAGGGATTTGTAATGGTCATTAGAGCATTGAGATCTTCAGTAAAAGTAATAACAGAACTACTGCTCAGCAGGTCTTTATTTCAGTAGTAGCTCACAGTGATAAAATGACATATAAACCCCATTTTTTATCCAAGTTTAATCTATTGTAAGATTTTACACCTCATTCTCATACAGGCTTTACATAATGCTAAAATCAGTGTGTGTTTTCAGTATTTTAGAAGGAAAACTTTGAAATACTCTTCTGTTTCTTATTTAGAAAAAGCAGTTACAAGTACCATAGAGAAAAAACTGGTATCTCTACAGCACCACATAGGAAATAATGTCATGCTTGTGTAATTGTACAGCTGCCTGAGACAGTCTTGAGTGACTTTTGAGAAGCTGTTGACCCAGTGGCTCAAGTGTATCTTTAGGATAACATCAATGTTTTAATGGGGGCAGTTTTAAATCTACCACACTATTAAACACAAAGGGCAAATTTATGCTTGGAATATCTCCCTTGGCAGTATTGGCACTAAACCAGGGAGCAATTTTCCATATTGCACTTAGCAACATGTTTCAGATTTGTAGACCACAGATCCATTAAAATATGACTCCATTAATTAGAAAGTAATTGTGGTATTTCTTTCTAGTGCTGAGGGATTAACTCAATTTAATCTCGGTGTGGTTAACAAAGGCAGTTAGTTACTTGCTTTAAAGATGAGTTAAATATGTAAAAAATAATGACTTCATGGAGAACAGGACTGGCCCCATGGCATGTGCCCAGAAATGGGGCTGTTGACTTCACTGAGTTCAGTGGTAATCTTGAACTGAAGGGCAACATGATGGAGCCCCCAGGGGCTGTTCTTCTAGGTGGTCTGTACTTCAAATTCACCTGCAATCTTGGTATCTTTAAAAAAGATAATGAAAGAGAATATTAAGCTGTATCCAGCTTCAGTCCTCTGTGTTGATGCCTGCTCTTGCTTTAGGGCAACTTCATGAAGCAGCAACAGGAAGAAACTGAAGCATAATGGTTGAGTACTTGTCAGTATTTGCTGTCACCAGTAATTATTGTTAGCAAATCCAGCTTGGCATAGTGGATATTAGACAAAAGCCAGCAGTGGAGCTGGAGCTCTCTGAGATACTTTTCTTCCAGAGCTGGCAATTCTCATCCTGTTAGCTGGTAACCAGCACGCTCTCCATCCTAATTCATTGCAGTGCAGAGAAAAATCAGCTGCCTCCATTCATCTGTGGAATGCTTCACTGCTGTCAACTGATGGTGTCATGAAGGCTTTCTAGGATTTTACCAGTGGGTTTGAAAGTGTTTGAAAAATTACAGGTAAAGCAAGGAGCTGTTATTATACAGTGTCCTTGGCTTTGGGTAACACTTCAGTCCTGCTTGGGTCTGCCACTGCATGCCAGTGCACATTCTGCCAAAGTCTTGTCTTTCTGGCAAATAAAGCTTTAAGGCAAATAAAAAATATTTTTAATGAAGGATATTGTAAAGAGATTTATGATCTCTCTTGGCACATTCTCTTGCAGTGCATAGGGAGGGTCCTGTAGCCACAATTGCCTGCCTTGCTGTGGAGAGCTACAAAAAAAAGAGGAACAGAAGGGTTAGAGCTGAGAAGAGGCAGCAGGAGGGATGTGGGGGGCTCCCAGGGGGGAAGGGGAGAGGAAGTGAGATCTGCTGTGGCTCAGAGTTTGCCTTTTATTTTTTTGTTGGTAGCAAGGCTGTGATCTGTGGAAGGTCCACTGAAAATACTGCTTTACTGATTTTTTTTTTTTTTTGCTATGTTTACTATATTCCCAAGATCTGAAAAAACCAGAAAAAATCATGTTATTTGCCTTATGTGTAAGCCTGTGATCTGTGTGGTCCCAGCCTTGGCCCCACATTTTGGTGGCTGCTGCAGGACAGGTGGCTGCTGTGTCCCTGACACTGCTAACCCCCTGCACCAGCCAGGGCTGCCCCCTGGGATCTCATAGGCTGACCATGAAAGGTTTTCTCTGCACCTTTTCATCAGGGCATTGTACCTTTGATCTGGGGCTTTCCCATCTGGACTGGGAGCTCCCACCTGAGATGCAGCAAGGCTGAGAGACAGCCACCAAGTCCTCTCCATCCTTCCAGCTGTGCTCCCTAATGCCACCACCCCAGCCATCCTCTTTCATGGCCCATCACCCCAAGCTCTTGCTGCTGATTCCTTCTTCCCTCTCCAAGCCTCTGCACCCTCTTCACCTTTTCAGCTCCTTCTTAAGGGCTGCTGGGAAACCAGGAGCCCTATTAGGGCTGTCTTTGTTCCTTTGTTCTATGCTGTTGGGTGTAACTGGCAGGGATGGCACAGGTACTGCAGGAGGGCCCACAGAGATGCTGATGTGATGCTGTGGGAACTGGGAATCTTGTTTTTAGGTAGATAGCTTCCCCCTGTCTGTTAGCCCTCTGTTGTTGAACAGAAGGATGCCTGGAACTAGCATCCTTTTTTTTTTTTTCTTCTTTGCCTTCCCAGTTCCTTTGCAGAAGCTTGAAGTTCAACATTGTAGATAATGCAAAATATTCTCATTATTCATTCATATAGGTGAGCATTCCTTATTACTGTCTTTGTTTAATGAAGGATTTAACAAAACCCGTTCTTTCTTTTTTCCTTCCATTCTGCCTGAGCTTTCTCTTAAAAAAGGCAAAAGCAAACTTGTTAGGGACTTTAGTAGAGAAACTTGGCTCTGATGGAATTGAGTAAAAACCCAATTTATTTATTCAGCTCTGATTGAAAAACTTGTGATGTTGTCCATAACCTTCTACACTACAGAGTGATAATCTAATCTAGGATATTATGTGTGTATATATATGTTACATATATGAAGGCCTGAAATGCAGCTGCACAAAATAAAATGGAAAGTTGTGCTAAGAACTCACCACAAAGTCCTTGCCAATATATTTGCTGATGGCAAGCTCTGATGATTCAATACAATCTGTCCCTGAAATGAATGAACTGAATGTGTATCAGCTTTCCTGCAATGTGCACTGAATTTGATTTGCTCTGGTTTTGTTTTTTTCTAGGGCTGCCAGAATGAATGCACGGGAGGAGGATGTTCGGGAGAATCAGGAAAGCAAATGACTGAATCTTTCAAGGTATGTGTGAATGCCCTTCAGAAAAAGGTTTTTTTTTTCCATTGGGTCCCAGAGTTGCAGAGCTGAGGATCACAGAAGGGCTCCAAAGCACTGCAGCTCTGGAACCATTATCAGCACTCCACAGCAAACAGGGCTGTGGTAGTCAGGAATGCTGAGCAGCTGCCAGGAGCTGACATGAAATTGCATCCCTCTCTTTTTATTTTAATCTTATGCTTAGAAGTGAGCTCAGTTAAGATACCACTCTTTCCTCTGCCTCTTTCCTGAATGCAGTGCTGGTAACTAAGAGCTCATTTAAAAACTGCATGGATACAGATGTCAGCTTCCAGTTTTCTGTTGAAAGTGCAGAGCCTGTCAGCATGTGCTCCTTTGAATTCTACATCTGTCCTGATTTCCTTTTTTCCCTGCCTTTTATACATCTTTTGCCTTTATTCTTTGTGTCACACATCTGTAATTCTTTTTCTCTCTCATTCCCCGATTTACAGTCTTTAAAAAAGCCTTATCTATATTTTGCAGAAATATGAAAGTAGTACTCAGAAAAACTCATGTTTTTTCAGCAGTTCCGTTCCTGTTATTTCTGACTATTGTCAGCACTACATGAGGTGAAATTAGAATTATATGCTTTGTAAGTGTTGTGTTCTTCCTGACTTTTTTGGGTAGTGCCACAGCTGTGCAGTCTTCTGAATGATGCTTAAATAATTATTTCCCCTTCAGTTGTCAGGTTTTAAACAGATACAAAAATTTAATGCTGCAGTAAATATATTGGACTCTTTGATAAGGTTTATTCTGATGTTGGTCTCATTGAAAACAGCAAGGAATTCTTGAGAGTCCATGACTACAGAATTTCACTGTGTAGCAACATGCCATTTAATTTCTATTTCCTCATTCTCAGCCCTTCCCAGTTCTTCTCTTCCTCATTTCTTCTGGCAGTTCTGCCCAAGGAGGAAAATTCAGGATGACTTTTCTGCCAGAAGATCTGATTTGAAAAATGCTGACAAAACCAGGCATGCAGCCAGTTTTGAAACCACAAGAAATCACAAGTCTGGAGTGCAAGAGTTGTTTTGTGGATTCACCTTCAATAAGCAGTTGGGTGATCTCAGTAGATTCATTCAGCAGAGTGTGCTGGGGTATTTGCAAACAAGAATTGCTGTACAAGAGGAGACCCTTGTGTAGCCAAACTGAACTGTGTCTTTCACTCATTGAGGCAGTCCAGAAGGAAGGCAGAGTGACAACAAACTCTTGTGTTTGGGTCACAGGTGAACTTGGCATAAACTAAAACAGGCTTAAGGCAGATTTAATTATACCAGTAGTCAAGCAGGTGCCTTACCAAAGCTCCAAATACCGAGTGGCACAAACCTGGATTTAGTCCAGGTTCCTGTCAGGTTCCCTTCCATTGATATTTGTGTGTCAGCCAGAATGGCAAATCATTGTAGTGGAGAGGCTGGGTGAAGGGGAAAATACATTAGCAGGTGGGACAGATGGTCATAAAGGGAATAATGCTAGCAGAAAGCAGCTGGCTCAGGCTGAAGTCTAATTTGTAAGACTTCATTCCTGCCTTATGGCTCAATTTCTGAAGGTGAGCTGAGATTTTCTAGAAATCTAGAGACTTCTAGAAAATACTGTACTGTGGAAAGTGTGTGTATGAAAGTTAAGGTAAGAATATAGGTCCTGGTTCTAGTATCATGCATTATAATAATTCTTTTTCAGCCTCTTTAACTTCACAGTAAAATTAAGAAGGAAAAGCTTCATAAATGAAGACAAAACCAGCAACAGAAAATGAAAATAAAAAAGCCTGGATTCATTCTAGGGAGCTTCTCAAACATTTTTGTGGAAGACAGTTATGGGGTTACAATTTCAGAAACTATAGCTAATAATATTTCAAAGGAATCAAGTTGACCCATGGGGCTGACTGTGCCGAGGAAAGCTGCAATTTTGTGTCAGTGACCTAAGCAATCCAAGATTGTGGGAGTGCATAAAACAGGGTATGGTTTTGGTTAAAGCTTACATAAAACATATTATTTACAGTGGGTCCTGCCCAACATTTGAATGCCAGATTAGCCCTCTGAAGGCATTTCTGTTTAGAATGCAGTGCTGTGCTTTTTAGGGGGGGTGAGCTGCTCCGAGTTTTGCTGCAGTTTCTGCCTGGCTTTGAAAGGTGGAGTGAGAAAGTCCCTGTACATTGGGAGGGAAGGCATGAATGTTACTACAATTTCTGGCAGGCAGTGAGCCCCTCTAACTGCTAGCTGTTCTCTGTTCTCATGGACTTCTTTAAAAGCAACAGGTCAGAATTGGCATTTCCTTCATCCTGACTGCCACTGAGCTACCTTAATTTGACTCAATTCTGCAGTTAAAAATCTCATCCTGGCAGGTCTGTGGCTTGCAAGGCATTTAATGTATGACATTTAGAGTTGCCTTGTGAGCAGTGATCTTGGAACAGCTAAGAAACATTGAAGGAAATAGTGATTATGCTGCAGTTTCCTGTATTGTAGAAAGTGCCAGATCTCCAGGATTTATCTACCAAGCTCTTTCCATGTGACTGAAATCTTCTTCCCTCCCTCAACTGTTGGATGCACTTATAAATATATTTATTTAAATAGCAGATGGTGATTTGTGACCACACCAAAGTTGTAGTTTTTGTCTGTAGCCAGCACTGGATCTCTGTGAGGGGGATATTACACCAGCAGTGGAGAGTACAGTCATCCTTTGTGCCAGTGAATTTTTTTTGGGAAGTTGGATCAAGAAATGCACGGGTCTGGTTTTGTTCTTATACTTACATCCAATAATACCATGAAACAGCACACAATTATGTCTAAGGCACTTATTTTTTATGACTAAAAATCTGGCAGTTCCTTTAATGCATTCATTCTGCTTATCGTGCTGTCACAAGACAGAATGAATATTGTTTGGAGAATGTAGCAGTCTGTTTCCATATGTAACTCTGATTTGCTTTCTTTTAATGTGTGAATTCTGACTTGGAATTCCTAGCACTTGATGTTAAGAAACTAAAGGCATCTGTGATGCCTTTTATTTCTCTCATATCCCAAAAGATGATTTAATGTAGCCTTTTGTCTTGGAATTTGTCTTTGTTTTCCCTTTGAGATGATACATGGAGCACTTCAAAAAGGTATGACCTACTCCTCTGAGTTTCAGTGATCTCAAGCTCTGGAAAAATTGGCATAGTAATGGTGCAAAGTTCAGTTCTTTTGTTCTACTTTTTAACAGCCAGAGTGGTGCAGACTTTCTAGGGAATTTCTAGGGAATACTGGCTGGTTTGCTGCACAGAAGCAGAATGGAGTAGCTGTAGCTTACAAGTGGACCTGGATTGCATTGCTCATGTGAAGAATGAGAAATGTTTAACTGGGGCTTTTGTGCTGGTGCTGCTCTGAATATCTGTGGGTGCTCCCAGGGAGTTTTCTGCAGGCAGACCTGACCTTCCAGGCAATGAGCCAGTGGGATGTGAGTCCCTGGCAGCTGCATGGGCAGGCTGGTGCAGGGCTGTGCTGCAGCTGGTGATCCCTGTGGGGATCTTGGGCTTGCTAGACACAGTGCAGCGTTCTGCTGATATGCCTGCGTGGCTTCCAGTTCCAGGCTATCTCACCTCTAGCCAGGTGAGGTGCTGGATATACTGAATTTTCCATAGTGATGTATGGCTTGTTATTTGTTTCTTGCATTGCTGTAATGTTTTTAAGCCCAGGCTGTGAATTAGGTGACACTGTGCTAAGAATTGTACAAATCTGAACATAAAGATTATTTCCACTCTACGTATATAAACCCCACCCCCCCACAAAAGCCCCAACCAAAATATCTGACAATTTTTCCAAAGCTGTAGTGTATTTTACACGAGAAGAAACTGAAATTCTTTTTCCAGTGCAGGCTCAAATATCCATTCGTGGTTCAAATGGAGAGATTGCCAGTGAAAGTTTTACATTACTGAGAGCCATAACCATTTTTATACTAAGTGGGCCTGTGATTTGTCGTAAATACAGTGGGATATAGGATTCCTTACTCTGGGAATTGGGAGAGAAAACAATCCATTTTGAGAAAATAGATGGTTTCAAGCTTTATTTTAGAAAACTATATGGTATGTGAAAAGTTTGCTGACAGTTCTGTCAGCAAACAGTTCTGTGATCCTGTGTTTTTTTTTTATGAAAGAAGAATTTTTTTTTTTTACCTAACTTTCTTGTTTCCCTTCAATTGCAAAGACCAAAGTATATAAAATACTGAATAGTCTAATTTTTGAAACGTCATCTTAAAGTCTAAACTAATTGACTTTATCACATTAGCACATTAGTGTGACAGGGTTAAAGCTCCACTTCTGGAAGAGTTTAGGAAGTACCGAGCAGTTTTCCTCTATTTTCATTTTATAGGAGCAGTAGGTAGAGTTACTGACATGCTCAGAGCATATGGATCAAGGGAACACTCAAGTATTTTTGGAAGGAGGAAATACATGCAGTTATAGTAACCATATTACCTACAAGGCTAATAAATATAAAGCAATTTACATGATTTGTATATTTTCAAATATGTTATTTCCTCCCCACCTTGTCCTCAATTTGTCATTTTCTATTGACATCAGTAAATTATTTACCTGCCAAAGCATATGTGCACTCAGTGAAGCTTTTTATCATATTGCAGCTGTTGATTCTTCAGGGTTTTTGAGTGTTAGGTGGGGATATTAGAAGAATACTCTGCATTGCCATTTAAAATTCTATATTATACTCCATTTTAAATTTTGCTTGATGAGATAGAACATTTCCTTTAAATTAAATTGTACGGGGAAAGATTTATTATAGAAATTTAATGACATCTTGATGCTGGCTGTGATGAGCAGTAGTTCCCCAGAATGTGTGTAGAGAAAATCTGCTCTTATAGAAACTGTCTTGAAGCAGTAAAAGAGAAACAACCCAGTGGATATGAGTGTAACAGGACACAGTAAGGATAGCCAAATGCTTTGGAAGTGGGGCTCTCATCAGCCCTGGAGCAGGCCCTGTGTGGCTCTGCTGAATGCAGTGCTGGGCTGCTCTCCTAAAGAATTCCTGTTTTCCTGGTGTCCAGTCTGATCCTCTTCAGCTAAAGCCCTGTCAGTTACCATTTGGTAGCTCATCTCTGTATCACCTCTGTGGAAGTACATAGCTATGGCCACTGTTAGATCAGGAATGCCAAGCTAGAGCCCAGTTCTGTTACTTTCATAACAATATTTAGCATGTGTGGGCTGGGCACTGCCTTAGAAAAGGTTATTCTGATTTTATTTTTATTTCAGCAGAATCTGTTTCCTTTATGTTATTGTCAGTGTTAACAAAACTATTTGTTTTTTGTGTTGAATTTAGAAAGATTGGTGAGTAATAATGCTGTTAAATCACTGTACTTTCATATCACCTGGTTATGCATCCTAGCAGGTATGTATAGGCTGCAGAATTATTTCAGGTGATTTACAATCAAATCCATTCCCTCATCTTTACCAGCTCCAGGATAAAGAGTGCTGAGTGGTTTCTGTGATATTTGCATCCACTTGGGCATGGCACAAACCCTCCTGAGTATTACTATTAATAGGTGCACCAGACTGACACATATCTGCTGCTCTCATTCCACTTATTAGGAAAGAATCTGGGGTCCGTGGCAGCTCCTTTCAGTTTCAGATTGATGGCAAATGGTTCTGTGTTTCTCTTCAAGTTGGTAATGTTCTTCAAATAATTGCAGGCTTTTAGCAAATAGGTTTTCTAAGCTGTACTAGAGGAACTGATTGTGCCCTTATCTGGAGCTGAAGGATTTGCAAATAAAGCTAATTGTCTTCGGCAAGTAACAGGAGCTTTTAGCCAAGATAAAAGGAAACTGCTAAAAAAACCAGCCATGGGTAGTTTGGCTGAGTTGATTTATAGCACAAGAAAGTGATACTTTATCACTTTTTTCAATAGGATGTGTCTGTAAAAGCACAGAAATTGTACTGGAATTTTGGAGATTGCATTTAGCTTTTATAATTTTCTGGATTTTTTTCCCAAGGTAAAGAATTGCTTTTAAAATGCAAGGCTTAGCACCAGTCAATGATCAAAGTAAACTTTTAAACTGACTCCAAAACTTAAAAAATTCATAGTGTTCATACCTATTTCCAAGATTTCTTAAATTTAATGTCATTGTGATGTCATTTCCCCAGTTTTGATAGTAAATGTTTTCTTTGCTGAACACACTTGAATAGAAGCTACAATTTAGGAAAAGAATTAAGTTGGATTGTTTTTTTTCCATAGGATTCTCTTGGCCTTCCTGCTTGCTTTTGAAAGGATAGCCTAACTTTCCATGAATTAACAGCTAAGAGAGTTGGAAGAGGTTTCTGTTAATCCCATATTTAGTCCCTGTTTCTAAGAAAGTACTGTGTGGAATGAAATGGCAAACTGTGGCAATTTCACTGGCAGATCAGACGCTGAATTTCATGGCAATATTTAAGTTTACCTTCTGTCTGCCAGTGTGAAAGGGAGATGGAATCTGAGAAAGAGTCAGGCGTGGTTAACTGAATGTTTTAAATGGTTCCCATAACCTCTGTACAATATAGAGACTGTACCGTGAAAGCATTTCATATTTCCAAAAGGTTTTGAATGCCTGCATTCCATGAATCCACTTCCCTGCATGTCTGCAAGCTTATTAAAATCAGGGTAAGAAGATTTAATTGCAGCTGCTCAGACTTGGACATACGAGATTATGATTCTATTCTTGGCTATTCCACACAACATATTTGTGACTGGCCAGGCTACTTAGGCAAAATACTTCCAACTTGTTTGTCTGAAATTTAGGTTTGCAGTTTATTTCTTCATTCAGCATGGCTACTTGTTTCAGAGAAGGTTAGATGCAAAAAATCTCTTTTTTTTTTTTTTTTTTTCAATTGCTTCGTGTGAAACACAAATGATATTTTCTAAACCAGGGGACAGTAGTGTGTTGAATCGCTGTGCAAAGATGTGTTATTGGTGAAATATCAGAGACCTCGCTATTTCAGTCTTGTGTCACAGGCCAATGTGAGCCCTCAGCTTGTGTTAGACTCAAACCTTCTCCCAGGCAAACTCTTTCTAAAAATGGAACATTGTGTTTATGCTACTACGCAGAAATACAGTGGTTGTGAGGCAAGGAGCAGCACAGCATCAGGAATTGCATTAACCAAGCTGTCAGATCTTTGAGAAGAAGCAGTTTGTGTTAATACTGAACCACATGAATTAGGTAACTAGCTGGTGTCTGCCATTACTGAAGAATGGTCCTAGTTCTGTTTGTTCTGGGTTTTTCTGTTTTTTTTTCTGTTTTCTGTTTTAATGTTTGCTTACAAACATATGAGAGGACTTTTCTGCTATTATGGAATTGCAGTCTGTGCTTTCCTAAATGGAACTGCTTCTTTCTAATCTGAATCCCAGGTGTGTGTACATTGCAGACCTGCCGTTGCATGGCCAAAGAGGGTTTTTAGAGTTGACTTGTCCAAAAGTAATAGCTTACAGCAGTGTGTTTTTCACACCAGTGCAATGGCTGCATTTAAGCTTGCTCACACTTCCTGATGACCCCACTTAGGTGATTGGAACAGCTGTTACCAAACAAAATACAAAATACAGCAAGTGTGTCTGGTTTTATTGCAATATTTAATAGTCTCATCAATGTCTTTGTGGTTTGAATTACATAGAGAGAATCATACTTGAAATGAATAGAGAATTTTTGATTGGAGAGATACTAAGTGACTGGTTTTTTTGGATCTGAAAATATAAATAGCTGGAGTAGAAGAGGTAGAACCCTCTAAAATAAAGTAGATTTGTTTCTTAAGGTTTCCTTAGGATCTGTAGGAACCCCATTCCAGCATCTTTCTTACCCTTAAACACATGTCTTTTGAAATTTGTCAGTGGAGAAGAGCCTAATGAATAATGGAGAAAAAAAGCCCCAAACCTAACAATTATAAAGCCATGTAATTTTCCTGAAGCAGAAGAAAGGGATGAGACTGTAAAGATTCAAGTAGTTTTGCTTGCCTTACAATCCAGATTCCTACAAAGCTGGAAGAAAGGGTCTTGATTAACTTAAATGGTCTCTGGATCAAATCAGTGGCAAGTTATGCAGGCAGCATTTCAGCAACATGGAAAAACTCTTTAAAATTTAGCTAGTGCTGTTGAAATGAATGATATGTTTTTAGGGCAAAAGAAGTTTCTTTTATGCTTTCTCTGTCATCTAGCCTGACTGTAGCTTTACAACATCTTTATTTCCCTTCTGTTGTATTTTGAGAGCTTTAGAATATATTTTCAGCTGTGCTGCTGTCCTGGGTGCCCTTTTCATTCCTTTAGGCAAGAAATTTATGTCAATTCCAACCACTTTTCTCTTTTCTTGTCAGAACAGGTTTACTTCCCTACCTACTGCTGCAGATCAAACATTCCTGCATCAGAGTTGGAGCCTCTGTCAGATCAGGGGAAAGGTTAAAGGAGCCAGCATGGCTCCTTTAGGTCGTGCTGCCCTCCTTTTCTTGCAGAGCATAGCAGAATTTCATTCTTTGGTGAGACAAATATTTGAGAAGTATCTGTTATGAATAGTTTGGGTTAGAGGCCTTGCAGAGGATGGACTGGACACAGTCCTTCCAGCCATATTTTCTGCTGTTTCCATGACTGTCTCACAGCTGATTCAGAGCCTTGACTCTCTTTTGCTTTGTAATTTGTTTTGTGGGTTATTACCCAACGTACAGCCAGCCTGATGCAATGATTCCAGGACTCAGTCCAATTACATGTGCTAGCATATTCTCAGATGAAATATCAAGGAAACTTTATGTTGAAAGATATCTGTTATTTTTGGTATTTACCCTGGGATTGCAGAAGATTGAATTTTTTTTTTTTTTTTTTTTTTTTTTTTTTTTTTTTTTTTTGGTGATAGTAGTAGTAGTAAAAATAAGGTTCTTTTCCCTCCTCAAATCTTATTATAACATCTTGGCACACTTTCCATTCTCAAGCCTCAGGCTCTGTTGTAAATTTAAAATACTATTGATGGTAATGGGATTATAGGCTAGCTTACATAAATGTTGCTTTATACTTACAAGCTGCTAATAGATTTCTAAGAATGTATTTGACTCTCTTACTCTCGTTTGGAGTTGATGGAATTCTGTGTTTGTATTATTTCTACTGCAGACTTTATTACTGTGATCAGAGCCATACAGGGCTTGGCTCTGTACAGAAAGTGACGGTCTGTGCCCCAGGAACTGGCAGTCTTTTCCAAAGAAGATGGTGAAAAAGAAGCTGGGAAATGAATGTGGGATCTCCCAGTGCTGATGAGCAGAATGGCTTTGTGGTGGGTCGGGGTGCTGGCACTGCCTGGTCCTGTGGTGCATTTTGGCTGCCCGTGGGGCTTTCTCAGCCACCATTGTTCTGAATTGGCCCAGGATGGCAGTGCTCCTCCTCTTGACTGCCGTGGAGCTGTGGGAGAGCCACGCTGGGCTGTGTGGTGTCTGTGAGTGCTGTTCATGTCCTGAGCAAGGCTGGATCCTGTGTGGCTCGGGCTGGGGAGAGGCTGCTGAGTCATGGGACAGCCCCGGCGCTGGTAGGGCAGGGGCTGCTGCCCCTGGCAGTGTGAGCTGGCACACATCTGGGGCACATGTGGCGGTTTTGGTGTGAGTTTTGTGCACACTGTTGCCTTTCTGTCCCAGGGTGACAGGAAAGGTTGCTGCCTTTGGGCACTGTGGGACAGCCTGGGTGTTGCTGCTGGAGTTAGATGCAAAAAAATATTTTTTTTTTTTTTCAATTGCTTCATGTGAAACACAAATGATATTTTCCAAACCAGGGGACAGTAGTGTGTTGAATCGCTGTGCAAAGATGTGTTATTGGTGAAATGTCAGAGACCTCTCTGGACCCCAGCTGCTGGAGGTGCTGGGGCTGACAAGCTCTGAATTGTCAGTGGAGTCTGCAAGAAGAGGCACAGCAGCAGTTCCCAGATGGGGCGGCAGATGAGTTGCTGCTTGTGAGGACAAAGTGACAAAGGACAACGAGTGATGGCCTGGCAGTTGTTAGTCCTTCCTCCACAAGCCCCCATGCAGAGCACTGGATTGCTGCTTTGTCACTCACTCCTCCTCCTCCTCCTCCCTGTGCTCCCTGCCCTCTGGGCAGAGGCACATGGCAGCATGGCAGCAGATCTGCATCTCCTCAAACTGCCTGGCTGCTTGGTGACTCCCATGGTGGGGGCTGCCAGGGAGGGAGGGTGAGAGCTGATCCCCAGCTGCCCCAGCATCAGGCAGGTCCAGGCAGGCTGTGCTCTTGTGTCTGCCCTGTTCCAGCTTCCCGTGAAGCTGAGGGCAGGTTATGGGACAGAATGTGACCAGGCCTGCTGGGGTATCCCTAGGCTGGTGCTGTGCTTGTGCCTGGTGTCTCCTGAGGGCACCAGCACACAGAGCATGTGGGTTGGTTTGGGAAGGGATCAATGTGGCAACCCGGACCTGGATGGTATGGCCGGGTGTCACCTCAGGACTATTCAGAGAAAGTCCATGTGGCAGGTAAATAAAGAGATGGGCATGATTTAGTGACCTAAAAATAAAATATAGTTTTAATAGCGAAGGCAACAAACAGCAGAGACAGTGAATATGGGGCACACTAAAAGGGCAAGAGTCAGGGTAGGATCAGTGAGATATATATATATGTATATAGGATGGGTTAGGGGTGTAGTCTGAGGACAGGGTACCAATCGGGAACTGGGGTTAGGAATATTAAAATCAATGTGGCAAATATAAACCAGTAACAACAGGAGGAACAAAGAACTTTCTAGTAGTCATTAACAAATGAACTCCCAGGGGGCAGTGGGGGGTGAGTGTTTGCTCACCATAACTAAGGGGATTCCTCCCACAGCCTTAGAGCAAAACCTTCATTTCTCTCAACCCCAGCAATCAAGTTAACTTTGTGTGGTGCCCTGTATTGAATTTGTGACCAGAATGGTGTTTTAGCCACAGCTGGGCTGTGAGTGCACAGTGCCAAGGCCTTTTCTGCTCCTCACCCTAGCACCAGTGAGCAGGCTGGGGGATGCAGGATGCTGGGAAGGGGACACAGCCAGGACAGCTGGCCCTGCTGGGGATAGCCCACTCCTAATGTCTGCTCAGCAGCACAGCTGCAAGCTCCTGCTCCTCCTGCACTGCTCAGGCATCAGGTGGCTGGTAGTGAGCCATTGTGGTATTTTGCATCACTTGTTTGGTTTTGTTTTGTTTTCCTTTATTCATGGAATCATCAAGGTTGGAAGAGACTTGAAGATCATCAAATCCATCTGTCAATCCAACACTATCACTGCAACCCCTAAACCATATCACCCAGATATTAAACTGTCTTAGCCCATGAGGTTTGGTCCTGTCACCTCCTGAGCATGTTGAAAACCAAGATCCATTCAATGTCCCATGAGCATCCCTGATACCAGGGACATGAACAGCTGCACAAGCTGGGTTCCCACCCCTGCCCTGTCAGGCTCTGACCCACAGCTCACAACGACCCCAGGCAGTGCCCCAAGTGTGGGGAAGAGTGGCTGGAAAGCTGAGTGCTGGAAAAGGTGAGGGTGCCACAGCCATAAGGACTGAAGGGCAGGAAATTCTCATCCCTGGAGCCTGATCAGAACCATTCTGTAAAGACCCAAACTCATTCTCTCCAGTTCTCCTCAGCTATGCTTTGTTACCTTTCCCCATCATAGTAATTCCTTATGCTTTTTGTCATCTGTCTCCTTCTCAGGATTTGTTCCGCTGCTGTTCACAAGTGCAAGGGCAAAACAAGTTACTTGATTTTGCCTGTGCTTCTGTGTTTGTTATTGCATGAGAAGGCCTTGATCTTTCCTAGGATATACTTACAAATTCAGCATAAGATAAAAAATTATTGCAGTTGCTTGTGGTCTTGAATTAATCACCTAGACTGGAGGTCAGGGAGGTTATTTATTTCATCAGAGGAGATTACAGTCAGTCTCACTTGGGTGCATGTTAATGTTTTTGGGATCTCTGCTGAAACTTGCCACTGTTTTTAGGTGACCTGTGGGTTATTTTACAGCTGGGGCAGCCAGGTTTGTTTTTACTCAATTAAGTGGCCTAGCACAGTGCTTAGAAAAGTTTGGGAGTGTCAAATGAGTTAGACCTGGTGCAGCTTATGGTCTAGGATTTTCAGTGCGGTGCAAACAACTGCAGGCAAGGATCATTTGGGAAGGCATTGACAAGACTCGCTAGAAAGCGTAGGACAAAATCTGCACTTGCCATCTGCACCGGAGACGGCTGTCTAGGGTAAGAAAGGTGGGAATGCAGCAAGGAGAGGAACAGCTCTGGCCAGGGGCTGCTGTCAGCTCCAAATCCACTTAAAGCTATTGCAAAGGCGGGGTGGAACAAGCATTAAGGTGACATCTCGGCCAAGCACCAGGATGGCTTGTCACAGCCTTGATTAGAATTGACATGGACCAGCATGTCACCTTTAATTTGACCCAGCTCATAACTGAGATGATCTGCTTTGATCAAATGATGAATTTTAGCTTCATGAGGTCACAATAAGTCTTCTTTACTTGGGCTGGGTAAAGCTTTGCCCTGGAAGAAACTGCATTGGAATTGACAGGTACTTTTCAGCTGAGGGGGTTCCCAAAAGGGGTCTCTTTGGCCCAGCTACCCTTTTTAGGTTTAATGTTGCCAGATAAGCCCTGAAAATCAACAGTATGCAACTGTTTCCAGTATCAACTGTTTCCAAAATCAACAGTATGCAACAGTATGCAGCTGGTTTCCCTTTGCCTACCACAGGCAGGGCACTCTGATATTTTCTGTTCCTTACAAGTGTCCTGGGCTGGGATGTTGGAGGGACATCTACATCCCTTTCTGCTGTGACATGGAGACTTTGCAGGCTTGGGACTGTGTCATTTTTCTTTAGAGAGCAGGTGCCAAATAGCTGCACTCAGACCATGTGCCACATCCACTTCTTTTTTTAAATCTCCCTTATCCTTTTTGTTCAGCATTTACCAGTTTTCCTGCCAGTTTAATGGTTTTATTAGGCAACAGCATCAGGAGATGCTTGAGAGCATGTTGGATAAACAAAGCAAACAAAACACAAGCCTAGCTGAAAATTCCCCTTTGTGTTGGCAGTACAAACAGTGGAGATATGGGTGCTAATGCCAATCCCTAATGCATCCTTAACATGCTGCTTTTGGGGCTTGGGGAATGTTGGCAAAGGAAGAAAGTAAATTGCTGTTTGTAAAGGTCATAGGTGATAGCAGGGTAGCACTGTGATAATCTTTTAAAGAGTGATATTAACATAATAGGCATTGATACTTAATAAGACCCTGGCATTTGTTACCTGGCCTTTTGTGGGTTCTTCTGAGTGTTTGATTTCCCTCCTGGTTGATTTCCCTGCTGTTTGAACAAGTGAAACCCAAAGGGTTTGTGAGCCAGGTGAAATGTTGTGTAGGGTGTCCTACTTCTCAGGGACCCAGAAGAGGCTGAGCCCACACTGTGGGAGAGAGTACTCCAGGGATGATCCTCCAAAACCTCCTCCCAATGTGTTATCCTCCATGGCAGAAAAAAAGCCAAATGAATTGCAGCTTTTGATGTTGTCTTGACATAAAAAGCATTTAGATTCTGAAAGATTTGGGCGTTGTGGCACGCTGCTAATTTGCACTGCTTGGTAAAAAAACGGAGAATAAGACATCATGGGTAAAGGAATAGAGTCCTAAGAAAGGATATTAAGAAAGTAATGGGCAAAAAAGTGGATCTCCAAAGAGCTTAACAGGATTGTAAGAGTGAGAAAAAATTGCCTTTTTGCCTGTTGAACGATTGTTGCCCTACTGGTCTGTGCAGTTTAGCCTGTCTCTAAGGGCTTAGCCAGGCTGTTCCTACTGTTGTTTGAAGGAATTGTTATGGGTCAAGTGCTGTACCTGGCACTGTTGACTCAGGTGTTGGCACAGTGTCTGAAGGAAAGCTGGTTTGCCCAAATTCTGAGGGAGGTGAGAAAGAGCAAATGGGATCCCTGGTCAGATTGTGCAGTTCCAGGAAGCTCTGTGGTCTGGGAATTGTCTGCTTCTTTTCTGGATAAGCATCAGTGTTTCCTACCTGTGCTGGCTTTCTGCCTTCAAGGGACTCAAACTGAAATGCAGCGGGTGTGTTTCTTCACTTGTTCAGCTTGCTGCTCCCTCTACACTGCTTGTGGATTTATGAGAAAAAGTTAAAACTCTTTCCCATCTTTCAATAAAAGCCATTTGCTAACCCCAGCAAACTTAACAAACTGTTTTGAAGTGATGCCCTTCAAGTAGTTGTGCTACCATTACTGGGGAGGCAGCAAAGGGAGTCATAAAAGCAGAAATCAGCACACTGATGGGAGTTTTAAGAAGAGGCTTCATATGATAATGTGGTTTTTATTCTGATCCACGTCCTCTATGATACCTTTTTTTCCTAAAGCTTGATAAGAGTGCTTAGAGGTTGCCAGGTAAAATTAGTTTCAGGACATCATTAAGTGGTGCTTATCCCGTTGGAGCATTCACTGTCAGAAGAACAAAGGGAAGAGTTAAGAAGAGTAATTGTTGTTTCATCAGATTATGTATTAATTCAACCAGACTAATGCACTGTAATATCTAGACAAGCCTTATAATTGGAGATAGTTGAAACAAGCTTTTAGCTATTCATGTGGTCCTGCTCTAAGTTAATTTCACATCTAAGCCATTAAGCAAAAAAATAAAACACAACCAAACCTAAACCAAAACAACTAATCAATAAGAAACATTAAAGACATCTTGACAACAAAAAGACATCTTGAAAATTAGGTTATTTTCCTAACAGAGATGGGGTACGCTTTTTCAAAAGCTTGGGACTGATTTTGTCTCACTTTGCAAAATGCATGCAGGGTGTGAGAAGTCCAAGACACTGAGATCTCTTGCAGAAATACCTTTTTAGATCAAATAATAATTTTGGAAATAATTTGATCAGTATTCTGGACTACCTCTGTTCCAGTCTATTCCATATGCACCCAATGCAGAAGAGCAGGATTTCACCTGAGGGCCTGCAATAAGGACAGTGCTTTCTGAGTTATGTTAGGAAGGAAAATGGAGCTTTGAATATGATTCTTTGAACTCTCCCTTGCCTCTGAGCAGCACAGTTTAAATGCTCAGAAGGAAGCATAGGAAGAGAAAGCTCTGCCTGCTTTGTAGCCCTCTCTGGTTGTTCAGCCCCTACCTGTGAATAAAAGGGGAGTGATGTGCCAGAGATCTGCATTCCTTATTTCCCTGCTGTTCTTTAGGATGATTCACACCACAGGAGCTATCATGAAGAAAATTAACTCTATCCCAGCCAAAACCAGTACAAAACCCTGTGGCACATGTCTGCAGCTAATCGTGGCCTATAAGAGAGTCTCTACAGTCCCTGGTGCAGGGAAGCATTTAGCCTTCTTTGCTAATGGGATCTTTCTAGGATAATAAGTATTTGAATGAGCAAGTTATTGTGGCATAAGTAACTTGCTGACT
Organism: Vidua macroura; assembly: GCF_024509145.1. Classification (NCBI taxonomy): domain Eukaryota; kingdom Metazoa; phylum Chordata; class Aves; order Passeriformes; family Viduidae; genus Vidua; species Vidua macroura. Next base: position 10,711,117 of record NC_071575.1, on the reverse strand, counting down.
GCTGGCTCTGATCTCTCACATTGGATTTATGTATTAAAGGAAAATAAGTGTGACATCTACTTAGTTGTGATGGTGATTAATTTCTGATGATCAGCTGATATTCTGAGATAGAGCAACTGGGTGTTTCTGGAACTTATACAGGGGTGTTAACCTAAGTGTCCAAGAGATTTCATGTGCTAATTTTCTGGTTTTGTACCTTGTACTGCTTCTTTAACTTAATTCTTAAACAGAATTTCAAAATATGCTACTTCTTGTATAACAGCACTGTGCATATGTTTGTGTGCACTTTATGAATATTTTGCCAGCTACTTAGAGGTTAGTTGCCTTTAACCACCATGTCATTAAATATCCCTACAGAGAAAATATTAAGGCTTATCCTTGTTCACTGATGCAGAATAATTTTAAATCAGTCTGACTTCATTATTTTGATACACTTCATTTTTGTCTCCGTGTTCCTTCAGGCTTCCGACTTGATTATCACCCCAGCTACAACGTTCAAGGAAAAACCAGACCCCACTGGTTTGGTGTTTGGAACTGTGTTCACTGATAATATGCTGACAATTGAATGGTCTTTGGCTTCAGGATGGGAGAAACCCTATATTAAGCCACTAGAGAACCTCTCATTACATCCAGCCTCCTCGGCCCTGCATTATGCTATTGAAGTGAGTAGTAAATTGATTTGGAAACCACCATTTTGTTTTATTTGCTCTGGAAGCCACAGCTTTGTAGTACAAGGAGTATTACTGCCTTCAGTTCATTAGTATTGAGTTACATTTTGTTTTGTTAACTGGTGTTCTTCCAGAATAATTGCATTATTTACAACGGGGTTATGTGTAACACAGAAGCAGCTGTGGCCTGGGGATGCCACTTAAAGTCCTAGCCTAGGGAAGGTGAGCTCTTTCTTGAGTGATGATAAACTTATTTTAAAAACCATTCTTGTTCACTGACAATGGGTTACTGTCCAGTTACTGTCTCTGATGTGTGTAAGACCATGAGCTTCTCAGAGTAGCTTTAATTTGGGGGCTGAACACGCACTTTGTAAAAGTTACTTGAAGCTGGTTTTAAGGTTGGTAGCTTGCATTGCAGGACAGACTAGGCAGGTGCTTGTTTGAAACTCTGAACCAGTCCCTCGAGCTCAGAGCTAGATCTGATGCACTCAGTGTATACAAGTGTGTTTAAGGAGAGAACAGAGAGTGAGGAACCTTGGGACATAGAATGTTAAGTCGGAAACCAGCGTGGTTAAAGTTTCCGTGCTTAGCTGATTGCTGCCTACAGCTGCCTTTGGTGCCTGCAGAGCAGCTTGGGCTGTACTCACACCTGTGTGGGGACCCCAGCAGGGCACAGAACCTGAAATGGAAGCCCACTTCTCCCACTTCTTGGTAGGTGGGAGTGTCTCCACTGAACTGTGTGGAGTTGCTTGTGCTGCTTTTATTATTTCTTGTATTTTTCCTTTTTTCCTTTTTTTTTTTTTTTTTTTTTTTTTATTTTAACCACTGGTACAAGGGAAGCTTTCCCTGCTGGTTGTCCCTGAGCTCTTGCCTTCACCATTTTTATTTTGACTGATTCTTTCCTCATCTAGTCACCAAGCCTCCAGAGGTCCTGTGTAAATTACAGAGGCCCCTGTGGCTGAGGCTGCAGCTCTTGATCTGCCCAGGAAGTAAGAAACCACGCTGGAGTCCCATATCTGTATTTCACTCTTAGTAGCATATTGCTTTAATGCTCGGCCTCTGGCCTGGTCTGAAATCATTGCTAATATGAATATGCTCTTATTTTTTTTCTTTTTTTTTTTTTTTTATTCTTTTGCCCTTATTGCATCACATTTCCTCTAGCCAAGAGGACAGACAGAGGAGAATCTGGTGTCATTGCTGTGGCTCAATGAATACACAGTGGGTATAATGAAAGTGATGAGTTTGGCATTCCCTCCCCTTTCTCCTTGCCCTTCATGATGCAGTGTGGTAATCTGGATCTGCTGAACCCCAGATCCAGCTCCTGTGATGTACAGATGTCGGATAATACTGTTCTCACACCACTATAGCAACCAACCATCAAGCAACCACAGCAGTTGCTTTCATTAAAGCTGAACATTTCTGGAACACATCACTGTCTCCCTTTTTTAATGAGTGAAAGGTTTTACTGAGCTCTGGAAGATTAAAAGCGTTTCTTTTTGGAGAAAAATATTTAACATCTTGAGAAGGCTTTGTGTTTCAGTAATGATGTGATTCTTACTTCTGTCAAACCATTGATCAACTCTTAGTAGTGACGTTCCTCCCTTTTCCCTCTCATTAAAAATTCTGTGAATGTGTTTGGGAGAAGGGTGGTGGGGGGGAAGTGTGTTCTGTGATAAGAAAGCAACATTCCAGTCATGTGCTACCAGTTAGTGACTGGCCCTGTAAAAATCATACCAAAATATCAGCCAGGTGACCAGCTATGCTATCCTTTATTAAAGACTTCTTTTTTTTCCCTCATGGTTCCCATGTCTACTCTAAGAATAACTTTTTTTTTCAAAATTGTGCCAAGCTTTTAATAAGGTTGGCATTGCCATAGGACTAAGACAAGTTTTGAAGGCAAAAAGTCCTGGATTCTAATTCTGGTTCTGCTACATAATTGGCACAAAGCCTGAGGAAAATTGTTGGGATTTTGCAACCCAGTTACAACCCAATTAAAATTTGTCATGTGGAAGGACCTAGGTCTGCCATGGAACTGCACACAAGTTTTCTAAATATTGTGTTTCTCTGATCCTTATGGAAAAGTATCATAGAATTTGAAACCTGAGATACTCTGTTAAAATTACTTGTGCACAAATACAGGATTATTTTTTCCCAATAAAAAAGCTGCATATCTAGACTTCCAACCACATAGGATGCAGCCACTTTTTGTGGAACAGTCAGAGGAGGAGAAGCCTGAGGAGGCTGACAGCAGTGATGCAGTTAAATTCATAGAACATAGACTGAAATTTAATGAACAACGAAATGCTTTGGAAGATAAAATTCTAAGAATCTGACCTGTTGTCTGTAAGCATAAGTGAGCCATTAATACTTAATCTAAATAAGAGTTGTGTATACATATATATTAACATGAGCTTATATAATATGTGTTTTCTGTCTATAAGTATAACCAAAATCACCAGTCTGTAACTGAAAATAACTGGATATTTGGTGGGTTTGTTTTTTGATGTGATTAGGAGATGCTGGGAGGGCATTGATAGGATAAGGGTTTCTGATTGTCAGCAACAGTTGTCTGGGATAACTATGTTTAAATTTCCTATAAAGTATATAGAGAAAATATTTTCATGCATTTTATCTTAAGAGTAAGGCTGTGTCTCTCATGCAGGCTAAATCCCATTCCACAGCATAGGGGTATAAGGGGGAAATACCTGACCAGCTCCTGCTACAACTACAGCAAGAACTTTACAAGAATTCTCTCAATTGCCATATTCTATACTTCCTAACAAAAGCGTGTTTTGGACAGAGCTCTAAAAATAATTAACATATATATAATATAATTCTATAGATTCCTTATGGAAGTGAAAATGCTCTTTCGACTCAGGTATTAGTCAGGATGTGAGGGAATCATTAAGCCAAACACATGATACAAATTTTAATTGCTGTAACCAAATTATGAAAAAAAAAAAAAAAAAAAGATGACAATGAGGAATTCTGAAGTTGGTATTACAAAGATGACCTGCCTGTACTTCAGATAAATCTATCCCACTGGAGTGTATTGCCAGGATTCACTAGTTAGCGTTTTTGTGTTTGAGTGCTGCGAGCAGGAAGGTGAAGCTTTTCTTTCCAAAATTTGCACGGATCATTGCGGTGTGACGTGTCTCAATTACTACTTGGTCTCTCTCCCTCCTTCTCTGGCTTGGCAGCTGTTTGAAGGGATGAAGGCGTACCGAGGAGTGGATGGCAAAATCCGTCTCTTCCGCCCGGCCCTCAACATGGACAGGATGGCTCGATCGGCGCGGAGAACAACTCTGCCAGTACGTACCCAGGGCACCTCCTGCTCCTTGAAACAGGCTCCTCAGAGCAGGATTTCATTGTCAGAGTCCAAATCTCTACAGCTTTTCAGTAGCAGCATTTATCAAACACTTGAGTCTTTGGTCGTGTGGTAAAACTTTAACAGATCTTACTCATTGAAGGAAACCCTTTAAGAGCTCGTTTTAAAATCAGAACGGTGAGTGTTTTGCTTTCATTGTTGTCTCTCTGCTGCCTCAGAGTGTTTCTGAGGGATGGGTGCTATTCTGCAGACAGCTGTCTGATTTGCTCTGGTGCTGATGTTCTCCCTTTTCTTCTTTGCACTTCAGTTAAGTTGTTCAGCCTCTTGAGTACCTTTGGTTTTGGTCATGCCAGTAACTTAACACCGCTTTTAGCAATTGTATCTTGGCCGGTGAACTTCCTCCTAGGCTTGTTAGCTTAGTTGCTGTAGAACTTGGGAACTTTGGGAGACTTGCTGGCCCCTTGGAGTTGTAAATCAGAGCACTCTTCTGTAGAAGAGGTGATGCATGCCCGGCTGAGTTGGCTGCACAGGGAGTTCTCCACATCCTTTGGAGGCAAGAGGGGTCAGTGGCTCCTTTTTACCATCTCAGGAGGATACTTTGGAGCAAAGGAGGTCACTCCGGATACTGCACAGTAGCTAAGACCATTAAATGCTGTAAGGAATGAACCCAAGGAAGATGTGAACCTCTACAGCGTGTCATTGTTGCATATCCTGAGGAAGTGTTCCCTGGAGCATGTGGATCTGTAAAGACCACAAAGCCTTCCAGCTTTATTTCTCCATGCGTTTTTTTTCCTTTTCTGTTCCTTGCCAGTCTTTTGACCAGAACGAGCTGTTGGAGTGCATCCGTAAGCTTGTGGAAGTGGAGCAGGAGTGGGTCCCATACTCAACCTCTGCCAGCCTCTATATCCGTCCTACCCTCGTTGGAACTGAGGTGTGCAATTTTTTTTTTTTTTTTTTTTTTTTTTTTTTTTTTTTTTTTTGTTTTGTTTTGTTTATTTAGGTACGAGGCAAAGTTCTTCATCCACACAGGGAAATATTCAGCAGTCAGTAGGTGACAGGATGAAGTTTGGGGGCAGATTGGTTTTATGGTTTTATTTCAGAGTCCACAGCACGAATTTAAGGTTGACCACACTGCCACTCAGTGGGCACACTGGTTCAGTGCACGGAAAATAAACGGAGTTTCCTCCCACTACTCACAGTGGGAATGGAGCAATATTTGTTAATTGGGGTTGTGCTGAAGGGATAGTTGTACCTGACATGGTAATATTAAAATCCTAATAATTCGGAGAGAGCATGATGGAGCACAATTTCCTGTGTACGTTTCGTAATTTCAAGTCATGCCTGAACTTAGTGAGGAGTTTTTGGAAGATTTTATCCTTCAAATTAAGATGTCTCTGAAGAGACACACACTTTCAGCAGAGCTAAGGATTAGTCCCTCTGTCAATTATTCTTGAAAACTGACCTTCTAAGAGGCTCCTTATCAAATAGGTACTAATGTGTCCTCTCGGAGTTTCATGTGTGAGTCAATTCTATAGTGTTGATAAAGGGAATTAGAAACTGAGAGTTTATTTTATTAAATCCTTCAGGGTTCTTCTTTTCAGCAGTAGCAAGAGAAACATACAATGGTAGAGCATAGGACAAGGAAGCTAAAGAATGTAGGTTCCAAACTAGGTAAGCTAAACTCCTGCAGTATTCCTAAGTAGTTACCGTATGTGAACACTTTACATTTCACATAGGTTCTACGACTCCATTAATTTAATACTTTTAAACTAGTTGCAGATTTTCAGATTAAAGAATCTCCACTCAGTGACTTTAAGGTACTGATATTAAAATTGGGGTGTTTACCCCTGTTTTTATTTTCGGAAGTTCTTTTGCTCTGAGCTTTGTTTCAGGATAGCCAACACTTGTGGCCTTTCCACTAACACATGCTGTTTCCAGGTTGCAGGTCCTAGTAGTTTTTTATGAATCACCCCAATCAGAAATCACCCCAATCTTTTGAATGGTCACATCAGCAAAAATATCAAGATCTCAGTTAATCCTGTTAGAAGTCTTTCTGAAGCAGTAGGGTAGACAGAAATCAAAGGAACCCTTTCAGCACCTGGAGAACTCTGGCCAACACCAGACTTCTTACCTCCACCTTCAAGTATTGATGGTGATTTGGAGTGTGAGAAGCCATCTCTCAGAGAAGAGGGGGAGAAAAAACTCTTACATTGTTGGTTATTTCCTGTGCTGTTGTGTGAGCCATTTTTAGCAGGCAAATAGTTTTAGCTGTCACACAGGCATTCAGAGAGCCAGCACTCAACTCTAACAATGCCAGTTCTAAGTGGCGCTGGACAGTTCTTCTCACTTAATGCAGCTGAAAATGGTTTCTCCACTGTTGTTACTGCTAGGAGTGTCTTGCCACTCCCTCCCCCAGAAGGCTTTGTGGGCTTCTGGTATGATGAATTAATATTATTATATTCATGTATTATATTATATTTTATTATATTGTATTGCATTATATTCTACTATGTTGTATTTTATTATATTCTATTATATTGTATTATATTATGTTGTATTATATTGTAATCTATTTATATAATTGTATAGCACTTTGTTAAGCTAATCTTTGAATTCTCAAGAATTTGAAACTGTTGGAGAGTACTAGAATAACATATAGATAAATGGAATGGCTGTAAGTGAATGATAAGACTATCTAAAATTAGGGTTGTTGTGTTGCTTAGATGGGGGAAAATTATATTTTTTATTCATTGCAGCACTTTCCACTGTCCTGGTAAAAGTACTTATGCTGTAGTTCCACTGAGAGCAGTGTTTCAAAAGCTGATGGTGCAGCCCCTCTTGTTTGAAGGACATCAGTAACTTTTGATTTGTTTACATTTCTTCATTTTCAGCCTTCCCTTGGAGTGAAGAAGCCAACCAAAGCCCTGCTGTATGTCATTCTGAGCCCTGTGGGCCCTTACTTTGCAAGTGGAAGCTTTAATCCAATATCCTTATGGGCAGATCCAAAATACGTAAGAGCGTGGAAAGGGGGAACAGGAGACTGCAAAGTGGGAGGGTAAGAAAACATCATCCTGTATTTTCTACACAGTTCACAAAGCAGATTTGGTTTTTAGTAAAGTATCAAATCCAGCAGAAATAGAGACATTAAATGCAGTATTTAAATAAACAACGTACTACAATGAAGAGTTCAAAATTGTACTTTGCTAATATTATTTATGCAACTCAGTTGCGTATTTTTGTTTGAATATTACAGCCAATTGATTTTTTTGCAGTATGTCAAGCTGAAGAACTGCATCTGGAAGGTGTCCATGTAATACTTTGGCTCTTGCCCTTGCAGCAGTTGACACTGAAGTTACCACTTAGTGCTGCATCATCAGTGCAGCAGCCTGCTGCCAGCTGAGCAGGGAGCAGCTCTGGCTGCTGACCTCCTTCCTTGGATTGTCCTAGCCAGGAGTTTCTTTGCTAGACAGGAGTCAGTGGCTGTCAAGTGCTGCTCAGCTGAGCTGGCAGAGTAAGCAGAGGGCAGGAAAATAACTTTCCTTCGTTCAAGCCGATCTTCAGAACCTTTGCTCTTTGTTTATGAGATTTTGCTTGCTTCTAGAAATAGATTGTTTCCTGTGGATCCTTCATACATGAGCTGTGAAAAAGAGTAGTCTGGAGTCATTACCAATTTGATTTGTGCCCAGAGGTGAGAACTTGGCTTCAGTGTGGTCAGCATTTTGGAGCTGCTGACTTTGTGTCTGGACGGCTGTTGAAGATCAGAAGCAAAAAGGGGTTTTTTTGCCCCTCAAAGCAGCAGGCATTATTCAGTCAGGTTCACTCTGTAGGCAGCATTTTAGAAAAATTTGCTCCTAAAGGATATGGAATTAATCTAGACACAATTGCATTTCCTGAAGATGCTAGTTCTCTTAATATCTTTTATTAAGAAAAAAAAAAACAAACCTTCACCTCTGGTGTTATTTGTGTTCCAAGAGTTTCATCTAACATAAATCACCCATCTGACATGAGGTAGATGAATTTAATAAAAAACAACCAAAAAAACCCCAAGAAAAACACCAAAACCTGGAGGGGAATTGTTGCTCTCTATCCAGGATGCCAACTGCTAAATAAAGGTGAATGCTTTCTGAGGGTTTTTTGTGGCAATAATTAGAATGTCCAGAATATGGAACAAGAGGTATGTTTGATACAATTTGGATGGATATGTGTGAGTTTTTGGTGCTGTTCAGCCCTTCAACGTTTTTGGGTTGTAGGTACAAACAATCTAGTAAAATACTGGTGGAGTACTTCTAGTGAAAATATCCCAGGGCCAAGCAGTGACTGTTGCAGAGCACTTGCTCATGAGGTAGATGTGCACAAAATCTTGTTTAAATTGGGAAGATGCCCAACCAGGTACTCATAATTCTTTGGTTTTTTTTTTTTTTTTTTTTTCCCTGAAGGAATTACGGTTCTGCTCTTTATGCCCAGCAAGAAGCCCTGGAGTTTGGCTGCCAGCAGGTTTTGTGGCTCTATGGAGAAGATCACCAAATAACTGAAGTTGGAACAATGAATCTTTTTCTCTACTGGATAAATGAAGATGGAGGTATGGTAACATAAAGTGTGAAAACTTTAACAGAGCAGATGATTGGGACTGTAATTCACAAAATGATTGGTAGAATGCAGATCATAATCTTTTTAATTAAGATGGCTTAAAAGGAATTGCCTGTTCTGAAAATTCTGGGTCACTGTTAGTTGTGAGAGAGGAGATTCTGGAGCAGCTGTGAGTGCTGCCTGCTGATGACAGACTAAACTGCTGGGCTGGTCCACATGCTCAGAAGGGCAGAGTTCAACCATGCACAAGGTCACATGTCAGCTTTGTGTCAGCAGGATGTTTGGGCTCCAAGGAGGTGTTGGCTCAGAAGCAATGCAGATGTGCTAAAAGGCAGCTTAGAGCTGTGTAACTCTTCAGACTTTGTAGCTTTGGGTATGAGTGGCTCCCATCATCACTTGCTGGCCAGTCAAATATCTATAACCATATCCAGAAGTATTTCAGCATCCAATCCAAAACTGTTTTCTTTGAAGAACTTGAAGTTCTATCCAGTGGTGGCAGCAAGAGAAACATGTCAGTAAGTGTCAGGTATCACTAATGCTCAAAAGATGCTTTCAAGATTTATCATCATTCTTGAACCTGTTTTTACCTCTTTCAACCCACAATCATCTCTGAGCAAGGTACATGCTGAGTAAACTATTAAAACTAACTATTAAAAACAGCCAACATCTCAAAACCACCCATTGGGTATGCAATTATTCAACGCCTGTGATAAATGCACCTGATAACTGCTTTGGAAGATTACAGGCAAGGGAATAAAAGACTTTTCTTCCCTTTTTTTCCCAAGAAGAAAGAAGACTTCCTTCTTGAATAAAATTAATTTTTTTCTCTCCAAGAAAATGAAGTGTTACTGAATTTTTGCATGGCAGCAGATGCAGGGGTCAGACTGATTTCATTCTAGTGCCACGGGTACCTTTGAAAACTGTCAGCTTTCTGCAGGAAACAGGCAACATTTTGTGGGGATAGCAGTGTGCCTTGGATAATGTAGTGTGATTGGGATCCAGCTACCTGACTCCCATCTCCAGTTCCGTTGCTTGTTCTTCTGCAAAATCTTTACCACATTTGTAAGAAGAGGGATAATGCTCCCTCAGTGCTGAATGAGTCTGTGAAGCTTTATGAATGAAGTGATAAATATTAGACGTTTATTTGTCAATGTAGATATTTATGTGGAACTTAGCTGGAAAAACATGAAAATAGATTTTGGCTCGTTCTGCCCAGGGAAGGACACTGAAGCAGGGACATAATTAGAATTCAATGTTCTCGTTGTACTTAAACCAGGAATATGCAGGAATGACGCAGCTGCAGCCCCATGCTGTTCCAAAGACCTGCCAATAACTGTGCCCCCAGTGCAGTGCTCAATGGTGCTATTGTGAGGTGCCTGTAGCAAACAACTTGTAATTCCTGCCACCCAAGAGGGCTGTCTGCTGGCAAACCTGTCATGTCATTTCACAGGATGTGGGCATTATCCTCATGGAGCACTTTGCTGTCTCCCAGGGTGCTGAGTAACTCTTAATTTGTGGGGTTTTTGGCTGAGAACCACCCGTGCTGCCAACGTGTGTCATCACATACCTGTCTGTGGCTTTGGTGCTTGTCATTGTGTTCTGTCCCTTCAAAAAGGACACTCACTCGGGCTGTGGTTTGGTTTTGTTATGCAAATGCTGCAGCTGAGAGGGATCAAAAAAAGTGAGGCAGAAATTGCAGATCATCATCAAAAGAAAATGCCCATCTTTGTGTGCTCTGAGGTCGCTGCTGGGAGATGAACTGCTCTCCTTGGTTTGTAACCAGAGGCTTATCCCAGTAAAGCCTGGACTGGGGGACAGCCATGCTCCCAATGGGAGTAGGCTTTCTCTGCAGCCTTTGTGTCTGGAGGTGGCATGTAGTCCTGGATGGCAGGAGGAGCCTGAAAAAATATTTTGTTTGTAACATTAAGGAGGGAGTAGGGGGGAAAAAACTGCTAAATTTTTGGTAAAACAGCATGACTTGCTCCATACTGTTCTTGTATTCCCACTGCTGCTCTGAGGCTTTTAGTATGGCCAAAACTGGATCCCTCTATTGCATAAATACTTAATTCATCAAATCCTATTTATGTTCACTAAGTGAAAAATTTAGTCACCCTACAGCCCCTTCCACATGCCTCTTCAGAGCATGTAACTATCCCAGGAAACTCTTGACATTGAAACTCGCTTCCTGTCACAATGTCTGCTGTTCTGCCTAGAATATAGGCTTGGCTTTGTGGAAAACCTTGAAATTTAAACATCTGTCCAACCTGATTGCTAGCTATGAAATCTGCGTGCAGTTTTGAAAAATTCCATTTCTTCAAAATGATTTGCAACCGTTTGGGCTCTACTTCTGTCTTTAATGTTAAGGCATTGTGAATAGTATTCAGGAATTATTTAGTATTTGTGTGCTGCTATTGAAATGGTGATTAATAGTCCCCACTTCAAAATTTAATAAATTAAAAAGTAAATCTGTTAAAAGAGTCTCTGGAACAATCAGGTGAAATTTAAGGCAAGTTTGCTAAATATTCTGTAGTTGGAATATTAGTTGTGCCACAGAAATGTCTTGTACAATTACAGTACTAACGAAATCAGGATTGTAGCTTCTGTTCTAGTAGAAAGCCCCAGTAATAGAGTGGAGGGGAGAGCAGCAAATGAATGAGGTGGCAGACAAAGCAAAGGATGAAAAAGTAATCGAGGAAATCAAATTAACAGACAGACAAATGCAGTGATTGCACGAGGGAAGAGTTAAAGAAAAGCCTGAGGGAAGTAAGGACAAAGACCCAGGACAAACTGGTAGAAGCTGTTAATATCAGTGAAAACGGGGTTTTCTGGGTTCTCCTTGATCCTGAAGTTCACTTGGAATGTATCACTTTGCTAAAATATATATTTGGGTGAATTTCTCATCATTGTTACAGCGTGACTAGTCCTGAAGGCATCCCAGGAGTGCAATCTTACCTGCTCTGTGTTCATAAGCACAGGTGTTTAAAAGCTGAAGTTGTGTAACATGGAAGACCTCGCTTGAAAAACCCCTTTAAACACTCTGATGGAATTCTGTTGTTAGAGCAAGCCTATAGCAGGTTTAACAGGACACTGGGCAGGCAGTACTGCTAGTAGAGCTATAATAGGAATCAGCTGAAGAGAAACACTCTCATTTTCCCTCAAATGCTCTGCTCCTGCTTTTTGCAGCTATATATTTTAAGCCCATCAAAATAATTCAGAAGGCAAGTGGAGTCTGTGAGCTCACAGTCTGTTTTTTGGGAGATGGACACACTGATGTCATATGGAGCCTGGTTTGGCATCAGTTCACAGAGAGGATGAGCTTTTGGAATGCCATGTTGGATGGATAGTGTTATCATCTCTGCCGGATACCAGGGGAGCAGATGTTCCCTGGGTGGCCCCAGGCTGGTAGGCATCATATGTACACTTGACAAAATCCTACAGAGCAGCCTGCTTGGAACATTTTGAGACTTTCATGTCCTGTCTGCTCAGTGCTGTTTGACAGCTGGTTTGGCCTGGCACCTTTTCAAACCATCTCAAATCAATTAGTATATGTTATTGAGCTTAAAAAGGTCCTGGGCAAGATCTGTGGCAACATCAACAGACAGAGAAGTGTAATCACAATCTTTGGTGTCAAAGTCCACGGTATCTGAAGTTTTCTGTTAGCGAAAGGAGTGTATTAAATTGTGACTGCATCACAAATGCAGAATATCAGGTTTTCAGTGTTTAGAATCAGGTGAGCCCTGTGGCTCATGGAAAGTTTTAAAGTCTTCTCCTTGTGATAGTTGTGCCAGAATTAGGACCAGACATGCATCACAAATAGCAGTGATGCTAGACAGACTCCAAAAAGGGAATGCTGTTATTCCTGACTGTATGAGAAAGAAGAGAGGGCTTGCGGCATCGCACTCTTTCTCCCAGGTCCAGAGCAGCTCCGGCGCCCTTCGGCGCCGCCTCCCCCCGGACGCCCGGGTCCGCCGCTTCTCTCCCGTGTGCCGCTGGCACCAGCACGCAGGTCAGGGTCTGCCGGGTTCTGTTGCCAGCGCGAGGGTCCAAGGCAAAGAGGGAAGGAATGTCCAAATCACCCACAAGGAAAGCAGGAAGGCTTTATTGTCGTGGAGAGCTGCGGTGGGGGGGGTAGCGACCCGCGCTTCCCACTCCACGTGGGGGAAATGGCGCCGGGACCCGGGAGGGAGGGGGATGATATAGGGGATGTGATAGGGAGGGCAGATGCTGCCCCCCAATCTGTGCAGGTGCCTCAATGATGACGTAGGACAGCGACCAACCAGGGAACCACAGGGGCGGACACCGAGCCTCAGGCTGAGTGGGATCGTGGGGATGGGGCGGCGGACACGGAGGGGTTCCTGGGGCCAGATGGGGGAGTGGTCACAGGAGTGGCAGGGGGGAAAGCCCAACGGCAGGCAGCTTGGGGCCAGAAAACACAGAGGGAGGAATACACAGGGGAAGCGCGGTGGTACACAGGACTCGGCTAGCTAACACAAATAAGAACCCCTAAAACCCAATCCCAGGATGCAACAAGGGCTGATGGAATTAGAAGTCTGGGATAGGTTGAGGAATGACACTGTGGGCTAGTCAAACCAGAGCAGAACATACAGCCTGTTCTAGGGCAACATTTCTATACATTTTGGTATGGCAGTTTACACCTATTACTGATATGTGTATAGATCCTCGCAAGAGGAATATGGAAGCACTGGTAGGAGAGTCCAAATTAATAAATCGAGGGCTGGCTGCTTTAGAAAGTAACAGATTCTTTCCTGAGAGAGTGGACAGTGAGTAGCACATTCAATGAATTTATCCTTCACGTCCCCTATCCCGTCCCAACTCCCAGTGCCCCCTCTTGCAGAGTGGGGGAGCCCAGGATATTCTCAGTCCAGAGCTGGCAGGCAGTGTTTGTGCACAGAAATATCTTCTTGAGTGCTGAAAACAGTACTGAGCAGCTGAGGTCAACCTGCTCCCACACACCAAGGACAAACATCATGTTTCTCTCTTCTACCCAGCTGCAAGTATTCACAGGATTTGTAGAAATATTCTAATGAGAAGTTCTCCTTTGAGAAAGGTTCAGTCAGGCCTAGATTCAGTGATCCTTTTGCAGCCAGGGAGAAAGGGGACATAATGTATATATATCCAGGTTTTTATTGGGTTTTTTACGTCACCTAGGTAAAAAATAAACAAAACTCTTAATGGTTTGTGGATTTATTGAGCAGGGATAGTATCATTATAAGGTAAAGAAAGAAAAAGGATTATAAGTAGAGAAATAAAATGGTTAGGAAAAAATATGAAGAGTACTACTGAAAGACTCTGGATGTCTTGACTTCTCGTGCAAATTTGAGACTGTCTTAAAAGCATCTGTCTGAAAAGAGTAAAAGGTCAATCTTCTCTGATAATAGAAACCAGTGAGTACAGTATGGCTTAAAATGAAAAAGATTAACTCTGACTGCTGCAGAGATGACATGGAAGAACAAATGATATATAATGATAAATGATGGCTTAAAATGAAAAAGATTAACTCTGACTGCTGCAGAGATGACATGGAAGAACAAAGTCTATATACAAACCTGTGTTTTAAGTATTTACCGAGCATGGATTCTTTAACCAAGTGTTTATTGTTTACCATTTATCTGCCATTTCATTAGTTTTGTTAGATGAACGTTTATCTACTGCTCTTTTTCAAAAGCAAACAAGAAACACTAGCTAACAAACCAAACCAGCTGAACAACTTGAATAATTGTTGTTGGATTTTTCTTAGGATTGCTCTAATATTGTAAGTAGAAAATGAGCACAGCAAAAGGGTGTCTGGACTACAACAAAGGATCATTAAGAAGTCTCCTCCCAAGGAGGGTTGGCAAAATTTCCACTGCTTTGCTGGTTCATTAAATGAACTTCAAAATTTTTGGTAAATGTTGCATATAGCTCCTGTGAAATGGATATGCTAAATCCTCTTTTCCTGAATTAAGTAAAACATTTCAGGGAGAGTTGTGATGTGCCCTGGGATTTTTAGGCATGACTTTCCCTCTGCCTTTCTTTTGTGATTCTGGAGACTGAACCATTTCATGGTTTGCAGTGGAAACACAGTGCAGTTACACAGTTATGCATAGAATGTACTGAGGAATAAAACCACCTACAAGGCATTAGGCATGTGTATATTCATGTATTAAATATGTTTCTTCCCTGCCCAAAAGGTGGGGAAGAAACATATTTAATACATTAATATCTAAAGGTTATAATAAAAGGTTAATATAAAAACGCTCAACAACAACTTACTTGAATTGAGTATCTGTTTGTGTTCTTGGAGAACTCTGATAAATGTTGCATCTTACAGGGTGGAGATTGTTTTTGATGCCACAGAATCATGGAATATCCTGAGTTGTAAGGGACCCATGTGTTTGGTGTAGCATAAGTCAACTTTTGTTTGTTTGTTTCTTTCTTTGTTTTTCAACCAATGCTTTTTTGTTTGGCAGAAAATGAACTGGCAACGCCACCTTTAGATGGCATCATCCTTCCAGGAGTGACAAGGCAAAGCATTTTGGATCTGGCACGCGACTGGGTGAGTGTTTTGGCAGTAATGGTTTCAACTGTCATGTTATAACTTCAGCAGAAGTAAACATTTCTGGTGCTCAGTATCCTAAAGTTCAACTGATTTGGTTAAATCATATGATCATAGACCAGTCTGGCTTCCTAGCATCATACAAAGGCCTGGGTTGGAGGGGACCTTAAAGTTCATCTCATTCCAGCCCCCTGCCATGGGCAGAGCCACCTTCCACTGTCCCATGCTGCTCAGAGCCCATCCAGCCTGGCCTTGGAAAGGACCTTTAAAGGCCATCTATTCCAGCCTTCCTGCAGTGAGTAGGGGCATCTTCCATTAGATGTGATTGCCCAGAGCTGTGTCCAGCCTGTCAGAAACCCTGCTTTCAAGGTGCCCTGGATGTCACCTCTGCCTTTCAGCCTGTCACCCCACCACACAGCTTGGTGGCGCTGACAAAACTTGCTGAGTGTGCACTCAGTCCCTTTAAGCTAATGGGAGCTCAGGGTGTGCTAATGCAGGGATTCTCAGGAACATCACCAGAATACCCACACCTGTCACACAGAACAATACCAAGCTTGTTAAAGTAGCTCCATGCAGTATTTAACATGAAAATTCTCATTAAATCCACTGGTACCAGCAACTTAGAGCAAGGAAACAAAGAATTACTGTGCATGACCACAGCTACCCTTCAGTCATCAGCTCATTATTTCTGCATTTAGTTCTCATGCTTCCAACCTTGTTTCTGCTAATAAGCATGCAGCCTGCCCAGCCACAGTCTTGAAGTCATCTGTCTGGTTCCTGTTCCTGTTCTGTAGTGCAGCAATCCAAGAGCTTATTTGCACACTTGAGACTAGATCATACCTTGAGATGCAGCAAACTCTGCTTTGCTGTATTCAAAGGTTTGATTGCAGTCTGGGTAAGGATGCTACACAGCCAAAGGCTCATCAAGCCCAGTATCCTGTCTCCTGGATTTGGCTGGGATTATGCTTAGAGTGGGTTAACAGGAATAACACGTACTTGAAATAAAAATTTCAAAGTCTGATGTTTATTTTTTTCTTGAAACACATCCCTTCAGTTAATTCCTGTGCATTCTTCAACTCTTGTAGAAGGTAAAACACTTCCAGTATTAAGACTGCAGTGCAAATGGCTTTACTCATACCTGCAGTACACTTAATTTTTGTATGTGACAGCTGTGTGCAGGCTACAGTGGAATGTTTCACTAGGGATTAAAAAAATAGATCACATAAATTGGCCTGGCAGGTGAAATTAATCAACAGAATGTATCTTGCTTATGAATCGTCTGAGAGTGGGATGCAGAGGCTCTCTTGATATAATTGTGTAATTTTTGGACAAACACTAACATGCTACAGACCATGAGTACAGAGATCCAGTGTCCCATAACAATTGAACATTTCTTCTTTGTTATTCCCTAATGTGATACTGATACTCTGCACCAAAACAGAGGGAAGTGCCACTTAATCATCAGCATTGCATCTGGCAAACCACTGGCATCTTTGTAGAGCATTCTTCTGATGAAAATCTATCTTGTGTGATACTGGCACGTTTGAAAAGATCACAAGATCAGAGTCAAAACGTGACTTACTGTCACTAGGCTAAAAGTCCTATTGGAAATGTTTCTGTGTAGAAAACAAAACCAGTAATGTTTTTAAACTTTTTACAATTTTTATGGTTGCTGCTTCTTGTGCAGGGAGAATTCAAAGTGTCTGAGCGATATATCACCATGAGTGACCTGACAGCTGCCTTGGAAAAGAGCAGAGTAAAGGAGATGTTTGGTGCTGGAACAGCTTGCATTGTATGTCCCATCTCTAAAATTTTATATAAGGGCAAGGTAAGGAAATGTCTCTTTCTTTTTACCCCTTTCCTTCTTTCTTCTGAATTTTATCACAGTTAATTGCAACTGAAGCCAAGGGAGGTAGAAAAGGTGCACTGCCTGGAAAGATGAACAGTGTCAGTGTGTTGCTTTCCAAGTGAGTTACTGGTTGTCAGAAGGGAACTTCTGTCATCTGGGGTTTTTCCCAATAGCTGAAAATATAAAATCTCAAGTTCTGAGAAGGTGAATGAAAAAAACAGTTCCCAGCCTGTTTGCAAATGTAGAAGAATAATTCTTCCACATTTCTTTTATTCAGTATTTTTTGCTAAGATGCCTGGGAAGGGTGAGGAGAGAAAAGACTTTTACAGGGAACCAAATTTCTGAACCACTGCTGTCCTTCCTTCTCAAGTTCCTCTCTTGTTCCCTCCTCATTGCAGGGATCTCAGCTCTGGTGGAAGAGCTGTTTCAAGACAGTGCACAGCTGCTTTCACCCACTGTTCACCATATGAGAGATTTCTCCTGCACAGGTGGAATTCCCCAGGCATTCAGACTGTTAAAGCTGATTTGATGCTATTTAGTCAGCACAAAGTTAGTTCAGAGGACTAGGGGGTAGTGCAGCTGCATAAAGGGTTGTGCTTTGTCCACTAAACATGATAAGTACAATAAATGTCTGTTAGGTGATACTTCCTGAATGAATAAAATAAAATAAAATAAAATAAAATAAAATAAAATAAATGTATTGATATTGCCTGATGCTAAGATAATATGAGACTTTGAGGTGCTGAGTGAGAAGTACTGTAAATATAAGTGTTGTGTTTCTACACAATATACTTTGAAATGAAATATTGTATATAATGTTACTACTCTTGCTTGCACAGTATTCCCTCCATTTCGGACAGATCTCTTGAAAGGCTTAGATTAGCCTTTATTGAACTGGAGCATAACAGTTTAACTCTCTAAGTTTTCACTGGCTTAGCAACACCCTCCTGTTTAAAAAAACCAACTGACCAACCAAAAACCCAATAAAAACCCCAAAACTAACCACCCTTTCCTTCTCATAAGGAAGGCTAGCCAGCATGATAAATATTTATTAAAAATTTTGGCAACCATAACGTATTCATATATATGTAAAGCTATTATTACATGTTATTCTCTTTCTCTCCCCTTCTCCCTCTCCTTTATTCCATGACAGCACTTGCACATCCCAACTATGGAGAATGGGCCTGAGTTAACAACCCGTTTCCTGAATAAGCTAAGTGATATCCAGGTAAGGTGTTTTCTATAACCAGGTAAAATAATAAAAGGTGAACATTTGAAAGGAGTGGAAAACAATATTTTTGTAGTGATGGTATAGATGGCATTATATAGTAATGTAGACCCTTTTGTCTAGTGTGATTATTCTGCCAATTTTCTTTCCTTGAGAAAGTATGGTAGAGATGAAGTATAGTATAATTTTCCCTTACTCATCTTGGAAGGTGGATAAGAGTAGCAAGATACTACTATAATCAGTGAAATCTAATAGTGTTGTTAGAGGTTGCTTTTTAAGGGAAAAAGACAGGATTATGAAGCATCTTAACCACAATCACAAATGAGTACAGGTTAATCAATAAGGCAATTAAACACTCACTGGGCACAGCCAGCTGATCACCATTTCCATTTCTCATTATCTTTCCAATCACACGGTCACTTCTCATTCTTAAAGGAGTTCCCTCCTCTGTCATGTGCTAATATCAAAGTCTGTTTGGAATCTGTGCTTTATCTCCATGTCTGGGCATAGGAACCATTTCAGGTAAAGTCAATGAGCAGCAGGTGCTGGCCCTTCTTATTAAAGTTGCCTGGGTTTTTTCCCTTTTTTAGTGTAGTTTATGGTGTGGGGGGTTTGGGGGTAGGAGAAGGGCCTTTGCAAAGCCCCCTTTATTTAAGATCTGATAGCAGTTGCTTGGCAGTATTGCCAGGATTTCTTCAAATGGATGGTTTCCGTTCTACATTTTTGGCGCCAAGTGTTCTTAGATTTGCCACTAAAATTTTTATGTTCCTGCCAGTAATCCTGTGATCTGTGTCTTTCTCCCTTGAGACAGTGAGCAGTGTAAGACAAAGATATCCAGCTTTTCCCCTGAGGGGTCCTTCCATGCCCTCCCTGATCACAGAGTGTCAGAAGGGTCAGGCTGGAAGGGCCCATAGTGGTCATCTGGTCCCAGCTCAAGCAGGGTCATCCCAGAGCACATGGCCCAGCAGTGTGTCCAGACAGTTTTGGAATATCTCCAGTGAGGGAGACTGCACACCCTCTCTGGACAACCTGTCCAGTGCTCAGTCACTGCACGATAAAGAAGTTCTACCTCATGTTCAGGTGGAACTTCCTGGGCATCAGTTCCTGCCTACTGCTTCTTGCCTTATCACCCTGGTGTTCCACCACCAGCCAAGGCTCAGGAGGAGGCTGAAAAAGTGTGTGGATTGTTACTAAACATTACTTTTCTGGGACCTTTTCACTTTACTTGCCTATTGATGTGGACCTTTTCACCTTTCAGCTGTGTACGTAGTCTGTGTTCATCTGTTACATGCCAGGAGTAATTTTGTTACTCCTGGAAAATGCTGGACTGTTAAGTATATGCTTGATTCCGGATTCTCTTCCTTCTTTAAAAAATCAGGAGAGTTAGAAGACATAATAATTGAAAACCATTTTTAAAATCATTGATTTTAAAGAGATTGGTAGTTGCTTCCCCATTAAGAGTCAATCAGTGGTTGCTGGTTGTGCTTCTACACCTTTCTATCTGTGGAGAGATGGGCTCATATCCAGAAGGACCCCACGATGTTGCACAGAAAACAATGCTGCAACACAAAAAGTGGACTACATAATAACCTTAAAATGTCAAAGGAGAATCTTTGATCAAGATCTTCTATATTCTCTACCAGGAGAAAAAAATAACAGATCTCTGTATTATCACTGGATTATTGTCATATCATTTGGACAATCTGAGGCTGTAATTCCAAAGAATCTTTCAGTTTTGAGGAATAAAGTGCAATAGAAATAGCAGTCAAACACAGCTTTGGCCTCTGTGCTGTTCTGCTGCCTGAACTGGGGCAGTGTATCTATTTCATGTTGAACCATGGGAATTTGTAAAAACGTAGAAATTCTCAGCACCACCATGTTCTGCATGTGAACCTGTGACCAGAAGGTGCAGGCTTCGTATCCACTGTCATTATACCATTTCCCTCGTGTACAGAGTGCTGCTTTTATTATTTTCATATTCTCTTCATTGTTGTGTTTCCAAGTCTGTTTTCATGCTGCTCTCTTGCAAGTCTGCCATGTTCAGTGGGAAGTCTTTAGATGTGAGCAGCTGTTCAGTGGAACCAGAGCTGCAGTGACAAATTAGAACCTCATGGGCAGAACTGATTCAATTTCTCATGCCAGTTTAAAGAGACAGTGGTGGCACTGCAATACACATTTCCCTTCCTATCACTGATTAGATATCATGATTACTAAAGGCTGATAAAGACTTCAAATTAAAGAACATACATTATATAAATTAATAGTGTGCTTATGAATGACTCAGTGATAGTACACTCTTCCATAGCTGCTGGAGTTGGAAGATTTAGGCATGAGGTTCTTTTCTCTGGGAATACCACTCATGTTTCTGTGGGTTTGCATCCATGCTTTGAGAATAAACAAGCTTTTGCTGTGCCCTTTTAGACATGGATTGAGCTGCAGCTTGGAAGCAATGGATAGAAAATAAGATACACTCTTATACTACATGTTATTAAATGCATTTAAACACTGCAGGCAAGACAGCAGAGAAGAGACATTTAATCAAACTCCTTTTCTTTCTCTGGGCAGTGAAAAACAACCAGGAAAGGACCAGTATGTGTTAATTTTTACTAAGAATGACCTGGCTGTGATGGACAGTGAAAGAGGGACCAGATTGACTAGCCTGAGATCACGAAGCCCTTGACAGAATTAAAAATGGAAGCTAAATCTGCTTTTATTTGCAGAAGGAAATTATTTTCATTGTGGTATTGCAGCTACCTTCCTCTTTTAATTCTGGAAGCAGGTGCAAACTCTAGTCAAATGGCAACTCAGACTGGTCTTGCAACAATATTTGTATCAGAGCATCAGATGATACTACTGCCTAAAGATAACAAAATTTACAAATAACTGCAACTGCAGAACAGGAGCAGCAGAATTAATAATGAAAAGAAGAAGTAGATGTGATAATTACGAAGGTCAGTTAGAGGCCTTGCCTGATGGAGTAAAGAGTAAAACACAAACCCACTAAACACCAATCCTTTGTGGATCTAGAAGTGTGTTTCTTCTGGCTCATCCTGATTTGGAGCTGCTGTCTTTTCCCTGCTTTAGTGACCTGTTATCTCTTTTCCTGCTGATGCAGAACCTGTATTGAAGGAACTTTCTCCACTCTGGAGAAATTAAGTGAACTTTTCAGCCTGCATAAAGCCTCTAAAATCAGTTTTCATTTCTTGGTCGAAGGTGTTTTCAAGCTCCCTGAGTATAACACTGTAAGGGAAAGGACTCCCATCTGCTGCTGTCTCTCCACCTCTGAATTATTTACCTACTTGAGCCCTGTGTGTGTTTTGGGGTCTCTCTGGAGCATTGTTTACAGGGCTTCTGACAGAGCTTTAGAACATGGAACCAGTCTAGCTATCCAAAGTGCTGCCTTGGGGCTGAATCCTCCCCTGGAAGTGGATATGGCTGTATGCCATAGGTTGCCTTCATTTCTGCTTGGTGATCCCATTCGTTTGTGTACGGAAAGACAACTTGTTTTATTTTGGATTACAATTCTCCCTAATTGTATTCTGTGGTATTTGTGATGGTTTTATTTCACATTCAATCAGAATGTTGTAATAAAAAGCCACCTTGACAATAAAAAGAAATAAAATGAAATGTGTTTGTTTATTGGAGCTTGAGCAGGGGCATACTTATGAGTGAATTAGTGAGCAGGCCTCGGGGAGTAACTGCATTAAACTGATGGAAGTGAAGCAGGACTGTTCTGTGTCATCTGTAATGAGGATCAGCACTGCTTCTTCCTAAAGCAGCTATTGTAATATGGGTAAAGCAAGCTATCTTTAGTCTGTGCCCAAATCAAAGGCGAGTAAAGGTATAAAAAATAGTGTAAACTACTATCAGAGCAGTGAAAATGAACATTTCTGAGGATAGAAACCTAAGAAGTTATCAAAAACGTACACTGATTCTTTTAACTTTTATTCTTAAACTTAATTTTTTTTTTTTTGCTTTGTTTCAGTATGGAAGAGAAGACAGCGACTGGGCAGTGCTGGTGTCATGAAGATGGCAGAGTTCACATCCTCCAGACAGACCTGACATCTGAACAATGACAAATTCTCTAACTGCCAGTGCATAGCATAGTCCCAGTATCAATTTGCTCCCCAGGATGATTGTTTCCACAATCTGGCAAACGTGAACACAATCATTTTGATTTCTACTGTAATCCTCTTGGTAGAAGCCTGTCTTCTTGGTAGAGGTGCTAAATGTTAGCAGTAGAACCTTCCCAATGGTTTTCTTAGTGCCTCCTTATATACACTCTGAAAACTTGTAAATGCTTTTCAGCTGCTCTTCAGTTTGGTTTGTTTACTGCCACCACCAACAGAACATGTGTCACGTGAGGATGTTGCCTGTTAGCTGCCCACGGGGTTCTGTTGACATTATTCTGCCTTTTGCTCTGTGTTTGGAAAACAAACTTAGCCATACACTCTGTTCCTTCATGCTCTACTTGTATGGGAGATTCCTGAGTTTGCATAGCCTAGTAGATGCCCTCATACTCTGTCCAATAACTCTGGCCTTTAGCCCAAAATTCTCTGAGTCAGTCTAGCCTGCAAGATGGTCCCTGCTGGCCTATTGCCCTCCCCTCTGTGGAGATTTGCAGTGGCTGCTTGGGCAGTGTATTCCTCTCTAAGAGTTGAGTACATCCTTCTAGACATGATTTAAGAGGCTGTGGCAGGCCCTGCTGAGATGAGAATTCCCCTTTAGCCTAGCAGAGCTGGGCTCTGCAGAGCCAAAATGGACAACACACACTGTTGCCTTGCAGGTGAGTGTCTAGAAAGTGAAATTAGACAACTTTGGCTGTGAAAATTGAACCATTCTTCACAGCAACCAAAGCTTTGGATTGAGGAGTTTCTTCCATCATCCACTCACATAATTTAGATGAGAAAAAATGTTTTCCTTGTCTCTTTCACATACTTGCTGTATCCAGCCTCCATTGACACGTGTTCTGTAGAAGGGCCTTCCTGTTAAGGAACAAGCAGTGTTGTCAACAGAAAATGTCTAGAAGGAAAGAGGTTTGCATTCAAACCCTGATTGCATTCTGGTTAAGCAGATAATTCATGGAATGCTGCTTTCTCACATGCAGTCTTGATTCTTTGGAAGCAATACAGAGCATGTAGCCCATAGCTGGGGTAGTAACTTCTGCAAATGTTCACCAACGACCATCCTGCAATATTTATTAGCTTTCTCCTTCTGCACACAGCTTTGTTGAACAGCTTTAAGATACCTCTTGCCAAAAAGGATAACTGTATTCTGTATCAATGTTCCAAAGTGCTACTTCAGTATAAAACTGGTGGAACTTTATTGACATTTTATTGGAGTCCTATAAGAAGTAAAAGTGAAACATTTCTTGTTCTAGTTTGCAGTAGAGATGCACCAGTATTAAGGGAAACATTTAGCACTTTAATTTTTGTGAGACCAACAGTATCTCTCCCATGCTTAATAAGACCTTTGTAGTTACTGGCATTTGTTAATATAGTTTAAAAAGGCAAAATATAATTTCTAGTGGACCATCCATGCCTTATGCAGATGATGAAGAGCAGCCTTATGGCTTCCTGTTCATTTTTGGTCACATTTTGAAGACCCCTCCTTAGCCATCATTTTCTTCTGCTCCCTCAGATCATGATTTTTCCTGTCTTTGACTGCAGTCTAGTCTGATCTTTTAATGGAGAACAGTTGAAGGTTCTCTCTGACAATGTAACTATCGTTAAAAATCGATGGATAATTTTTTCTTTAGTCTACAACTGCAAGCACAAAATGTTTCACTCACAGTAGCCACAGTGTTGTGACCATTTGAATCTGTATCTTGTGTTGGTCTTTGTTCAGTATCCTACTATGTGTTATAAGCTGCTGGTAGTCTTTCCTTTTATTTAATTAGTAGTCTTTCCTTTTATTTAATTAGATGGCTGGAAAAATAAACATGGGGAATATGTCAAGGTGTAACATGGGGTAGAGAATTTTATCCAACGAGGCCAGTATCAAAATTAAAGAGTGCCTTTAACCCGAGTGTGGCGTGGAGCTCTCTAAAGATGATGTAATGAGCAACCATGTGTGGCTTACTGGTACTGAACAATCTATTCTTTCCCTTAAGTTCATCTTTGTTTTAGCAGCAAATGGAAAAGAGAAAATATCTAACTTCAGATGCATGGCAAAGTGGTTGTGCAATACCTGATCATTTCAGCTTTGACAGAGTTGATAAATGATACCATATATCAAAAAATCCCCACGAAGGCCTCAGTATACCAGCAGCAATATATTTACTAGGCAGAATGAACAAGGACCAGTTAGAAGAATTATTTTACTGAACAGTTAACCTGAAAGTTGTGTAAAACCTTTCTTAAATTGGTTGCAAGTAATTTAATATGAAGGAACCAGGTGCTTTCATTTGTTGTTGTTGTGTTTTGCACTGTTTCCTGCACTGACCAGAGAGAAACCTCTCTTTTTTCTGATGATGGAGGCTTCAAAATGAGGAGAGTTGATAGTGCAGTGACACACAGAAATGAGTGGTCTTTTCTCCCAGGGAAGAATGAAAACGTGGAACGTGTGTATGTTCATTGTTGTCTTTAACTTCTTTCTTAATTGCCTTGCTCTGTCTGTGTCAACTCAAGGCCATGCTTGTTTCCAAGTGGAATCCAGGGGAATAGGTTTTAGATTTTAAACTTTGAAACCTAAATAAGAGAGCTGACAGGTCAGTATAGTACAGGAAATTCTTCTGATGTTGTATGCTGTCCTACTCTGAATTCTGGCAGTGCATTTTATCCCATTAACCAAAGGAAAGGAATAGCATGTGTAATTAACAATCAGTACTTGATATTGCATTCTCCTTGTTTTCACTTGTAAAATTTAGGAGGGAACTGTGGTATTCCCTGAGCTAGTAACAGATTGTAAAAGAACATCTGCACATCTTTTCTCCATGTGCCCTATTTGTTTAATTGCAACAGATTTACATAGAAAGAGTATGGTACATCATAACTAGGCAATTATCCATTCTTCATCACTTAGTTATGGTTCTGGTAATTGATCATTTAAGACATAAGATAGTCTAACATTAGGAAAATTTGAAACTGTTCAAAAAAGATCAACAAATTAATATTGTTGTGTGATATTTGCATAATTGGCTGCAATTATTTAATGTTTAATTGGGTTGATCAAATGAGATTCAGCCTTTCACATGCTTATGTTTTACAAACACTGGTACTTTAAAATTATAATAATGAAATCTAATTTTCATATGTTCTTTCTTCTCCATCCTTTTGATTATTATTTTCAGTATTGAGCATGTCCTTAATTTTCAGTTTAGTTAGCGTGATTCATGACTAGGAAAAAAGTCCTTCAAATAAGAGAATTTTCATGAAACTAGCATTTCATACAAGCTGTTCTGGTGCCAAGAATTATGATAAGCTTCAGCAACTGGCATTACTTAACCAGATTGTTAACAGCAGTGAGGGCAAATTCATTGAGAATTGGCAGGGACAGACCCAGGTGAGGATGTTGATGAAGGTTCCTAGGGTAGATAACTTGTTCAGTCCATAGCAGGGCAAAACACACATGATTTTTCTGGGGTATAGAGGGGAAGACTGATAGGACAAAAGCAAGGTAGTGAGATCTCTCTGCCCAGCCATTGTTTACACCTGTTCAACTATCTCAAGCCAAAAAGCAGTTATCAGCCACTCCTCCTCTTTGTACATAACCTCTTGTTTGGGTTTGCCTAATTCAACATAGAGATATCATAGGTCCTTTCCTGTATACTTATTTTTATTATTTATCCTCAGGTGTGAAGAATGGTAATTTGGAAAAATATGATACTTGAAAGTCTTGATTTGGAGTGCAAATTATTTGAAATGTCTGTCTTCCAAGAGGTAGACAGAAAAACAGCTGGGAGTGATCTCAGTGCTGCTTAATTAGAGGAGAAACCCTCTTGAATTCAATGACCTCTCCAAAACAATCTGCATAATCCCAGCAGGTTCCTGAGTGTGAACTGTCTGGTCACTGTGCCTTGCTCTGGAATAGAACACAGAGGTGCCCAGAGTTGGTGGCACAGCCTGGCAGACTGTGGTACACTGCCTTTCCCTCCATGGGATGAACCCTACTGAGGGTAAGTTTTAATGTTCTGGTGGCAGGCTGATGTCCTGAGAGGTGGCAGCTGTAAATGATGCCCTGAGATAGTTGTTGCCCTGTTCCTTGCTGTCTTTCTCTCCCTTGCACCTTTTCTTCCCCAGCCTTCTAATGTTGTCTCATATCTAAAAGTGACTGTTTAAGCAAATTTGCATTCTTCTTGCTTTTAGCAGTAGTGACAGTTAAAAAAAAAAAACAACAACAAATAAGGAAGTTTTTTATATTCCAGCTGTTGAGGGATCAGAATTGTGCTTTACCACCAGAACATGTAGTCCCTGAACAGACTGCCACTGACTTTGTGACCGTGGACAAGTTACTTAAACTCTTTCTGAGTGCAGAGTAGTAGTACTGCCACTTATACCATTTCTAACTCTAATCCAAATTTTTGCTTAAAAACTTCTTTCATTACAGATCAAATTAAGCTTTCCAGAAAAAGCTTTTTAAGCAACAAGAAATATGCCATGTAAAGTCCAGTATTTCAAGGATTACATTAGAATAGACTAACTTGGTTATGCAGGGAAAAACGTTATTTAAATGAGAAATACATTCAAAGTTTGCTGCATAAACCCATAAATGTGGAACAAATGTAGAATATAAAAATTAACATACAGAATGATCTTGACAAGAGAACTTCATCTCAGACTGGGCCATCCTATTAGAAAAGTGATGCTTGAAGGAATCATGACACCTCTCAATGTAAAGTCATGAGCATGGGACTATCTTAGAGGTGCACTTGGTCATGTAGCAGAGACAGATCTCTTTAACCATCTTGACCAAAAATTTGCTGAACTGCAATGCTTACCAATTTGGAGGTGTGAAAGACCTGTGTTTTACTGTATTTTGTCTCTAACCTCAAGATTTGGAAAAATAATTGATCGGTCCTAAATCATTTAAGCTCAAAAACTTCTTAATAAGTTATTTGTATTTTTTTAGCCATAAGAGCAGATGAGAATACTGGCATTGCATTGGTGAAAAATACTGTTGTAGCAGTCCTCCTGTCCATGCCTTGCTTTGAGCATGATTCTTATTAATAGGAATTCCAGAATATTTTCTTTGACTGTGCAAAATCTGAGTGCCATCTATAGTACACTTGCAGATATATCCCCAGCTCCATAAAAAACTAACAGAACTAACTTAGCCATTACCTTGAGCTAGAACAGTCATGTCAGGTACATTAGGACATTGGGACTTAGCAGATATGGAGCAATACTAAATTACAACAGCAAGTAGATTTGAAATAAGATTAGTCAATAGATTTGGAATTAAGTTTAGGAATTAGTAACTCAGATAAACAGAAATCTCATTAATCACACTAGCAAGGGTGACCACACATAAATATACTAAAAAAAGTAATGGTAATTATATTCACCAGTAGTAACAGCATGGTTCCCTCTGAACATGAATTTATACTCTTTGCTTATCTTAAAATTTTAATTTATCATGTCTGATTTTTACCACAATCCTGCATTTTCATGCCACGCTTTAAAAAAAAAAGTCTCTTAAATTTCATTCATGAGAAGATCTTAGGGAAGATTTAAGACCTTGATTTAAAATTTTAAAGCCTTTAAAATACCTGCTGGGTAAAGTTAAGGTAGAAACAGGGAAGACAGCTTTGTGCAACATCTGACTAGTGTTCCAAATTTTGGTTTACCAGCACTGGCCATTTTTGGTTTTTACCAAAGAGGTATGCAGGGAATAGTTCATAAAATAAGCTTATTGCTTGTTTTCCTAAGTAAGAGTTAGGGAAGTTTCTAAGAGCTGGTTCTCTTAACACTAACTCTGTATAGTTCTTGATTCTGTCAGGCTTAGAGCAGTCATTTCAAGGGGAGGTAGAGGAGCTCAGAAGCTTTTCTCCGGCAGTAGTGTCCTGCAGAAAAAGATTTTCTGTCCTTTTATGATCAAAGTGATCGAGGTATGAACATGGAATCTTTTAAACTTTGCACCTTTTTATAAAAATTTTGTTTTTCATTTTAGAGTTCTGATACAGTGCTGCTGAACTATTGTCTTACACTAACATATTGCAGTGGCTTATAGGAAGAAAGCAAACATCCTTATTTGTTATGTAATCACCTCCTTCCTGTATACCAAATCCTTTGGTCACTAGGATTTGATCACCACTAGAATCGTGATCACTTTGGGTGAAATAACTGTACCCTGCTTGTACTAAACAAAGCACTTAGTGCTGGCAGCAAAGGCCAGAGCAGTGAGTGAAAAGTCTGCTGTGTCAGGAAGAGGCATGCCAGGAGCAAGAGTGAAAATACCCATCAGGTCAGCGAGGCAGGAGGTCAGCAGCACATCATAGCCACTCTTGTTCAGTCCAACATCCTGGCACCACCCAGGCACCACCCTGGCACACCAGAAATCCAGCAGGATCAGAGGCTGATGTTGGTATTTAAAAATGCTCTCATTCATTTGCTTAAACACCTACATCTGTGCCTATGTTTTCAGCCTGGGCCCCTGTATCTTCACTGAAAGCTGCAACATACTTTTATGTGTTATCAAACAGTGGAATATTTGGTCAAACAGCTAATGCTCCATACCATCTAAAAGGTCACTGATGTGTTCTCTTCCCATAATTTGTGTTAAGCCCTGTGGTTGGCTAGAGCTGCAAGTAGGAGACAAAGACATCATTAACACTATTTCATAGTCCAGGATGTTCACAAAGAGTGGATCTATTCCCTTTATCTCCCGGGGAGATGGCTTGGACTCACATTGGCCACTGAGAGACAAAATGTAGAAGGTTCTTTGCCATGATGGAGACAAGTTAGAGTTTCATCTGAAGCTATTTACAAACAATATCTGTTGGAAAGCCAGAAGTCCCCACCTGCTTGACCTTTGAGGCATTTAGAAGGGTGCAGTAGTGGTTACTGAAATAGTAGCACATAAGCAGTGGGAAATTAGCAACTTAGGGAGGGAGAAGTAAACACCTCTGAAGGGTCTCTATTTTCTCAAATGTTGAAAGTGAACTGGGTATTTTACAAGAATCTGAAGCATATAAAAGCAGTAAAGGACAGATGTGTGAAAAAGTACTGGATAAACTAAAGGAAACTCTACCTCATTCTTCTCTAAAGGTTTTGTAGAAGCACAATTTAGAGCTCCTAATGGCATTGTTATGTAGCGACCATCTGGCATGAAAGAAGCACTATATTTGTATGTCTGTAAAACCTGTAAGAACTGTATTTTGCTGGCAGTAGAAACAGTCTATACTATTTGCAGTTTTCCTCCTCAAATCTGTAATTATTCAATGTTTCTGTCTCCAATAAAGGAATTTAATTGGCACCTGTTTGTGGCACGTTATGAAATTGGTGTTGAGTACAGCTAACTAAGTGTAATTATCCCATAGATGGGAGCTGCTTTGAAATAAATTCTTGAAGGCTGGATTAAAAGAAAAAAAAATCTCCCGGATGAAGTGTAGCATGTAAGAGCAGCAAAGCAAGGCTGAAGTGGCAGACATGCACCTACCCTGCCAAGCCTGGAGGCTGAGCCAGTTATCTCACTCACAGTAAAATGCTGGACAAATTAAGCAGCAAAAGTACCTACCTGCTAACCATGTAGTCATGAAACAGTTTTTAATATGCCAGGACTGTGTGGCAGTGATTGAATACAGCTCCCATTCTAAGGGTTTGGGGTGATGAAGTCAAGGGAAAGAATGCCAGAAAATAGCTTTATACTTTGAGCACTTACTTCACAGGGCATTTTTGAACAGTCATCACTCCCAAATATTTTAACCAGTGGGAAGCCTTTTGAAGATGGAAAGTACTGGAAGTGAGTGTCATTAAAATCTTGACATTTGCCATGTCTGGTGGCTATATTTACAAAAAAAAACTTTATGTATTCCCCCTTTCCAGGGAAGGAAATACTGTGATTAAAAGTAGTATTCATCCATGCTGTGGTAAAGTAAACATCAGGGTACATTTTCCACCTGGTTTGGTTCTTGGTGACTTCAGAGAAAGCTGGCATGGACACAGGACACTTTAAAGAAGCTGCAGATAGATTAGTACTGAGAGTTACTAATTACTGCTAGGAGAATGAACCTAACATGTCAGAATCTGACTTCTTTCCTGTGTCTTGGCCTCTCCCCCTTTCATCCTAAGGGAACCTTTCTTAACTGTAACTCCAGCTTGAGCCCCAGCTGTCAAACCTCACCTCTCCCAAGCAGTAATAAGTTGTGGACTGATCATGCAAGGTGCTGAGTGGGCTTCAGAGACTGACCTGTGCCTTTTAGCAAGATTTTAAAAGACTTTTTGTTTTTCCTCCCGTTTGAAACATCTCAGTAGCAGGCGAGAGCTCTGTCCAGTAAAGCACTTGCAGTATCACCACCAGCACTGTGTTGTTGGGGCTGGAGAGTACCAATTCTGAGGACTTTGATCCAGGATACAAACTCTTGTAAAGTTGATGTGACCAGAAAAACCAAACCCAGAGTTCTAAAACAATACAGTGAGAGGGCAAAGCAGAAAGCAAATAACCAGTGTTCATATAAAGAGGGCATGAGAAAAAATTTGGGGATTCCAGTATAGGCAGTCAGAAATGCCAATTTTAAGAATGTATCAACGAAAGTGTTGAATTGAAGCTTTCCTTCTCCCTTTAATTTTGCTCAGTGTTTTCATATTGTGTCATCACAGTGGTGATTTTGAACAGCTGCTAATGAATTACCCCATTGGCCAAGAAGAGCAGAATTTTCTGTAGTAGTACTTTTGTTCTGGATGCTTCTCCAAGGACAAACTTGTAAAAGGAGACACAGGAAGGTGTGTCTGCTGCTCTCTCTCCCAGGGGAATGGTTGTCAGTGCCCGGTAAGAGAATGTTTGCCATGCAGGTGGTACTATATTGTATCTGTTCAAAATAGGGATTTTAAATTCTGAGCTTTCAAGGAAACTGTTCTTCTGAAATTATTTCAGAATAACCTCTGTTTATTAACAGTTCTCATTTTGCACATGACATAATTCTTTCAGAAGATTCAACTGGTTTATTCAAGCTCTTAGTGGTATTTAGACAATTATCCTGAACTTTGATGGTGGTGTAAGTTAACTCCTTTTTTTTTTTTTTTCAGAATGGTGTAAAGAAAACTTATACACAAAGAAAGGATCCTAACCAAACTGAGTATTTGTGAGATAAATAATTACCTAACCCTAAAGGAGGAACACACAACAAAATATGCTAAATGGGTGAGCTCTAACCACAGACTGTAAAGTGCACCCACACTTTAAATTTTGATACTACATCAGTAATGTAATATTTTAAGTTGTCTTTTTATCGAGTTAACAGTTAGTTGTGTGTAAGGCATGGGTGCATATTGACAGCCTAGAAGACATGGCCTTTCAAAGACAAAGCTGATGAGGCCAATACTGATTTGCTGTGTGGGATCTATGGAGTGGCACTCTGAATGCTCAGGACAGATCAGCCATCCTCAGGACACAGCTTCATTCAGGGAGCTTCAGGGTCTGCCCAAAGGCAGATGTAGGCAAAGCCCTGATCTAGATGTGCAGGTGAAGCTGTGGCACGATCTGGAATTGTTTGCTCTGCAGGATTGTTATGTGTGAGGGAATTGATTTTGTATCTGCCCTTTACAGATGTGCACATTAAATACGTGCTGAGAGGCTGCCACTACCAGAAACACCATCCCCTGTAAAACAGCCAGGGCAGTTCTGACACTCATTTTGACAGGGGTGAAATTCATCTACTGTACCACACCAGTCTTAAAACAGACTGTAACTTAGCTGCCCTTGTGGTGACATTTACACAGCTCATCACCAAGCAGAGCCAGTGGGAACACCAGTTTCAGCAGAGACTACAACTGGTGTTGGCTCAGAACCTAAGTTGTTTTCTGTGCTCTGAGGGTGATGAAGATAATGGCTGCACTCCTTCCCAGCTGCCCTAACCCTGACCTCCCCTCTGTGGCACTGCTGGCACTGTGCCAGCTGCAGGGTGCCCAGGTCCCTGCTTGGCCACGGGAAGGCAAAAGCACATGCCCAGATGCCAAACACAGGAGGAGCAGGGCTGCTCTCTTAGCCACAGCAGCATTTATCTGAAGGATCTGAAGCCAGTTCAGAAATTAGCCCCTCTGAAACATCAGGATTTAAGTATATCCCAGGTGCTAGACACTTTTATTATGGCTCTTAAAATTTAATGCACCAGACCTTGCTTAAGTCATTGCTGAATTCTGGGTTAATTTTTTTTTTAATCTTCCTTTAGCTCATACAAACCTTGTGCCTCAGAGAAGTCTGTAATATTTGCTTTATTATGAGGTCCCAGGTTGGATAAGAAAGGACCTTTTGAAGATTCTGTGTCATGAGGGCATGTCTGAAAACTTACTAGAGCAGACAGTGAAAAATATGCCCATCTATTTAGGAAACCTTAGTACTTTAAAATTTGCAGAAAAATGTCACCAATCAGCCTACTGTCCTAGGATTTCTTACCTCTAGGGATGGGGTTCTGACCATCCTCTTGTTCTGCATCCTCCCAGCTTTTAAATGCTTAAAAACTTCATACCATTCCCACCCTCCACTGCAGAATCTATCCTTGTATCATGCAAAGAACAGAAAATCTGAGAAGTTTGTCAGGTGTTTATATTCCTGTCTTAAAAGAGCACTCCCACAAATACCAGCCTGTAAGCATAACTCACAGCACAGGTACCCTTTGCTACTCCCTCCTTTTGCAGGTAGAATACTTTTATGGCTCTTGAGGAAAAAGCCAGTAGAGTCTGATTTAAATTCAAGGTTAGAAATCATCTCCAATCCCTTTTCCATGGAGGGCTCTCCCTTGGGAGGAGTGGGTCAGTCACCTAGCAGTGAGGACAGATCCCACCTGTGCTCAGTTTGTTGTAATCAAAATGTTTACTTTGCTGTCAGCAATCACCACCCAGTTCGATTTACAAAGTCATCATTTGGCTGGTGAAGCTGTGGGCAGGGTTGATTGGAGGGACATGCTGAGAGAAGTGGCATTTCCCTTGGCTCTCTTTTGGTGTCTCCATCATCATTGCCTGCCTGAGGCTGGGAGGTGCTGATAGCTGTGGTCAGGTGAGTCACTAATCCAAAGCTCTCCAGAATTCTCCAGTTCTTCTCAGACTGCTGAGTTTGTAGCCTCTGTGTGTGCTGAGGTGGGAAGCAAAGAGAGTTGGTGTTGTTGTGTGTGTTTTCCTGAAGGACCAAAGGAACACAGCTTTGGGGATGTGGGCTTTGCTTGTGTTGCACGCTGGAAGAATTCTGTCTGAGGAACCTGTTGGTCCCATCACATTCCTTAAATAGGCTTCTTTTTAAAAAATAAGTTGAAGACATAGTATTACCTAACTTGACTGCCTGTATTTTTGATGTCATGGAAGGAATCCAGTGAGACCCCAAATGCTGCATTTTTTTCTTCCCTTGTGCAGTCTGACTTCCTAAAGAGGCAAAGCACAATTTATATATTTATTTATTTTGACTTCAGGGAATCCAGATTGCAATCTGCCAGCCTGGGCAGAGGCTTATTTAACAATATGTGCATGGAAGCCTTGTAACTGAGACTGGTATTGTGCATATGGGCCATAACCAATCAGCACATTTTTAGGTCACATTGCTGCCTGGTTCTGAGAGGTAAATGTTGTTGGGTTCCCACCCTGCCATTTCTTACATCTACTAGGGTGAATCTTAGCTCTTTGGCTCTCAGAGTCCCTTGGGAGGATTCCCTTATGCTGCTATATCTGAGTGGCAGTCAGACTCCTTATTCCACATTTCCTTCACATTTCAACAGCAACAAAAATATCAACATCTGTGTTATTTACCCATTTTTGCATTCGTGTAACATTGACTACTTTTTTAGTAGTAAGATAACACAACCCAGAAGTTAAAGAGAGATGTCAATAAGGGAAAATTTCGGCTTGAAAAAGAGTAAATTCCCCCA
This sequence comes from Vidua macroura, assembly GCF_024509145.1. NCBI lineage: Eukaryota > Metazoa > Chordata > Aves > Passeriformes > Viduidae > Vidua > Vidua macroura. The sequence continues at coordinate 10,676,892 of NC_071575.1, read as the reverse complement.
GTTTTACAGGATAAGGTCATATTAAAACCCCAACCTTATTTTCTGAACACGTGTATATCCCTGCCAAGCCTCACAGCCTCTTTATGGCAACTTTTTCCTGGAAAGAGAAAGTAGCATGAGGCTTTATTATCTGTTACTGCAATTTTAGCAGCATGAAGGAGAGCCAGTGTTTGACTCAATGAAACTCTCATCAAATTAGATATGGACTTCAGGGCAAAATTAATCTGCTGTCGAGTTGTTTAACCTGTTTTTTTTCTCTGAGAAAACAGATATCATCAGGAACAATAATTTTGTGTTTGTGTAGAGCTGGTAGCCAGAAAGTGTTATGGTTTTCATTTTAAAAAATAAAAGTAATTTTTCAGGGAAAAAAAAAATATGACCCACAGATAATCAGTAATCAACCAAGAATATTTTAACAGTTACTACTTCATTCAGTCATTAGATGATAAGTTTGAGATCTTTCACAGGAAAACTGAAAATCAAACTGCAATTACAGTAAATTGCAAAACCCAGGATGGCTTGTAATGATTTATTTTTAAAAGACACTGCTTCTCTTGGTGTGCATAATACACACTTCTCTGCAGCCCATAAGTTTGTCAGATAAGTGATTTTCTTTAGGGAAAAATTACAAGCAATCTGGAAAGGAAGAGGAAATTAGCAGTTATCCCTGATCAGTTCCTTTCTGTGCCTTGGAGCAAGACAGGTAACCCTCCTAGCTGCTATTTCCAGCTGTAAAATGGGGGTAACAGCTCCCTGGAGACAGAGGGTGAATGCATGGCAGGCTGTATGATCCATGAGCACTGGAGGACCATATGGACCTGAAGGCAGATTCCACCATGGCTGCCTTCTCCACATTAATTTGTAATAGCAGGCTTATTCTTTCAATTAAGCCCTACGATCACATTTCTGCCAAGTTCAGTGCTGCCTCCAGTTTCAGTAAAACTTCACAAGCTGGAACACTGCCTACAGCTGACAGTGACATTTAAATGTGAGAAAAATCAAGCTTATGCATGGCCAAACCTTCTATAATTCCAGGCCTTGTCAGCCTGCAGTATGGATTCTGGTTTAAACAAATAAACACCCAGCTCATTTTCACCTGACCCTAGGAGAGTTTGCATTGCTTAAATGTTCTGCTTCGAGTCCCAGGTGGTACCTTCTGGGATACTGAGTGCTCAGAAGCAAATTAATTATACCAGCAGCAGGCATCTGGGCACAGTTCTATGTTTATGCAGAAGAGTGTCTGTCCATTTCAAGCCCTTCTCCTTTGTGCATAGGGACCAAACACAGCTTGAACCTCAGGGGAGGAAGGCAAGTTGCAAGGAGGACTTTGGAGTCTATCCCAGAAATTCAGGTTTCTGTGTATGTCTACTGTCCATGATTTTTGCATAAGCACTTTTCCTAATTGAGGACCAGCTGTTTTGCAAATACAAAGTTCTTTTATGTCACTAACCAGCATAAAAGAATCCACACAGGTGAGACTTGAAGCATTTACTGTGTTCAGCTTTGTGATATTGACCCAAGCCCACACAACAGGGAAGCCTTGCAGCCATCTGTGGAAAAAACAGCACTTCAGTTATTGCTTCAGAGAGAAAGGATGGGCTTGAGCTGCAGTTCAGTGACTTACCCAAAATCTTTCAGCTCCAAAACTGCCTGGCAGCATGTGCAGCTCAAAACTGCAAGAGCCTGCACAAGGAGGTCATTCCACAGCTGCCTTCTTGCTCCTTTATGTGTCACCACAAGTGTTCAACTGACCAGGTAATCGTTGGGTGTACGAGATGTGGGAAAGTGGCTGAGGCACACAGTGAGACCTGTGTTTGGCCTCTTCCTTCCTGCTCACGAGTGAACTACTTTTGTTGCTTAAATGCACGATGTAATGCTGGTTTGAAAGAAAAAGGGAAAAAAAAAAAAGGATCAAAAGGGTTTTTCTGTGACCTCCACTGCAGAAGTAAGAGCTGGCATCTGCCCTGGAGCCACTGCAGTCAGTATCTATTACGTTCATGTCTGTATCTTGTTCCTGCTTTTGCTTTTCCAGGTTAATGCGATTTTCAAATGCCTGAACTGCAGGAGCATTTGTTCCCTGATAAAAGACTGAACTCCCAACTTTTCTTTGTTCAGCTTGCACCTAAAACCTGCCTTGTCTCCAGCGATCATGTTGTGACCTCTCTGATTTTTTTTTATAACAATTCTAATTTTCTAAGCAAAATATTCTTTTAACTTGAGATGTTTGCTTGGCTTTTCTACCTGAAGAAAGATATCCATGGAGGACTGTGTGCAGTTCTCCCTTCCCCTAGAAATTGTAGAGAATGAAAGAAGTTGTTTTCCATGCACAAAAGAGAAACAAAATAGCCTTGCATATTTTAAGTTCAAAACAGCTTCCTCTGAGTAAACACAGCACAGCAAAGAGAACAGCAAAGCCTCTGTGAGGAAGCAATGGATTTTTAGACCTGCTGTACATAATCAGCCTTCAGCCCTGCTTACAACCCAAGAGTGACATTATGCCTGTGCTTAGGGCCATTTCATCAGTGCACACAGACAGCTGCAGATCTGCCAGTGGAGCTGCATTTGGTGTTTGTACAGTAAAACCATACCTGGCCACAGCCCTGCACAGGAAAAGTTGTACAAGGAAAAGCACTTTTTTTTTTTTTAGTTTTTCTTTGCAAGAACAACGGAGTCATTTGGGGCTTCGGCTGGCACAGCTATGCTGGGGAAATCACAATTCAGCATGCTCCTAGCTGGCATTGCTGTTAGCAGAAGTTTGGAACGGAGTCCTAGTCTCACAGGACTCTCATAGCTCAGGAAGAACAGATTGCCTTTAAACTTACTGATCCCAGGCGACTCGGGCCTTTGGTGTTTTCTTGACAGCCCTGGGAGCTTGTGTGAGCTAGAACAGGCTTTGCAGAGCTTTTGTAATGCACCGTGATTTGCTTTAAACTAGAATATCCTTCCTTCATCCCTAACTGCTTCCACCACATTACTTTTTGGAGCAGACCGGAGTACCTCTCCAGAAGGTAATTTGAAACCATTTTTGCTTTAATCTGTAAGCACTTATTTATCTGACAGCAGAAGTTTGCTATAGGTTGGGAAATTGTTGTTCTGGTTACCTTCCCGGCTTTAAATGTGGTGTTGGGAAAAAAAATAGGCCAACCCTCCAAACAAAAAAATATTCTCTTTCCCCTGCCATCCAGCACCCTGTTTTCTTAAAAAAAAAAAAAAAAAAAAAAAAAAAAAAGGCAAAACCAAGACAGAGAACAGAGGTAGTGTATTTCAACATGAAACCTTCTATATTAGTCCTGCCAAGAAACACAACAGTATTAATTAATTTTGTACTTATTTAAAAGCTTTAGTACTATGTTCCTTCCAAACCAAACAAAAACCAATATAAAATTCCTCTTATATTGAAATAATGTACAAAGGGGAGCATTTGGGACAGTCTACCTAAAAGTGGACCACAACCACCATCATCTTAATCCCCAGAGTGCTACCTTGTAAATTTATTTTCTTACACCACACTCTCTCTTTTTGCATTACTATTCCCCAGATTATTACCAGCAGTATTCAGAGTCATAACAAAGTAATTTTTAATTCTTTGCTGTTTGGATTCCAGCCAAATTCAGCCTTTCTGATGGTCTGCTCAGTGACATTTTCCTGGTGGGAGGCTGCCCTTGGCACACATAGGGTGGTGTTGCTGCTCCTGAGCCCTCTGTGCTTGTCTGCCAGGGAGGAGATGGATTGGCCAAGCATCTTTGTGAGGTTTTACCTGCTGTGTGTCAGAGCTCAGTCAGTGTGTAGGTGTCCTGCCAGGAACACATCCCTCCCCTTCAGTGTCCCTTCATCCCACTGGGGGTCCTGTCTAAGGACCACCACTCTTTCCTGGAGTAGAAGGAGCAGCCACAAACAGACTGGGACAAATTTCCCCCTGCAGATCTGCCAGTGCAGCTGCATTTGGTGTTTATACAAATGTACCAAATGCAGGTGGATGTTTACACCTGCCTTGTCCTTTATATTGCTCTCAATTCCACCTGGCCAGTGGGTGGGTAAGATCTGCCCCCTGATGCAGCTGTGCTCAGACCTTCTCTTCTCCTGGCAATGCTGACAGGACAATCTGATTGCTGCCACTGCTGCAAGGCTCTGGGAAGAGGGAAGGAGGTGGGGATAGGACAGAGTCAAAGCTGTTAGAAAGGCTCAGCCTCAGGCAAATGTGAACCAGGCCATGTTCTCCTAACACATTTTGGGAGATGAAAGTGCTCTCCTACGTTCTAGGCAACAGTGAATGATTATCTGGGCTACAGGATATTAAACTGAGGGAATCCCAGAGTCTCAAGGAGAACACATCTGAATTTGAATTATTTAATTCTTTTATTGATTTCTTCCTCCCCTTTCTGTTGTTTATGAGGAAAACCAGTTTTATTCATTTACAAAAAGCAAGGAGTCATTAGCGTGCTGATTATACAGTTTAAGTTGACTTTTGAATCAGTAAGAAAGCCTAACCCAAAATCATGAGCCAGCTTTTAGAGCCCTTCAGAACAACCTTAAAAATCCCAAGGATATTTTGCAAAATAAAACAAACATCTCTCTTCCTTGGATTTTCTGGTTTTAAACTGCCTGATAAAAATATTTCACCTTTCATCTCCATCATATGTGCTAAAAAATAATGTTTAAAAATAATTTTTTCCCTTCTAAGGCATATAGAGCTCTAGAAAAAAATGTAGCAGGTATTATGGAGCTTGCAACAAACACAGCTGTTAGCACTGTATCAGGGATATTTTTTTTCCTAAGAATTTGAAGACATCCCAACTTTATGGCTGCAGACACTTCAAAGTGGTGTTGCTCATCTCTTTTTTGTCATCTTTACCCTCTTCTTTTCTCAGGAATCCTTGCAGCCAGATCTATTGGAAACATCACAGATTTAGACAACATGCTCCTGGTCTTTGCCGCTTGTGTAGAGCAGCACTTTGGTTTAGTTTTTTCAGATCTCCACCCATCAGTTCTCCTAACTTTGTCCTCACTACAAACCTTTGCATTTTTGTGGAAAAGATTGCAATAACTGCTTAAAGCGAGAAGCAGAAATTAACAGCATCATCATCCAGTGCTGAAAATTAGCACCCCTTCAGATATACTCAAAAGTTGTGTGTGGGACTCAGAAAAGATACAGCTTTTGCTTCTGTCATGGAAATCTACTCACCCTAGACTCTTGATAGTATTTCCAGAGTTTTTGTCTTATTAGGGATGGTTTGTAAATTATTTTAGATCGTGCAGGGAAGTCCCAAGACATTTGACAAGGAAATGACCTTCAGCTTCACATTGATGCCTTGCTACAAAATGAGTCCTCCTCCCAGCAGTGGCAGTGCAGACCACTGCTCTCTTCCTCAGCTTTTTGGAGTGCTCCTTGGCTGGAAGGAGCCAAGGAAGCTGGAAGGAGCTTCCTTGGGGGAAGATGCTTGCTTTAGAGATTACTCCTTTCTTCCACATCAGTTGCTCACAGTTGCAAAGAGGGTACAGCCAGTGCTGGGACTGCAAACTGTGTAAAGACCAGCTTTATAGTTGGCCTGTGTCAGATATAAACACCAGAGAGAGATTAATGCCATAACATTTCAGAGCAAAATTAATTACATATTTATACAAATATTACAGGAAAGCTGGTTCTCACAATATTTCCAGGTTGAAGAAATTAGCTAGGGACCCGTCCCGAACTTATGGATGTATTTTCTGGAGAACAGGAAGGCTTTAAGCATCAGTTCAAGGTGGAATTGTTTCTGGCGGCCGTGGAGATGCTGCTGCTGGACTGCAGGAATCCCGCAGCCGAGGCTCCCTTTGGAAAAGCGCTGTTGTCGCATCAGTACCAAAGCAGCCTTTTATCAGTCAGCAATAGATGGCGCTCAGTTTCCACCTGTCCGACGCCGTCAGGCAGAAAATGTATTTGAAGTAATTAGGGCTGCGAGATAACACTTAAAAGGGTTACTGCTGAAGTTGATGAAAGTGTGTGGGCATGGAGAGGCAGGAGCGCCAAGATGCTTCACCAGCTGGAGAAGTCTTAGGTGAGATAGTCTGGCTGCCAGAACAGGCTGCCAAGATAGTCAGAGGGAAGGAGCCAGGAACTGGAGAAGGATTTGCAAATTCTTGAGAACAGCTATCGTGATCCCCGAGCTGGCTGGGTCAGGTAATGCCTGTCATTATCAACGATTGAGGATCCCAGGCCAGACATGTTAAAATTCCGCTTGGAATTCTCAGTCTAGTTGTTGGTTTGTCACAAACTCCCTCGTCCTGGTGATACCTCGGGTTTCAGCTTTATTTTTTTTTTCTTTTCTGATTCTGTGCTGCTTTGGTGTGTGGGTCTGGGTTTCACAATAGAGGATGGTGAGCTCTCTTCACAGGGTAAGGAGACAAAACAATTCCTTCTCTAGCTGGGGACTAAGGACAACTGACTCAAATTTCAGGCCCAAGAACATCAACAACGTGGTCTGAAGAGAAAAAAACAAGAAAGATGGGACTTCACGGGCTGGAGGTGGAATTGGACAATTAACTCTGATATGCAAATTGACCAGAACTTATAGAAGTGTGAGGTCTTGTGACCAAGCCCTGTTTTGCTTCCATCTTGGAGCCATCCGGGCAGAGCCAGGGCTGTGGCTCCATTCCTGCCAGGGTGTGGCCTTTGAAGTTTCTTCAATAAATCTCCTCTTTATTCCCCTTAACTCTGTCTAGCCTCTGTTCCAGCTGCTTAAGGCATCACTGGGATTAACCCATTCCCCAGCTTGGGGGGATATGCTGGGGCTGTGTCAGCTGGGTGGGACTGGGCTGGCAGAACCGGAGAGAAGGGATGGTGACAAAAGGGTTTTGTCACTAAGAGCAGCTCTGTTGCAGTCCTGCTGGCTCATCACCCCCTGGCTCTGGGCATTTACAGGTGTGGCAGGCACACACAGCCGTTTTCCATGTGAAGCAGAAGGGGCAGGGAAGAGGCTTCCCTAGAGAATTTTGTGCTCCTTTTTGGTGGCAGCAAGGGAGCACCTTCACAGAGTAGGGCTCAGAGCTCGCAGTTTTCGTTGTGCTGTCTTTTTCTTTTGTGCCATGGCTCAGCAGTCCGAAGGTGATGGGTACAGGTGAGAAAAAGGAGAGGAACAGCTTATTGCAATAGCAAATCACTCTTCTTCATGCTGTGGAAATGATATTCATGAGAGGAGAGGCTGTCCTGCTGGGAGCCAGAGCACAGCTGGTGCCATATGGCCTTCCCTCTGCTGCTCAGATAGCTATTCTCACCTGGCCACTCTGAGCAGCTGCCTGCAGCCCCCTCATGGATTCCTTAATGCTGTGCAGTCTGCCCTCATGCAGGATCATGCCCCAGATCCCTGCTTTTTGAGGCTCACGCATGGAGTTACTTAGAAAGACGTGGAGTGTGTTTGCCATGGTTAGCTGGGGGGAGTACCACATGCTGTGGGTACCACTAGCCCTCAAACACTTTGCAAAAATCAGATATATTGTGAAAACCTTTGACAAACTAGTTTTCTTAAACAGTTTCCCTCCCCTGACACACCTAAACATACCTTGCAGGGCTCTTTTTTTTTCCATCATGGAAAAATCTGTTTCTGCATTTCCCAGAAGGCTTCTCCTCAGAGCTGTATTGCATAATGGAGTGAGCTAAGTCAGAGTGTTTTGTGGATGATGGCTGCACTGTGCACGCTTTGCAGTACACTGGCTTCTTTATTAGGTGGGCAGGAGCTGGCAATGCAGGAGTCAACACAAGGAAAAGTGTGCAAAAAGAAAAGGAATAGCTCAAAAACCTAAATCCTGACCAAGGATGTGAATGAGGCATGGGAGATACAGAAACACAGTGTCAAAGCAAGGAACGCAGCAAATTTTGCACAGAGACACACCATTTGAAAATTAAAAGCAAAATGGAAATCTTGTATTAACTTTGCAGAATCAGCAAAACTTGTCAGATCTGACCCTGGGTTGCTCATCAGGACCAGATCAGACCAGAACCAGACTGTGACTTGCCTTGTCTGAGGAAAGGCATCCAGGTTTATCATCTGGACTGTCAGTCCTGCATCCTCCAAACCCACTGAATATTGCAGCAGTTAATAATCCTTCTTCTGAATGACACCCAATGTTTTGGAATAAGACCGTTCACTAGTTAGGTACCATTAAAACAACTTTTGTGCTTGAAATGTTGTCAAAGTTTAAATGTGGAAGCTCTTTTGTCCCTCACCTTATCTCTTGTCCTTTGATAGTGCCTTTCCCCAAGGAATTCAGTTCTCCCTCCCTGTTTCTCTAGCAGAACTCATCTTTACAGCAATGGTGTGAAAACGACTGCACCTCTGTTCAAAGCTCTAATGAGAGCAGGTATGGTTATTATTATTCCTGCTGTTACTACCACTGCTGCTGCTGTAATGGTATCTGTCTGCAGTACTCTGCAAAAGGAAATATTGCCATAGAGTGAAGTTGAAGACAGTTAAAGGAGTCCTCCTGCCACCCACCCTCTGTTTCCTACTTGTGCTTGCAAAGCTGTCTTCTAGCAACACTCAGAAAGGACCGCCTGTCTTTTTTGGCAAAAACTGAAAAGCCCCAATGCCAAAGGCAGCTAAAGGCTCTTCAGGGGCAGAGTTTTGTTTTTAAAGACACCAGGAAGACTGTGGTGCTTATCTAAGATTGTAAGATGTTAAATGTAGGCCATTGCACATCATTTGCTGGGCTGTGGTTTCGGGAGCTCTGCTGCAGGGTTTGGGAATGCTCCTCTTGGTGCTGGCAGCTTGTGCTGTTCTGAGGGGATAAGAGGTGGCTGCTGTTTTTTCTGCTTTTTTGTATCACCAGACAAAAGGTGGACAGAGCAGAGACTCAGACCCATAAATCTGGTGCAATTAAAACCCTGAATATTAATTGTTAAAAGTACTCTGAATGAAAATGCTCTGAAAGAGATATTAAAAAAAAAAACAAACAAAACAACATGGAGTTTTCAATTACTGCTAAATGAAGCAATAAATGCACATACAGCCACCGATGTATTTTAATTATTATTCTGAGCGTCTGCCTTATTAGTAATGTACACTGTCTGGTGAGTGCAACAAGCTGCAAGGATCAGAAAGGATTCTCCAGTGTCTCCCTTCTTCCAGAAGGTGTTGCTATTATACAGCTCTGCTACAGACCCACAGAGTCATGTAGAAAGCACAGTGGAATAAAATGTGGTGAGGCTGGATAAAAAATGTAAACCAGACTAAGTATATAGAATTCAGTCACAAGGATTTCTATTATGCAGGGAAAAGAGAGCCTTTAGTGTAGTGTGAGAGAGCCTTTAGTGTAGTGTGTGTCCACAGTATAAATAGTTCAGCAAAATGTAAACACCAAATATTTCCACCAGAGCTCTTTGCAACCTCACATACAGTAGCTCTACTTTTCTTTTTCATTAAGGACTTCTTTTAATAAAGAGGCTTTTGTGGACTGAATTGGGAAAAATAGCAGCCACCTGTAACTTTTTTTAAAACCTAACAGTACGTACAGTACATCTATCAAAAGAAGAGGAATTTGAAACCTGCAGACTTTTTAGAGAAGCAAGTTCCACACATGATATAAAACAAATGCCATGTGTGCACCAAGCCAAGCAAATTAACAAAAGGGCAGGGGCACTTCCAATATTGCTTAAATAACTCAGGCTTAATAATGGGGTCTTTTCACACAAGCTCACAAAGGCTAAAATGTGTTTAAGAAGAAAAACATGCATTTTTATTGTATTGTGTGACAAGAAACCTGATTTTTTAAATTATTGTTATTTTTTATTAAAAGCTATTAGCCTAAGCACATGAATTCTCTCTGGGGTTCTTGGGGCTGAATGTAGCACCTTGGCGTAGAGTTTTTCTCTGTGGATAAAGGGGAGAGATTGGTTTTCCCGGACCACTGTGTGTTGCTGGTCTGTCAGAAGTACTCCAGGCATCACAGAAGTCGACTGAGTGCTGCTTTGTTTGCTATCAGCACCCAGGGAGAAGCCAAGTGTACGTGGGTGCAGAGAGTGATGCAGTGAGAGCCTGCTTTGTGGAGAAGCAGAACTTGTTCCGCTACTGTGAGAGCCAGGTTGGTGTCTTTGGATGCTCAGCAGTTCTGTGTCAAACTGTGAAACATTCCCAAAGGTAGCACCTTTGGGTCAGGGCAAGTGTATGCAGTTAAGTTGTTCTTCAGAGTTAGCAAGTCCCTTATTTTTCACAGCCCCAGATAACTCACAAAACCCTTGGCACGACCTTTCAGCTCCAGCTCTTGGTGGCTGGCGTGCTCGTGGTGGTGCTATATAGAGATCTGGTGTCACTAGGGTTCCCTCACAAAGGAAAAAGAGTATTTTTAACATGATCATGCTGATGTTTTTCAGCTCAGTGGAGAGTGACAAAGACACAGGACAAAAAGATACCCAAAAATGACTAAGTCGGGAATTTTAAAACTAGGTGTTGGTCAATATAAATAGTTCTTTGTATGGAGCTGTTGGACCCCTTCTTTGTTGGCTTTGAATAAGCAACACACCATGTCACATTTTGCTTTTCCTGTTGTCCTCCATTTAAACTTCTCCATTTCCTGTGGCCACACCAACATTCAAAGGTCTTGTGCATAAAATATTTGTGATCCTTCCAACATAAAAAACAGAGGCTGTCTACCACAGATCCACTAGAGATGATCTTCTGTCCCCGTGATACAGAACTCTGTGTGAATACAGCATTTAAAAAACCTTTTGAGTCCAGCCCTGCCTGATAGTTTCTCCAGCCAGAGATTAAATGCTGGGATATGGCTGTGCCAGTGCTTTGCTTGCCAGGTGTCTGGAGCTGCTGGTGGCTTGCTCTGTGTCTCAGGTGTTACTGAAGCTTCTGCACCAACTGCTCAAATGCAATTGGCATTCAAGACATTCCAGAAATGCTCCAGAAACTCTCCAGGTGACATTTTGCCAAAGCCAAGGGCCAAAAGTGTGAACAAGAGCCACCTGCACCCACCAGAGACTGTCACTTTAGGGTAACCTTGAGCAAACAGCTGGGCTTTATTGTGGTCCCTTTGTGCTTCCTGAGTGTTAGCTGAGGTTTTCCTTCTAGTTAAAACTGCTTTGCAATCATTAACAAATAACTGCAAGATTCAAGATTTTTGCTCACCTTTGGAAAACAGAGATATGTCAGGGAAACTGAGATGACCAAGTCATACCAAGGATGTGAATAGAAATTATTTCCAAGTTCCCCTTTTTCCAGCCATGGGGCTTTGTTCTAATTTATTTTTAGTGATCTCCTATTGTCTTGCCATGAAATTAGAGCTTTTTGAGACACAGGACATCACTTTTCTTTTTGCCTGTTAGGCCTCACTAATTGCTCCCTGTAGGGACATAATGAGTGCCATGAGCATTGCTGTTGGGTTGGACTTTGAGCTGCTTGGCTGTGTGATTTCAGTGCACTTCAGCCAGAGCCTGAACCTCGATTCAGCTTTGAATGCAACAGTTCAGGTGTACAGCCAGGTCACCCTGGACCCAGCAGCTGAGTCATGCAGGGATGTGCTGAGGCCTGATGCTGCTGCAATTCCTCAGTTTTGCTGGTCATTTTGGCCTTTCCAGCTTACCTGAGGTGCAGCTGTAATGGCTGCTCTCTGCTATCATACTAAACAGAGACTTCTCTTTATTAAATATTTTTGATGTTCAAATTGCATCATGATACACCTGATGTATATCTCGCAATCTAATTAATTTAGTGTACTATGTGTGTTTGCACATCAGCCAGTGTAGCTAAGCTGGTGGCTCTGCAGCTGGTTGGAATTTGGTTGTTTTCCCCACGTGTACTTGTTTTTATTTTTTATCACTTTTTAAAACAAACAAACAAAATTTAGTTTTAACTGAGAAATAAGTCTCCCTTGGCCTCTCACCACATTCTTCAATAAAAAAAGGAAAAAGAGAGATCCAACAGCTTAAAAAATTGCTTTAAACTGAAGACTCTTTAAAGAGCTGAACAGTTATTTGCAAAATGCTCTGATTTTTAAAGAAAAAAAAAAAAGTTTTTTTTTTTTTAAATAAGAAGACAGCTTTCAGGATAAAGCATTGCAACCAGCTTTCCTCCACTGCTACCTGCACTGCTGCTGTTTTCCCTGACCTGGCTTTACATCACCTGCCTGCCTGGGGAGGCAAGGGGCAGCCTCAGGTCCAATAGGGGTTACTGGCACTTTGTGACAGTCATTTCCAAAAACAGGCTGTGTATTTCAAAGTGCAGTTCTGGGCAACTGAGTCACTGGATCAGTCAGATTTCATAACAACTCCTGATCTACCTGTAGCAATAAAAATGAGCCCTCTTGCACAGCCCAGGAATGGAGCAATCCCTGATCTCCAGCTTGACCAGCACAGGTCACTGTTGTCTGTCTGCCTGGTGAGGGAGCTTGTTATGCCACCAGCTGTAGGAGCCAAAGGAAAACAACTGCATCACACAGGGATTTATTTTTTTGTCTCCTGTGTAAGGAAGGGCAGGCCATGCAGCAGTCATCAAGCTGCAATCCCTAAGGTTTGCTTTTGTTTTGCTCAGTGCTGAGCAATCTGGTCAGCCACTGAAGCGGGTGAGTCCTAGTGCCAGCTGCTTGTGGCTTCAGTGCTGGTCAGTCACTCTGGGGTTTTAGGCTGTCTGGATTTTAACAAGGCTCCTCTGGGGCTCTTCCCCTGACGGTTTCAAACATAACCCTCACAGACAGAAGGTGAGACCCATGTTGCTCTCCCTCCCTTAGCCTTTGTGGCACCTGCAGCAGGGCACAGGCAAGAGAGCTCCTGCTGCTGCCCTCCCTGCCCCATCCTGGCTGTGGGAACTTCTCTTGTGGCAGGGAGGGAGGAAGGCAAGCCAGGAGGAAATTCAGCTATGATTTTCAATAGGTAGACAAATCTTGCTGGGGAAATGGCCCATCCATGGTTGGCTGGCTGGACTCAGCAGCAGGAGAGCCTGCAGTTCATCAGCTCTGCCTTTGCCACTAGACTTCACAGCAGCTGGAGCCACATCCCAGAGGAGGCACAGATGATTCAGCTGCTGGACAAACAAGGAATTAACACAATAATATTAAGGAAGAAATATCACCGTGAGCTCCTACTTCTTTGCCCTCTTCCCTTATGCAAAGCTGTGTTAAAAACAGATCTGGGCTGGAGGTTTAGGGAGGAACATTTGCCACAGGGAGCTGGATGGCTGGGAGTAGTGTCAGGGCTTCCTTTGGCCAGGGCATAGCTGGGAAGGAGGCAGCAGGGTCCACTCTGCTCTGCTGGGTGCTCATGCATGTCCAGAAGCCCTTTCCACCTCCAGCTTTTTGGCATGCTAGGCTGGAGAGAGCTCATGGCAGTGCTTCCCACAGCATCACTTCATCCCAGTGGGGAGAAAGCCTTCCTGAGCCTGGGGGAGAGCCCTGAGGGAAGTGGCTCCTTCCCTTCACTGTCCCAGCCCTTGCCCCTTCCTAAGCAATGGCTGAAGCCTGCTCAAGGCTAAAACAGTGTGAGTGGGAAGCTGAAAAACATAGGAATGTATGGTTCCTTCACTGGCTTGCAGGATCTCAGGGATCCAGACTGCTCTTTGACCCTGGAAAACTTCTTTGGCTGGTATATAAGGAGTATCCCAAGATATCTGCTTAGGAAAAAGGCAAAAGAGAGACATCTGGCATTCCTGCACTTTCCTGCTCAGTCCTGACATGTAAACAGCTGATGAAGTACCTGAACATTGTCTGCCCTTATGTGATCCAAGGTGGTTAAAAGGGAAGAGGGTTGCAGTTGTCATCCAATTAAAAGTGCCCAGGCAGCACTCAGATGAAATCCTCTACAGGATATGATCTGTATTTTCACAGATCAGCCCACCATGGCAGCCAAGAGGGAGATGTTGACATTTGAAGGGCATGCGTTATCCCCCACAGCTGGAAGGAAATTATTTGGGATTGTGGTTGTCCTTCACTGTTCCTTAGTATTATTTAATACTCCCTTTTCAGCAGTGCCCTGAGGCTTTGATTAAGAACTGGCAATGAACTGGAGCGTAGTCAACAACCTGCTCTTGCTCTTGCTCTTACTGCAGTGGTACCCTGTTACTGGAGAAATCACCTTCTCCTCCAGGTCTCCTCTGCTTTCCCTAGCCAGCACGTTGTCAGCTTGCCCTCTGCTTACTAGATATTTATGCATTGCCTCTCAGACATCAGCCACAGTATTGATTTTCGATTTGTATGTGCTTCTGGAGATGCAAAATGCTGAGCATGTGCTGACTGGAATGGGTGGCAGAAGCTAGATGGGGAAAATAATATTGTTCTTTATCTAGAACTTCACAGATTTTAAAAACTGCTACACGTTCTTTAACTTCTAGTCTTGTTCTTTAATGCCATTAGTAATAAATATATATATTGGAACTCACTCCATCACTTCAGTTTACTCTCCTTGTCCTATCCACTAGGTTTATTATGTTTTATAGTTGTCACAGGCATTTGTTTTGCCCAGCCACTGATCTTGAGGTGACATGTCCCAAACCTGGATCCTTTACCCAGTCAGTGACCTGGTACAATGTGGATAGCAATAATCCAAGTGACCTCATGCAATTTCCATAAGGCAAAACTTTGCTTAATCCAGTCAGGGAAAAAAAAAAAAAAAACCAACAAAAAAAACCAAAAAAAACCACATAGACATAGAAATAATCAGAAATTATTTTAAAAGAAGAAAAATACACCAATACCAGTGTCATATCACCTAGTGAACGTTATTCTAGTGCAACTCTCTAGTCTTCCCACTTAAATATTCAAAAAGATTGCTCTTTCTACCACTAAAGATAAACATAGGTTATTCAGTGTCCCTAGGAATATGTGGGTCCTCTGTAGCAAGTAGAATTAAAAAATCTGAAAAAAAGAAAATTCTATAAAAATATCTAGATTAAGGAAAGTGGGAATTTTGGATGTACAGGATAAAGAGCTTGAACCAGAAAACAACAAAGGAAATTGGGAGTATCAATTGTAAAGTCTTAATTTATTCTAAGAGATAAATAACTGGGGCTTTTATAATTGTTCACCCACTCCTAACAAAAATAACTCTTGTGCAGAAGCATGCTGGATTTGTAAAAATGGTTTGTTTAATTTACAAAGCATTTGTGAAGCATATGATCACTGTGGAATTACAATGCTTACAAACACCACCTGTTGAGGAAACTAAGTGTTAATATTTCCTAATTTCACGGAGAGAAATGGAGAATGAGGAGATTAGTCTCAGACTAGATTCTGAAAACTAAGCATTTCTGCTTCCTGTGCCATTGTCTGCAGGCATTAGTCCATGGAATGGAGATGTCCTTTCCACCACAGGAAATACAGGATGCAAAAAGACTTCCAGAGAAGTCACTGATGACAGCTTAAAGAAAAGATCTACAGATGCTGTAAGCAGTAAGTAATTACACATCCAGTATTTGCCATATTTTGCTTTGCTCATATGTATCAATCCAATCTCATAAATTCATGAATTTTTTCAATTACCATCAGCATATTGACTATTTCTGGTTTCTTAATTCACCAGAAAAGTGTGAGATCTTGACAACCCAGGTGCTTGACAAGCCAGGAACTCTTTCTCCTTGGGTTTTTTTTTTTTTTTTTTTCCCTCCCAGGTAATATATTAAGGCAAACAAAATTGTTGAAAACCGTTTTTCAACTCAAGAAGTCAAACAGTTAATTAAATTATGTAGTCAAGGGTCTTCTTCTTCCTTCCCTTGCATCTTATTTAGCAACTTACAATGATGTGAGTATGAGAACAGCTCTGATCCTGTAATATTTAGTTGCTTACTTTGTTCTAAGGGCTTATTCTGTGTGCAGTGTGATGAAAAATCTGATTTCAAGTCTTCTCTGAGCTAGGATAGGTGCTGGATGGTCCTTCCCTCCCCTGGTAATAATTCAGTGTCATATTTAGAGGGACCAGTTTAGCTGAGGACATTTTCATCAAAGTTAGCATGAAAATAACTATCTGTTAAGTTAGATGTCCATGATTTTTTTTTTTTATGGTTAATGTTGGAACAAATAGTATCCCATATTGGTTCTGTAATTAAGATATGCATATGGTGGCACCAAAGGTCCCTAATTACATCTGCTTTGGGGATGCTGTTAGAGACAAGATAATTCTGTACAGTTGCTGCAAAGACAGTAGAGGAGTTTAATCTGAAGTATAGGCAAAGTTTCGAATAGTAGCTTTGGACTTTTATTTATCTTGTGAGTTCTCATCCACAGAAATTACTGCAAGTGTGCATTATCCTACATGTTCTATTTAAAAAAATGACAGATATTTATATTTTGGATGTAGCTTTTCTACTCTGGGCTTCCTCTTCTTGATTACATCAATGACAGTATTCCCATAGATTTTAGTGACATGGTCTCAAGACCCAAATAATCCATATTGTTCTTGATGAAAATGGCTTTCATTATGTGGTTTCTGTCATCCAAAGACTCCTGAAGCATCCCAGACTACATGAGCCAAGCTCAGCACCATGAGGGATTCTTAAGACCAAGCATAAAACTTTGTCAAAAAAGACGTGTGGGTGTGTCAGTAAAAACCTCCCCCAGAAGATTTTTGTGGATGGGATGTCTGCTGATGCCCTTTGTGTCGGTGGGATGTCAGAACACAGGGACCAAGGAGCACATGGCACGGGGATGGGAAGACAGGATTCCATGGAGCTTCCAGCCCCAATGCACCAGAGGCTGGTGGCAGACTGCAGAAAAAGAGCAGTGGTGAGCTGGGTTAGACACACAAGGCAAAATGGCTACAGCCTGCCAATGACTTCAGGAGTGATTTTAAAATTATCCCTGGATGGATGCTGCCTGGAGTTGTGGGCAGGATTTGAAGGGATGCTTCCCGTCTGTGTGCTGGCACTCGTGCAAACAGCAAGAGTTAAAAATTAACAGGCTAAGGACAAGTCAAAATACACTCCCTGTCTGTAAATCAAAAAGTACTGCTTCAAGCTCAGCCAAATCTGGCTGCTCCCTTATCCCCCACAACCACCATCATAATTACAGCAGCTGATTTTCCTCACACCCACCTCAGAGATTTCTGGGGGTTTTGGCCAGGTTTGCATCCCCATATGATTCAGCCTACTTTTACTTATGTTTAGCTCATTGTGTAATAAGTGAAACTTACATAAGTTAGGGACTGTGGCTCCAGCTCCATAAACCTTCATCAAAAATAGGAGTTTGGAAGCAGAAAAACAACTCGTGTAATTTTTTCCTTTAGCGCCGATACAGAATCAACCGTCTTTGGACTAAATGCTCAGCTCTTTCAAAGCTGTGCAGAATCATTAATTCCTGCTCAACTAAGCTAATTTACACCTTGCTGAAGGCTTGGCTCTCATCAATAAGTGTCCCAGTGTTGAGATCTTGACAGTAACGAGTCAAAAAGAACAGGGATGGAATTTTGACGCCTTAAATTCACGGGGAATTTTCTCATTACCACCAGATAAACCCTCACCTTACCCCCGAACAACCAGCTATTCAAAGCAAAAGACAGACCCTGCTGTGTATCTCTGTTCCTGTCCTGAAACTGTTCCCACCAGAACAGCCAGCAGTTCCTGCTCCAACTCATTTTATCTGGAAAAGGTAAATAGAAGCCGCCAGCTCCTCACAAGAAGAGGTTTGAGCGCCTTGCTGAACTGATACACACTGCAATCAGTGAGCTACACATGCATGGAACATTTCCACGCTGTCCAGACCATAATAAGATTAACTGTGTTTCACTAGCACCTTACCAGCCAAGGATGTGTTTCCTTATAGAAGGAAAACATAATATATGCTCTAAAATACAGAGTAAGAAAGCTTATGAAGAAGTCAATGCTATCTACAGGATACCTGCTGGCCTGAATGATGTTTTCTAAGGATTAAAATAATTCCAATGGTATCTTTTGGGGTGATATTGCTTCTAAAATTATATATATATATATATATTTTCAGTGGTTGAGTGAGACTGTGATCACTGTTAGGTTGATGTAGACACAGGACTGTGCTGCTGAAGTCAACAGTTATTGCAAAGTTATGCTGCAGTGGAGACCAGGCTCTGGTCTTGTATTTTAAAACACATGTGTTCTTGTTAATCCAGTGGGTTTTATTTTTATGAAAAGAAATTGATGAAAGCATGGCTAGTAATGAAGGAGTTAAAAAGCACAGTCCCAAAAGTGCTGAGCTACAACCCAGGCAGTTTCTGTATTTAAGGATTTATTTTTTCAGTGTCTCTGCACCTTCAAGTTTTTGTTGTTTATTTTGAGGTTTTTTTTTTCTTTTGCTTTTACAATTTAATCTTCTCCATAATGGGACAAACACAAAGCCTTGGTTGGAAATCTCCCCCTAGCCTGTTGCAATATTTATAAAGCTGTGCTTTTTAAACATGCTGTGAGATGGGCTTAGTAAAACAAAAGGCATTTTAATTTATTGTTCCAAGATTATTGATTCAATAAATTAACAATAATTTCCGTGGAGGGTAGGAGCCCTGGCACTATAAAAACTTATTTTATCTGCACTTTAACTAGCATTGATTAGAGTATTCAAATTGTCCCAGTGCTATATAATTGCTCTTTATAGGTGGAATGTCCTCTGCTGTGCAGGAGACAGTAAAATAAACATTCAGCTAGAAGTGACAATGGCTCTTTTAAAAGCCAGGTTCTTTTTTTCTTTTTTCTTTTCTCTCTCTCTTTTTTTTTTTTTTTTTTTTTTTTTTTTTTTTTTTTTTTGTAAAAGGACAGAAAGAGTTTGTGTAATGTTTCACAAATGCAGCCAGCTTTGGCCAAGCTACCTTGCAACATTGCAAGGACAGACAAGCAAAAAATTCCTAAAGGTTGCTATTGTCCTGAGAGGCACCAGGCATAACCACAGCAGTTATATCTTTACATTTGACTATATCCACATGAAGAAGCCTTTTTCTGCTGCTGTTTTAAAGAGCCATTCTGTGTTGCACTGAAGTGCAAGGTGGAATTTTTTGTTGCACGTTTTTCCCTTTCTCCCTTTTGTTTCTAAAGTGCCCGCTGAACCTGTTCAAGGTAACTCGGAAGCTATTGTAGATATGTTAATAATTCAATCAAAACAAGCCACACTTCCTGATTCACATTCACCAGGCAGGCTTGCTCAGAAAGGAACATTTTGCCACCATGGAGAACAATAGCTGGTTTAGTTCACAAGCAATTGTGTTTTTCTTATGTAAAATACTTAAGACAGTTACATTTTTCAGACATGGAGCTCTGACAGGTCTATCTTCTGATACTTATGATAACCCTGCTTTTATTTTACATCTCTGTTGATGGAAAAGATTAACAGCACTTTTTTCCTCTTTTGGCTTTAATAAAACATCCAACTGCTAGAAATGTCACTTAGAACCACGAGCTTGCAATAATGAAAACAAATTATGCATCTTAGTAACCCAAGGTGGATGATTAATGCAGGCTTTAAATGATTGTTTGTGTTAAATTGTTTCTCCAAACGCAATTCAGGAATTTGAAGTTGTCAGATTAACTGCTGTATTTACTGGTCTGTTTGATTAGGTGAGCATAGTTTTATATTCCCTCTTGGAGACCTAAATAGCAACCATTTCCTACAAAAACAGCACACAAAACAAAGGCCCCATTCAGAGGGCTCTTCAGAGTGGGCAATGCTCTATAGCCCTTTGTATCCTAAAACAACATGGGTACTGAAGTGCCTCTAAAAGGTGCAACAGATTTTAAAAAGAAAATAATAATGGCCATTATAATAATAATAGTTGGAATATTGTGTTTTTTCTAGAAGTAAATATATTTCATCATTGATTAATGGACTAATTTCATTAATGAGCTTAAAGACATCTCTCAGAGTCCTTTATGATTAATACTGTAAAATTTGGTTTAATGAAAGCTTCTAAAAGGATGGCTAATATTCATTTGAAACTGTAATCCACACCGCCAGAGTTTGTCCACTCTGGATGCTTTTCATGAACATCCATGGAGTTGAATTTTAATAAGTATTCATACGAAATGGATTCTAGGCTTGGACATTCCAATTTTTAACCAAAGTGAATTTTAATTTCTTCTTCTTTGGGACTTTTGCACCAGAGACTCATTCATCAGAGACAATCAGTGTTCAGGAATAATGTCACATGTGTTCTTTCTCTTTTCACATTCAACAAGTGCATAATAAGTATGGCTTGAACTTTGATCATCGCAGTTCAAGCATCAAAACAAATGAAGTGTTTACAGTAGAATTTGATTAAAATTGCGTAGTGTCTTTCTATGTCCAGATTAGATACTAAGAATTTTTCTCCTAGTTTGATGATAAGTGGCTTATGCACCTTTCAAGAGCAGCTGGCTACCAGCTTTGCTGGGACAGTGGAAAAACACTGAGGAATAATAAATATTATTAATAACTTCTTGGTATTTCTGGGCAAAGCCAACCTGATTGCCACATCATTCCTGAGAAGGGAGGGAAATCAGAGGACACAACATCCTTCACCTTCTCTTGATGCAATTTCTTTTATTCCTTTTCTTTGAGACAGGGTAGGGCCCCAGATATCTGACCCACTGCAGGGTTTTTGCTCGTATTTCTTTGGGGTTTTCCTTTCTAGACAAATGGGGTCCCTTCCTCATTCCTATGGACATAGCTAGAGCAATGTAATGTGTGCAACATGAGATTTAGAGAGGCCAGAAAATATCTGCCTTCACAATTACTGGTTTGAGGGAATCAAACATCACAGGGGATGAATTCAGGTGAGATTCAGAGGGATTTTTATGCTTTTCCAGCTCAGGAAGCTATAAAGTGTTTAGCAGCACTGAATCCAAAGCACCCTTGGTAAGAAGACAGCTATTGCATTCTATTCATCCTCATGGACAGGTCCATGATGTTCTGTCTGATCAGCCAGAAGGTACAAAAAGTTGTGCCTCTAGGAAGTTTTTGTGTCATGTCACCAGAGGACACAAGGAAAAATGATGCATCACAGCTTTGGTCACGATGAAGAGACTAATTTATTTCCTCTGACTCCAATCATTTATAGTTCTCAAAAGGTGCCAGTGGATTGGAGGGTGAACGTGCCACCTCTCCAACGACACTGGACAAACTACCTGTACATCAAATTTCTCCGCCTCTGTGAAGGAATGCAAAACAATAGGTTGTTTACAGAAAGTTGTGTGAGAAAGTTTTCTACAAGAATGTAAACTCAGAAGGCCTTAGAAAATCTTAAAAAAAATCAGGGCGACATCGTCTCTGTGCCCTGGATTGCTAAAGCCATATTAAAGCAGCAGAAAACTGGAAAAATCTAATGGATGAGTTCCTGGCTATGAGGACACAGGCTCCTTCTCCACAGATCTTTGAGTTATAGAGTTGGAGATGTTCAGAGGATGCCCCTGCATTCTCCTTTCTAGGATCTCAAGTGAATTCTGTTGGATGGCTGCCAAAAATGGGTATACCACTTCCCAGCCTGCTCCCCAGCCCCTGGCAGCAAGGAGACACAGCTGGGAGGCTGGCTGCATCATGGCATCAGGAGTGTCACAAGGATGGGACAACCAGAGCTGTAGGAGCTGGAAAACTGCTACTTGGAGAGCATCCACAGGGCTCTCAGAGATGTCACATCCAGTGTAGGAAATGAGACACTCAAGGAGAATCTCTTACCCTGAAACTGGTGATGGGGTTGGATGTGGTGCTGCTGTGAGCATCTCAAGTGCTGGATGCTTGATTGCAAAGGTGTGAGCAAAGGGAGGAGCTGCCTTCATCCAGTAGGAATGTCAGAGCCTTGGGGAAAAAACAGGAAATCTATTCATTACATTTCTTGTACTTCAGTTAGGAATTAACAGCTCATATTCCTAGCAAAGAGATAAGCATATTTCAGAAAGTGGCGAACTATTTATCCTCCTTTTCTGCAGATACTTGTACCAGCCACATAGAGAAAAGCGGCCTGGGAAGCTGGGCTGTGAATTTAGTTTGAGGGAAATGTGGGTCATAGGAAACTCTTCTGGTGTTGCCTTCTGCTATTTACATTTGATGTAAAAGTATTTCAGCTCAGTTGTGTTGCTAGAAGTCCTCCAAGATGAGCAGCTGGATATCTACTTTCATAAAAACCTGCCTTGGTCCCTAGAGTTCTCTCCTCTGGGGGTTGGATCCTTGCCATGCACCCATCCACTCTCTGCTTGAGCTTGCAAAGTCTGCCTGAGTTTGTCTTTAAAGATGACCTTCATCCACTTTCTTTTATGTAGCAGTTTGCTAATTAGAATGTTTGTTTCCTCTTCCTGGATTGATTATTACATGTAAAACTTGGTCCTGGGAGGGGGACCAGATCCTAACTCTCCTCTTTGTTAAAGAACTGCCTGGCTGCAAAACTTCAGCTGTTGAAAATGCCTTTTTCTGGCAAAGCAAAACAAATCCCATCACACTGAAGACACTCAGTTTCTGAAGGCTGTTCCACTAGAGCAGCCAGCTCTGAACAGAGCACTCAAATGATGTTCAAAGGTGGGTGGAGCAACTCTGCAAACATGAAGCAAAAGTTGCACAGCTGTGTAAGTATACCCAACATCTACAACACACAGCCAGCGTGAATTACACTATTTTGATTGTACTACCTGAGTTTTATTTTGCATTGGATATTGTATTGTGTCCTGGCAAGGTTTAGGTAGCAGGGGGCTACACAAGTGGCTTCTATGAGAAGCTGCTGAAGCTTTACCCTTGTCTGATGCAGGCCAAGATCCTCAGGAATGGTGGTAGCACCTCTGGGATAACATTATTGAGAAAGGGGGAAAAAACTGCATAATAGCAAGCACACAGAGGAGTGCCAATGTGTGAGAGCAGCAGTTCTGCAATCACCGTGAGGAAGGGCAGGCAGGAGATGCTCCAGGCCCTGGAACTGGGATTCTCCTGCAGCCCCTGGTGAGGCAGCTGTGCCCCTGCAGCCCAGGGAGGTCTTTGGGAGAGCAGAGATCCACCTGCAGCCCAGGGAGGTCCCCACACCAGCGTAGGGGGTGCCCAAAGGAGGCTGTGGCCATGTGGGAAATGCATTGGAGCAGCTCCTGGCAGGAGCTGTGGAGAGAGAAGCACCCCATGCTGGAACAGATTTGCTGGTGGACTTGTGACCCTGTGGGGTCCGTGCTGGAGCAGCCCAATCCTGAAGGAACTTCCTCACCATGGAAAGTTCCTGAAGAACTGCAGCTTGTGGGAAGAACTCGGGTTGGACATGTTCATGGAGGACTGTCTCCTGTATGAAGGACCCCATGCTGGAGCAGGGGAAGGGGTGAGAAATTCCCCCCCTGAAGCAGAAGGAGCAGCAGAGAGAATGTGCAATAAACTACTGACACCCATTCCCAGAATCCCTGCACCACTGTCAGGGAGGAGACAGAGAAAAAAGGAGTGGAGTTAAGCCCTAGAGAAAGGGAGAGGTGGAGAGAAAGTGTTTATAAAATTTGGTTTTATTTCCTATTACCCTACTCTGATTTGATTGGCAATAGATTAAGCTGATTTCCTTAAGTCAAGTCTGTTTTTCCAGGGACAGTAATTGGTGAGTGATCTTGCCCTGTCTTTATTGTAGTTTTTCTCCCCTGTCCTGCTGAGTAGTGGCTTTGGTGGACACCTGGATCCAGCCAGGGTGAACCCATCATGTATATGGAAGCATTCAAAGGTGACACAAGGAGCGAGGATTTAAAGCCCCCAAAGACACGTGTTATATACTGCAGTTTTTCAGTTCATTTCTTCCTCTCTATCAGCTATCTCTGACAGGACTAAGTGCCACAAAAGATGTCAGTCTCTAGGTCACAGGTGAAACACATCTTCAATATCAGAGCTGGAGCCTGTGCTCAGTGAGACCCACTGAAGTTCAGCGCTCAGCTTCTGCTGAGTGTCACCATATTTTGGAAGATAATTTCCTTTGAAAATCGCAGCACGAAGGAACATCAAAGAGCAATGACTGAACATCATATTGTTGTGAAATGAAAGAAGTAGGGAATGTACAGTGAAGGTTTTTTTTTGTTTTATTTTTCCTGCAAGGCTCCATTAGCAGTAGAAAACATAGGGAAAAGTGAAGTCTATCTAGTATAGGTAACCTCAAAATATTTGTGGCTAAAATACTCAAAGTCTTTTTGTTTTAACAAAGTTCAGATTATTTTTAAGGAAATACCATGTTGGCTAGCAAAAAAAAGTCAGTCTTCTAACACAGAAATAGCAACCAAGGTCTTTTGGCTAGCTAAGGATGTACAATGAGGCAGGGCCAGGGGACTGAGCTGCTCCTAGCACTAAAATAGAAGGGATGACACCTTTCTCTGAAGATGTGAGTTGCACTGGCAGCTGGAAGAGAAGATCCTACAACTGGATATTGTGCCCCTTGCAGAAGGTCATAAGTTAAGGCAATTTGTGTTGGTGACAGGGCCTTGAGGCTCCCTGCCCAGAGTCCTTCCCCTCTGCCCATGGCCCAGTGGTGCCGCAGCAGTTCTGGTCTCCAGCTCCCCACAGCCCTGCCCTGCCCAGCTGTGGGTCCATCCCACACTGAAAATGCTGTCTGTGGTAGCCACACACGGCACAGAAATAACTCAGCTACCAGTATACAGGCTGTGCTTAGATTTTTTAAACAAATCTATTATTGAGAATTTTTTTATTAAAAGAAATATTTCAATTGTTTTCACTCTGAAGTGAGATTTTTTCCCCTCCACTCAGTTTTCACAGGATCAAAGGCAGGTCAAGACTGAGCATTTTGACATCTTGTCCAGTATTGTTGTAAGCTGAAAGCACTTGATAGAGAAATCACTGAGGTCTATTTCCACTGAAGTAGGAACAAGTGTATTGCCCCTAACATGAATCCTGCTGACACAAAAAATTCCTCAACTATTAATATGAGTTGTCTGGCTTGTTGTGGAAAGGAGGGGGAATTTGCTGTGGTTCACACACCTCAGCTGTTGCTAACCCTGCAGCAACTCAAGTACTATTTTTCAGCATGGCTTTTCTCACTTAAGCCTCCCTAGCTGTAGAAGTGGGTAGGCAAATGGAGCTAATTCTGTAGCAAATGTATAGCAAGAGATGGTTAATTTTACTGAATTATTTTACACCACAGCATGCTGAATTATGGCTCATGTGGCATGAGACCAGGTTTATACATTTTTTTCCTTAAAAATTTTAGAGTAAAAAACCCCAACCCTTTGTACAGAGTTACATTAGAGTTTGCAAAGAGAATTACCCTGAAGAAAGAAATGATGTCTGTAACTGGTGACCTCATGCTAAAAGGAGCAGACTTTGCATGGCTACTGGAATTTTTGTAGACAACTTTAAGCAATGACTGTTGACTGGATTAACATCCTGCCTTGCCTTCTGCTGATCTGTTTCTGATGACCAAAAATGGTTTGCAGTTGTGGAGTGCTTGCACTATGCACAGTCCTGGAGCTTGGAAACAGTGGATTCACTGGTAGCCATCGAACCAGTTAGTTAATGAGGCTGGGAGACCTGGCATTGGCATCCCTGAGCTCACAGCAGTCAGGAATATGTAGACTCTGTGTGTATACATGCTGAAGCTTAATTTGCAATCCTATTTAGAGTGGAAAAAAATTCCGCACTTAAAAAAAAAAAAAGTGCAAACAGAGTTCTTTTCACAGTGGGCAGAGAATACTGTTAAACAGAGGAAGCACAATATCCCTTTTCATAGCAAGAGATCAAATGTCTGCAGAAGAGTTTAATTTATACTTCTTCATGTGCCAGAGCTGTGTCTGAGACATTGCAGCATTTCAGTACTTTCAATCAGGTCATAGTTTCCAGCACAGATGACTTCATCCCTTTTAAAATAGAACAAATAGAATAAATGGAATTCCACATAATCATGGTAGGACCTGGGATTATAGGAAATGAAACCACATATTTAAAAGCAGAGGTCTGTGTGGTAAATAACCATTGGAAAGCAGAGCTTGGTCCCTTCTCAGCAGTTAGCAGGTGACAAAGGTCCTTGGCTCTGCAGCTCTCTGTGGCGTGAGGGTGTGGGTGTATCCTGGAGGAGGATGAGGAGGGTGATGGTGGATAATGCACAGCATCACAGGCAGTGGAGCTGCTGCCTTTCCAGCAGAATTATTAAAGTGACACCACCTGACTCCAAGGAGGCCTTGCTGTGGTTTGGAGTCCATGCAGCTCTGACTGCCTTCCCCACTCAGGCCCTCTGTTCCCTCACTCTTACAGAATATTTCACATCTCCCAGCCACAGCTCTGCGTTGGCAGTCAGAGAAAAGGTGTTGATGAATTCTGTCTCAAATTTCTGCGTGTCTGAAGAAAACCCTTATAAAATAGCAGCATAGATTATACTGATATCCCCCAAACAGACAAGTAGCTCACTGCAACCTGGAATGCTTTGAACTAGTGCTGTGAGACAAGTGTTTGCAGTATTTATTACAACAGGAGAAAATGAAACTAGAAACATGTTGTTCCTTAATTATAGAATTTGCTCAACACTGCCCTCATTGTGATCCATTTTTGGCATTAAAAAAAAAAAAGAACTATCAATAACTTACTTGTGGTATGACTAAATTCTAAGTCATGTCAGAGGCTATTTCATTAGGCAATAGATTGTGCATGATTATGCAGTGAAGAACAGCCTTTGCCCCCAAAGGACAGTTTTGTCTCCATGAATGCATGGAGACTAAGATACTACATGAATCACATGTCCAAGACATGGAAGAATTCAGGGGCAAGGCTGGGAACTGAATTCTTCTGGAGTCCCAGTCCTTTGTCATTAAAGATAAGCTCCCTCAGGTTGTGTGTGGTTTATGTATGTCTGTATGCATGAGTACAATCACATCAGGCTGGACTGTGGGTCTGTAACTTGCATATTTTGTATCCTTTTTTTTACATCGTGTCTAACTATGGTCAAGATTACACTGACAGGCTCATTCCATTTGCAGAGGTTTCTGTTTTAAAAGCAAGTGAAACTCTGGAAGAGAAGGCAAATTCATCACTGGTGAGTTGGCTGAATCCAGTCACATGCTGTATAATATAACTTATCCTTAGGAATTCATGCCTCCACTGGGTCTGCCTACCAGATAAGCTACACTGAGATGAAAGTGAGTTGCATCAGATTCTGGTGCCCAGAGCCACAGAGTTCAGGCTCTGTTTCTCTTTTGTTCAGCTGGATGCTGTGTAACAAACAGCATTCCCTCTCTCAGAAAAAGAAGTTAATCAAGGGGGAGGAGATCTACAGGTAAAAGTTTTATGCATGGCACTCTAAATAATATCTCTGAACATTTCAAAGTGTATGTGAATTACTTGTGTTGACTCGGCTTCTTTAAAAGTTTAACCTGGATTGTTTCAGTTGCAGAAAACAGAACTCTCTTGCTTGATTCTGGTAAATGCAGTCTCCTAGTGACATCAAAGATTATAGCAACTGCAAGGCACTAGTTTGCCTTTGCTGCTCCAAGTTGCTCAAAAAACTTTTAATATATTCTTGTAGGTGTAACCATGTGTCATAAATACACCCGCCAACAAGAGATAAACCCTAGCTTGAAAACAACTGTTAATCGATTACTGCAGAAAAACTGACAAACTCGAAGTGAATAATGCTAAAAGGTGTTAATTTGTGGATTTCTGTAGGCTTTGAAAAGCAAAATTAAGTCTATATGGGATTTTGGATGTGTGACATAAATTGTGGGCCATGTGCCTGTTTTGCATAAATCAGCATCATTGCACCGTGAGCCAGGAGAGCTCAGCTGTGCTCAGCTGGGAAAGGGGTCCCTGACTCTGGACACACAGACATCAGCATCAGTTTTGGTCCAGTTTCATTTATTTGGGGAGGGAGGAAAGAGGATCTAATGGGGATTTGCTAAACTACTACTCAAGTCTGTAATAATTTTTTCCTTTTCTGCAGTAACTGCTCCAGCCTGCTGCAAACTGAGTATGAACAATGTTTTATGCTTGACTGAGCTCTAGACCCCCGAGCCTTGGGGACCCTGGCAATGATGCTGGGAGATTATATGATCCACAGCAAAATGATTCCAGGCAGGCAGCAGACAGCAGCCAACACTGGTAATCAAGAGGGGCAGTGCTGGCAGCTCTGTCATTGTCCTAGCCTGCTAAACAGCTCCTCTCTTTTCATGCAAAAATGCAGGCACACACAAAACCACTCAACTTCAGAGCTAGGCAGAATTTTTGCAGTGAAACTTCTTACCAACTCTGCATATTTAGCTCCAGAAGAAATATATTCACAAATCTGTCAAAAAATTGAAATTTTTAATTTCAGAAAAAAATGTTTTGACTTCTTTTATTTGAAGTGCTTTGCTTTTTTATCTTAAATTTAATTTAAAATTATAATTTAAAAAATAATTATGTCAATAAAATGAAGGGCACATTCAGGTAGAATGGGATTTGAGGAAAAATGGAATATAAAACTAGGAGAAAAAACTGAGTTGTGTTGTTTAGCAAAGTGAAGGATCACCTTAGTCATGAACTGTTTTCCTTTGCTACATCTCTTTCTGCATGATTTTGTGACGTGTACAGGAACATTTAATGAGGAACAAGCTCAGATGGAAGACCATTAGAATATTTGTTGAGATGGATACCAGATGATAGCTACTCCAATGTCCTAAAAAGCCAGGTGAACTGCACCTTTGCCTTCCTAGTAGGATTGATGTGGGGAAAGGCAAAGGAGAGAGCAAACAAGAATGAAGTTGTATGTATGTACACATGTATTTTTTTTATTAATTCAAGCTAGAATTGGAAAATCTCCTTCAGCCTGCTTTTGGTTTGTATTTCCAATACCAACTATGCTGCTTTAGCCTGCTCAGTGTAGATTGGGCATAGCACAAAACACCTCCATGCCAAAGCACTTGTGCCTTCTCTGTGGGTTTTGGTCACTTCTGGACTGGGAGACAACTACTTATTTTGCAGCTGAAATTACTCCCCAGTGGCACAAATTACTGAGGTAGCTATCCTAGCAAGCAGGCAATGCCTAATCATCTGCCTTCTCAGTACAACAACAAAGCAACTCAGCCCCACTCATCCTGCACTTTTCATTCTAATAGTATTTGTCTGGCTATGACCCCAATGGTTCTGGGAATTTTTCTTTCCAGTGGGGAAAAAGTCTCATACTGTAACTGTTAGCTGATCTAACACTCAAAATGTGCACTGAAAATCAAACCTTCGTACTCTGGTGTTTGTTTGCACCCATTGTACTGACTCTCTCATTGTCTTGCCATCAGTGAGATCTTTTTCACCATCCTGCATGACTGGGGCTCAGCAAACAGTAAATTTACTTTTCACAAACTGATGCAAAAGATGAGGTATGTGCAAAGTGGCTGAGTTAATGGTGCAGGAGAAACGTGGGGCCAGGAGCACGGCGATTATCGATTGAACTGAAGCCAGAGGCTCAGCCCCTTCACTTTTCCAGTCTCTGACTTCCTGATGTTGCCTCTCCCTCTGTGGCACTGCATCAGCTCCCAGAGTGGCTGGAACCTTCCACAGTCACTCACAAAAAAGGACCTGTGTGGGAAGGTGAAGGAGGATGGTGGGGGTGATAGGCAATTCATGGGGAGGAAAAGAAAAGAGCTGGAAAAACCAAGAAATAGAAGGAACATAAGGGGAATTGCATCTTTCCCTAATTTGAGTGGGATACTCTTTGGCATTTCTGCCACTATGAATTGCTGTGTGAAAGTTATATATTAGCTCACCTTTTATTCAAATAATTTAAGATGGCATTTCAGAGCAGTCAAGTTTCTCATTACTCTCTCCCTAAATATGTATTTCTCCATCAAAAAATGGTGGTGAAGTAAGTCCATTTAACACCCTTAGAATGTTGTCTGAAATCTTTTGGAATGTGGATGACATAGTTTTTTGTAATTGGTGTCTGCAAATGTGGTCCTTCAGAAACTCCTTGGCCAATTTGCCTCAGACTTTGTTTAATCAAAAGGGGCTAAAAAACTGAAGGAAAATGCAATTGAAGCATCTAACTTTGGCCCTTTTTAAAAAGGTGTTTGAAATCTGCAGCAAAAGTGTTTTCCATCCTACTCTCGTAGCATAAAATGTCTAAGCAGACTTTCCTTTCTCAAACTTTCTGTGCTACCTACCATTGAGACCACACATGGAAAATTTCAGGGCAGAATTTATTTCCTAAAACACACAATAACAACAGATTAGAGTGGAATTCCAGGGTATTTAACTAAAGTGTCTGCCCTTCTCCAAAGTTTTATGTCCCTCTGACACATACGTGTGCGCACGCACACACAGAACTACTACAAAAATGTAAAAATCGCCATCTGCCAGCAGACATGGCAAGTAATTGTATTTATTTCCTGTTCAAAGCAATTGAGAGGAGCCAGTGGTCTGTCAGGCTCTGGTGTGTGATAAATAGTGAACAGCTATCAGTTTCATAAAATGCTAAACTGCTAGCTGATAGCTATGAGCTATCAGTTTTATAAAATGATGAGTGTATGTGCACATACTCACAGAGGTGGTGGGCAGTTGCATCTGCTGTGTGATTTTGGAAGCTGTTGGTGTGCATAGTTTACTCCTAGAGACAGCCAGGAAGGAAGGTCATTCCCAGAGTGTGTGTTGGGGGGAATTGCTTCCAGAGAACCACTGTGACATCCACTGTGGGCTTGAATGGTAGGTGGCCAGCAAGAATGGAAGTGTAGCAAGGACAGAGATTCTCCAGATTTCTCTTTATTATCTGATCACCACACAGTAAAAGGTTTGCCTTAGCATGAGTTCTTCCTCTGTAAAAGGGTTGGTTTTCTTCCTTACCTAGAACCTCTGGGTTTTAATTGATGCCTGTAAAACACTGCGTGCTGGGATGGGATGTGCTGCAGAAATGCAAAAATTTAATTAACACTGCTGTCCAGTGGTAGAGCTTGATCCAAAGCCCACTGACTTTCCTCTGTCTTGGCTCAGGTCAAATGATTTGTAAGTGTAGGCACAGGGTTTGTGGTGACTGGGAGTGGGGCTGTGGCCCAGCCTCATCCCTGACTGGCTCCAGCTGTGCAGGACAGGTGAGCAGCACTGAAGGGAAGAGCCATGGAGTGCCCAGGTGCACTGACCAACCCCAGAGGGAACAGAGGGCACACAGGTGCAGTGCAGCAACACCAGGGGTATAAAAGGCTGGGCTGAAGGACAAGAAGGGCAGGTGCTGCAGCCTTCTGAAGTGGAATGGTGTTATTCTGTGTGGGCAGCTTCCAGAAGCCTTCTGGAGAGGTAGGGTGTTATTGTGTTTGGGGTGAAACCTTCTGGAGAGATAAGGTGTTACTGTGTTTGGGGTGAAGCTTTCTGAAATTGTGTGGTGACACTCTGTGTATCGTGGCTGTCTCAACTGTGACACGTAAGTCTTACAGTTGTGCTGTAACACTGCCCTGACTCTCTGGTGGTTTGAGCCTCTGTTAAGGCAGAGAGGAGAAGAAATGCTTCAGGTTCACTGCTGAGCATCTCATAGGAAAAATTGTTATCTGTATGAGGCTGCTACTGCCTGAGCAAGCAGTGCTCAGCGGAGCACAGGCCCTACAGTTCCTTTTAATGTTTCCTATCATGTTCTCTGCTTAACCCAGGCACTAATGCTCTGTGACAGCACCTGGGAGCAGCCACCAGCCATCCTGCTGAGCTGCTCCAGGCAGGAGAGCCAAGGCAGCCCTGGCTCTTGCCAAGCACAGGCATGTGTGGCTGGAGCCAGGGGCACCCTCTTTGAAGTGTGGCCACTCTCCCCAGCCCCAAACCCTCTCCTCTGCTAGGTGTTAACACAAACATCGCCCTGGCCAAAAGACTTCCATTATTTATTGGGGGCTGCTTTCCTGCCAGCTGCGTCCCAGCCTCCAGGAGCTTTGAAGGAGCCAAACAACTGGGTATATGTCTCCAAAGATATCATAAAAACCTGGGTGGAATGGCCATTGAAGGTGCACACGGGGCACCTTGTGAAAGCAGTCCCTTGTGTCAGAGTGCCAAGAGAAACAGAGGGCAAGCCCTCTCTGCAAAGAGGTGCTGATGGTGACAGCTATTAATGCTCAGATTACAATGGAAACGTTTGTATATAAATTGCAAGCCACTCAGACTTACTCTCCTCCCTGGTTTGCCTTTTAAAAAAAATTTTTAGAGGAAAAAAGGTGGAGGAGGGAGGTTTTCATTATTGCTGATCAGGGAGTATTACTTGCATCTCTCCCATGGCATATGTTCGTACGCCTGTGGGCTCGCACACGGAGCGCTCTCATTTCAAAGCTGAACAGTTCTCTTAGCTATTTTCCTTTTCACTTCTTCAGGACTTCAAGGAGTGAGTAGGATGTAATCTCAGAGTGAGGAGGCTTGGTTCTGTGCCAGGCACTACTGAATTGCCATGTTGTCCCTGAGTAAGTCACCTCACCTCTCTTCTCCTTCATCTTGCCACCTGTAAAAAAGAGAGTGTGATATTCTCCTTCCTTTGTTTAATTAACTGGCAGTGCTTTAAAAATTCATAGACTGAAAGCCTTCACATCACTCTTGTTTTTTTCTTTTTAATTAAAACCTAATTTACTTCAGGGCATTGTAGAAACCTCCAGGAACATGTGATCTGAGTCTTATCTTACATGATTACTGTAACCTGTCTGCTTTAAATAACTTCCATCACTGTGAGTGCCAGTCTACCTGTTGCAGCTGTAATAAGAAGGCAGTCCTGACCCAGCAAGGCTCATCACTGGCACAACACTTACATGGGCCTTTGCTGAGCTCTTCTGGGAAAGTCCAGCTTCACTGAGGGGTGTGAGAAGGAGATTTTACCTCAGGTCACAAGAAATGGATAGCAGGGATAGAATTTGTACCATATTGTAAAAGAATCCAAGTCACGGGGAGTAGGTGAGGAGAAAACCACACTGCTGCCACCAGGCCCTGCTTTCTGGTTGTTACCTGTCTTATGCTTTCATTTGTCTGGCTGTATACAATGGAAACTTAAAAATTAGAGATGTAGAGATGGAAAAGGATGCCTGGGTCTTTTACCTTGCTTTTTTTTTTTGCTGCAATGTTGCCTCCTACATCATATCTCCTGTTTTTTGTATTGGCACAAGGGGCAGAAAGGAGCAGAGAGGTGACCAAAATAAGGGCATCTGCCCACCCTAGAGATCTCCATTCAGACTTTTTCTGTAAGCCCTTCTTTCAGGTAGCAGCTGGGATCTGATTCTGTGATTCCTGCTAATTTGAATATAAGCCATTTTTGTATGCAAAGGATTGCTGACACCAGCAAGTTTCACTGTAATGATTACTATGGAAACGTTTATCTATAAATATAAAATTCTTTAAAGCTTAGCCTTTTATCTTTATAGAAAAAGGCCTGTTTATGTCACTTCTAAGCTCCCAGCTTTAATGTAGACATGAGCTGTTCTTATGCCAAACAAGATAACCTTAGTGTTAGAGCTGTGTGAGCTTTGAAACATGGGAATTTGAGCTAAAACTATTATTTTTTTAATACAATATTAATAGCTGAATGGAAAAATATTTTAAAATGCCTTTCTAAGCCCCAAAGCTCTAGTTCACTTGCAGTCTTCTTTTCTATGTTTTATTGTAATGTTTCTTGTGTGGAGTAGCTGCTTTCAAGTGCCAGTCAGTCCTTAAACTCCGTGTGAGTGTGTGCGCATACGTGTGTGTGTCACGGTGAGGATTGGGAGAGAAGAGTAAAAATGGAGAAGCTCCTTACTCATTAGCCTTTTCCCTTTGTGTTTTTAGATTTTGGTCTTCAAAGCCTTCAAATATGGATTATAAGTTTAGGTCCCCAAAATATGTTTTGGGTTTTTTTGCTGAATGACCCAAAAAAAAAAAAAGTAATGATTTTAAGTCAATAAGATTAAGGGGTTTGTTATTTAAAACCTAGAGTGAAAAGGGTGTATTAGAAAGATGAAGACTAGTATTTTTTCTTTGTATTTCTATCTAAGAATTTTTTAAAACTATTTTTCCTTGACTTTAACAATTACACTTGGGAAATATCTATATTAACATAGGGGTTTTTTTTCAAACATACACACTAATACCACAAACACCCACATTTGCAGATACTCTAAAGCTATTCCATTAAAAGTATTCTCAAATGAGATGGAATCATGAGGTTAAGTAATACAGATTTAGGGTCAAAACTTAAATGTTCCAAAATGTTTGCCGAATCAGGTCCCCAAAGACTTTGGAAACAGAATTCATGACATCCACAGAGTGAAATCATAGCTGATGATGATCAGAAGGTTAATTTGTTATTCATTGCCAAGAAGCAATTGACAGCAGCAACCTTGTCTACAAGGGCACAATTCATATATATATATTAAAGTTTCTCTTTGTGTAGGTTTTGATTATTAATACTGATGACTTTTTTTGTTCCACTTTTGGATGGAATGAGAAAATGGTCAGTTAAATATTTCATTTAAAATTCAGCACTAGCCTGATGACTTAGAACTAAGAAGTCAAGTTCAAGGATAGAGGAGGCTTTAAGCTACCTTTTGTTCTTCCAGTTTTATGGGAGAGCTGGGGAGATCCTTGGCATAATTTTGATGCTGAATAATCTTTTACATTAAAATGTCTTTCCTGGGTTGTCCTGGGGACTACAGTGCCATCCATAGTTCCTCCTGTGCAGGAATTTATGAGGGCATTCTGTGTTACATGACTGAAGAAGCTTCTGGCAGTGAGACATGGACTGATCCTCCTCTTTGAGCCTCCCTTTGTTCATTCCCTCTCCTTGTTTTTACTCCCCAGTGCACTGTTAATAAAGCCCTCTGAAATTTTAGCTGGAAGTTAAGTACAGACAAGCCATCCCAGACCTCTGCCTGCCCTCACTGTACTCTTCCAAGTTCACTCCCAGTGTCATGCTCTGGGAAGAGCAGCAGTCAGAGGAGTCAATTGGACGCTGTCAGTAACTGCACAGATTGCCTGGAAATAAAAGATCTAAGAGCCAGCATTAAACTCTTAAATAGGACATGCAGTAAAAGCACAACAATACACTGTTGCTCCCATAGGGCTGAGGAAAAATCAAATGGTAAATATCTCATATTGGATTCAGAGAAATACTCCCAAATTTAGAAGCTCATTTGAAGCCTATCCCAATAATTCAAACTTGTTGGATCTGTGAAATTAGCCTGTAAATCTCACAGGAAAGGCTGTGGGGTATTTCAGCACTTTCATTTGTGCTCCTGGCAGGAGCATGAGTATTAGTATAAAAACATGAAAATGACCATGAAAGTAACTTTTAAAGCAGTAGCAGCTTTTTATTCTCTTTCAAATCCTACAGAAAGGATTAGAGTTGTGGGAAAAGATTTCACTTACTTTCTATTCAGCCCTAATTGGCTTGCCCAGCCTTGATATATTAAACCATACATTGTTAATGCCTTTATCACGTCTTTATTTCCCATCCTGTTTCAAGGTTCAGATCACGGTCATCAATCCTCACCAGGAAAGATTCTCCTTTCCTGGAGGGTTGCCTTGTAAATGCAGCAGTGGTTTAAACTGGGAGGACTGAGGGTAGGGCCTCACCATGGTCACTGGTACCTGGCAGGAGAGGTCTGGATGAAGTTCTCCAAGTCAGGACAGGAATGTCTGGAAAGACAATTTCTCTGTTCTCCTTCTCACAAGCTCTACCCACTGTGGTGCTCCAGCAGCACCATAATCAGGAGCAATGTGGTGGAATCTTTGGGAGGTCAGGTGTTCCCTACTGGAAACCTCTGCAACCTCTCAGAGTCCAGCAGGCTGTGGGGAAATCAAAAATCATTGGCTGGAAGAGACTTTGCAGATCATTTAGTTCCAACTTCCCTGCCTGAGGGCTGGCTAGCATTTGGGGAGAATAAGTGATAGTAACCCCTGCTACCACCAGACACACTGATACTAGTGGGATGCCTTGTCCTTCCTTTAGGAGATGAAGACTGTGTGACAGTAAAGAAAAATCCAACAAATCTTGCCTTCTCTGACAGAAATATGTAATACTGCCAGGCAGACTCTACCAAGAAGGGGTAAAAATGCAAGGCAGGTCTGCCCTGTCTGGTGACACTGGAATATTCTGAGAAGGTTCGTGTGCCTTTGGGCATCCTGGAGATGTCTACACCATCGTCCTGGCGCAACTGTGTCATGCAGAGCAAGGTGTGCATCTACCACAGGTGTGTCTACACCTCCATGAACATCTGGCCTGAGGCTTAGGGGGACAAATAGATCACAGCTTAGTCATCCCCTTCTCTGCTGCCACGTGGTAACAAACATCAACCTTCCTGATGTCCATGGAGCTCAAGGATTCTAACCTTCTTCATCAAGTGAGAGTAGAAGTGATGAATTATCTGAGGAACTAACCCATAGGGCTGACAGTTTTACAAGCCAAGAGCTAGAAGGTGCTCTTTCTAAATTAAACACGTTGTTGTGTTTCTTTGGATTCTGTTTCCACGTAGTTTGTGATGGAAGTACCTGTTTCCATTTACAAATGGATAAACGCAAGAATACATTTGCTCTTCCAGCTCTCTGCAAAAATGTTGGCCAGCATGGTTGGCTGACAAGGAGGGGGCCCAATGTACCTGGAATAATATGAAACACCTTTTTTGTATGTATTAGTTTACATACTGTGTTCAGGAAACAGGGTACAGAAACTTCCTTAAGCCTCCAGGAACAATGGCCATTGTTGATTGTTGATGTGGCATGAGCTCATATCCAGGATACAGTGAGAAAGGAACTCCTGGCTACAATGAATAATATACTTCTTAACTCCCAGTGTGAAAGAATGTATTTATTGTTTTTCCAATGAGAGATGGAGAAATAGGGCTTTAAAAAGAGGGCTTTGCTTGGCAGGATAAAATCTCTGATTTTTTTTTTTTTCCTTGTAAAGCTCAATTAAGGAATTTCTTATGGAGGAAAAAAATGTTATAGTCAGGTTCCCAACAGTCTGTGTTGAAATCTATTTTGAATTTGACTGTACAATATGAAAATGATAAGATTAGTGGGACAGGTCCATAAAGCTCTTTCTGGTTTTTTTCTTGCCTTCATCTGCAGTGGGGGTGGAAAGCTCTACACCACACAGAGCTTGAAGCTCTTGGTCAAAGTTATCCAGGAATACATTTCCCTGGATTTTTACAAAGTTGATTAGGGTGAAGGAGCTTCTTTAGTGCTACACTCTGTCAGTCCTTTAGGATCACAGCCTTAGTTGTTTGAAAAAGAAATTTGCAGAACCCTGGCTGCTCTATCTCAAACTGACACTTACACTAGATTTAGTGGATACTCATGGCTAAATTGTGCACTACAAAAGGAAAGGCCTTGAAGGGAGTCTAATCTTTAAATGGAATGTGCCAGTTAAAACACAGCAGCGGGAGTTTGGGGGCTCTGCAGCATTTCTGATACTGTGGCACCAGCCATGTCCCTTTGCAGAGGAAAAGGGAAAAGGCTCCTACGTGTCCTGTGGATCCTCCACCTCCAAGGAGCATTACCTCTTTTCATCCCTTTAATGCTTCCCTGGAGAGCCATCTGGAGTGCTTTGGGCAAGTAAAACTTTGTCACATACATCATTTTATTGAAATGTTATCCTCTGCAAAGCTTTGCTGCCGTGGGTGTCGGGGTCAGAGGGAGGGCTTGCAGGGCTTGCTGGAGGTCTGGACTGTGTAACACTGAAGCCAAATCCCCACTCCCTGCTTGGTCACTTGGGGTGGGCGCTCACCCCTCTGCATTCCCAGTCTTGCCAAAAGCACCCAGTTAATGCCTCTGAGGTAGACTCCCCTGGAAAATTGAGTTACCTCTCCTTGTTCCTAAGATAAAAGGAAGTGGGCATCCAGAATTATTCTTGTTTTTTAAAACTGTCTCCTGCCCTGAAGTCTGATTTTTAACTACCCAGATGGCTATTTCAGTTGTTCTGTGCATTAATGTTGCTGTACAGGTGACACCTGCTGTACAAGTGTCTTGTAAGGGCTGCTATTAAACCTTGCTGTGACACTTCTTAAATGAAATAGTAAATTTAAAACCCTAATAAATTCTAATCACCAATGTCTAGGAAAAGGATTTTTAAAATAATGATATATGTGGTCTGAGGAACCAGTTTCCTGTAGAATTATGCATTATTGGCTACTGCACTGTCTAGGTGTCCCAGAAATAAAAATGCAGTATCACATGCTCCAATCCAGAGCTGAAAAATGGAGAATGACCTTTGAGGGGTTATTTATTTTTGATTTCTCGGAGTCACTTGTCCCTGCTAAACTGAACCACTCTTGGAATATCAAAATCTTTTGCTAATTTTTTTCATAAATAATTCTTGGTTAGAGATAACTCAGGTTTTTCTTTTTTAAATACGTGCTCTTTGCATGTGCCTTGAAGAGAACATGGCATTCTTTTGGTTCTTTGGTTGCAGGGCTTTAAAAATAAACCCAGTGCAATGTTGCAAATGAGATAAGATACATACTTTGACATTCTTTTTTTTTTTTCCCCTCCAAATTTTAATGAGAAATTTAAATAACTTACTACCAAACGTGCCTAGGAAGTTTGTGCAGCAGGTGGCTTCAAGGGAAAAGGGATCCAGTTCAAGTTGGTCTCTCCAAGCTGGCCAGGATTTGCTCAGGCTGGAGCTGCTGGCACGCTTAGGCCTAGCTCTTTTCCAGGTGAAAAGCAAGAAACTTTGGATGACACTTGTTCTGGTGGTCTTTTTGACTTTCTCATTTTAAGGGCACACAGGAAAAGGTTGAGAATCAAACCTAAATACCTGCAGGGGGAAGTTGTGGAGCTTCTCTGTAGCTCAGGGCTGCCAAGGCTGTGACCTTGCAGGGACATCTGGGCAGATGCTGTGCATTGGTTCAAAGCCCTCAGCACACCCAGGACTGACCTCCACCCTGTCAGCAGCAAGGGCAAATCACTCTTACAAACCACACTCAGACTTGCAATGAGCCCCAGCCATGGCTCCCCCAGTAAAAATGAACCCATTAAGGGTTAAAACCACTTGCCAAAGGGACAGTGCTCCTTGCCAAACCTCCCACAGCAGAGATGTGTCAAACCCATCTATCAGAAATGGGGCTGTGTTCTGCTATCTGAAAGACAGGCACTTTTAAAATTAGCTTGGGTTTAAAGTGAATGATAGAGCAAGCATAGTCTCCTTCTATTGGTTCATCAACAGCCAATTCCCTGTGGGGTTTTCTTGTAGGAAATTAGGACCAGTTTGTCTATTGGTGGTTAGAAATCACACCACTTAGTGCTGAAATCATGAAGACTCTCGAGCCTTATAGCATTCTCCAACACTATTGCTTGTAATACAATGTTTGTAATTCATGTACGATGGTGAGAAAAATTGTCTCGTTTGAAAAAAGAAAAACCCATCACTCTTGACAGACAGAATTAAATGAAATAATCTTTAAGAATGCAGAAACTTTGCTTATTTCAGAACTCTTCTTTGAATGTTCGTATTCCATGACAGCCAGCTCATGTAGTATGAACCTGAGCAAGGAGAGAAGCAGGTTTAGAGCAAATTTTGTAGGATTATTTTTGTTTCCTTGGGAAACCACAGAGATGTTGGTTTAGCAAGTTGCAGCTTTGACTCGAAGGTTATATACTCT
The DNA here is from genome assembly GCF_024509145.1 of Vidua macroura. Classification (NCBI taxonomy): domain Eukaryota; kingdom Metazoa; phylum Chordata; class Aves; order Passeriformes; family Viduidae; genus Vidua; species Vidua macroura. The sequence goes on along the minus strand of NC_071575.1, from coordinate 10,637,518 downwards.
GCACTTTCCACTGTATAATCCAGCTACAAAAGCTGCTGTAAAGGCGGCCTCTTAGATGTCCAAGGGCAACCTTGCCAAATTAGAATGACAAAACATTCCTTCCTAATGGGATAAGCCTCGCTCTCAAATCTTCTGATGTGTTTGTATCTCCTCTGATTATTTTACAACAAAAAAATAGGAGTTGCTGCACCAAAAGTACTGAAAATGCTTAATCCTCCCATGCCAGGTTTTTCCTGTTGATCTTGTTGCCAGGTCTTTACCAATGTTTGTAGACATTCTTCTTCTGCCCCCTCTCCTGCTTAGATTCCCATGAAGGAAACAGAGTGTAGCTCTACAAGTACCCAAACCTGGCTGTTGTGGGATGGCACTGAGACAGTTTACAGAACCCATTTTTATTTTTTTAGTAAATAGATCAAGCACTTCTATTAATAAAAATAGGATCTGTATCAGTACATGGGACTTGAAAGAGAAGGACTCCAGTCAGTATGATTCTCGGCAGGGACACTTGACATCTGGGGCTGTCTCTTCAGTATCAGGGTGAAGGACTGTGGAGTGCATCATGAAAAGCTTTTTCTTTCTTCTAATGTACCACACAGTAACTTTTGTTACAAGCACGAGGCTGGTGACAAATGGTACTTGCCCCTTATGTGTTTGCAAGCCTTAAAATAATTGTTACCCTCAAGATCCAGCAACTCGCACATCAGAAAGGAAAAGAATTTTCCTTACCTTCATACTCACCCTTTATTTATTTTTGCAAGTTTAAATGAGGAGGTTGAAAATTATTTCATACTGCAATCTAGACTGTGGTTGAGTTTTGTAAAATTCAGAGGAAAAAGAAAGATAGCTTTTTACATATTTCTTTCCTAAGTAACATTTTGTCATCTGGGTTCTGGTCCAAAGACACAGCTTAAGGAACTCTCCCAAAAGAAATTAAAGCAGTGTTGATGGGTGCTGGGATATTAAAAAGATACTTGTACAGGTTGTCCAGAGTTCCCAGTCCCCTTCACCATGATATCTACAGCAGTACCTGCAGAAAAATGGCCACATTTGTTCTAGTCTGTCTTGTATGATTACAGGTCACATACCACAGTTTCCATGTGAAGAAGCCAGAATGAGTGCCTCTGATTTTTGTTAAAATAGCTGCCTTTTTTGGCATGTTTTTAGATGTGTGTTAGATAAACATATTTAGATAAATATATTTTCTGAGAAGTTTCTGGGTTTTCTGAGAAATATTCTTAAGTGTACCAGAGGAGTTAAAACATCCCTCTCTATGCACAAGGGGTCAGACTCTTTTTTATTTACTTTCTACCTTGTTGGCTTCATTCTTGTGACTACCAAAATTCTTTTAATACACCCTTGGTTTCTGCTTGGATCTTGCAAATTTTTTTTATGCAAGCATACTTCAGCTTTTCAGACTACCTGAAGGCACACTTATCTGTGGTATAATGCAAAATTTAGAGCAGACATTGTTTTGCCTTTCTTTACTTTTTCCAAAAACTACAATAGTTCCCACCCAAAAGAATCCCTTTGGTCAACCTGGTGTACTCCAGAATAATCCAGTTGCTGTAGTTATGAGCCTCAGCCTAGATAAAGACAGAGGTGTAGTGAGATAAGCATCAACATGAGATATCTCTAGTTTGCAGTTTCCAGGAGCATTTCCAGGAGCACCATTACGATGGCACAATCAGGATGGAATTGCAGGACAGTGCAGAAAGTATTTGGATAGCAGATAATAAGACAACATATAACCCCAAACTTCTCTGCCACAGTCCATATAGATAAGTGAATGGAAAACTGATAGTAGAGAGGAGGCCTCTTGCAGCTTGTTCTGGTTCTTTTAAGTGTCAGACATTCAGAGTCATCACCAACAGTAATTTGATGACTTCAGTTTCATCAAAGCATTGCAATTCCTCTGCAAAGCTGATGCAGACAATTCAGGTGGATCCACAGAGCTCCTGGGAGGGCACTGAAACCAGATCCACTTCTCAAAACCATCCCACAAAAAAAAGGCATGATTTTTCTAGGACTGACCTATCCAGTTTCCTCTAGTACTTTTAGCTTTCAGCTTTAGCATTGCAAGTGACTTGGAAAAAATTTGTATTTGTGACATAGCTTTATATTGCTATGCCATATGTTTTTTGGTTTGTTCGTTGTGGGTTTTTTTTTTGTTTTGTTTTGTTTGTTTTTTGGTTTTTTGTAAATGGCAAGCATTTGGAAGCTCTCTGGTATTTGCACTCTGCATCCCTCTCTACTGCTGCTATTTGGAGTTGTTGCACTTCAATCCATTAAATTATAACCCCTTTTTCAGGGAGCAAGTGACTCTATTTCAGCAATTAGGTACCTTTCAGATGTGTGAGAGCGAGTATCCAGTGCTATGAATGAGTTTAATTATGAGGAAAAATACAAGAATTTCAAAAGGAAAAGCAAGTGTCCCTTTCCTCAGCTTTTCTCCCACTTGTAGTTCTGCATCCATACCTTTAGTTCTTTATCAACACACCACCACAGACAAGATCACAGCCTGTTAGGAGGTAGCTTTTTTAACTACTCCTCTAGAATGGGAGCAATCCATATTAGAATTCCAGAATTATACAGAGGAAGAATAAATATCCAGAACACTCAATCCCAGCTGACCATTCAAATTCAGAAGGTTCTGGCTGTTTTGTACAGCCAAGATTATTTCTACTGTTGAGAAGGAAATTGAGATTTGGAATTAGTTGAAAACTTTCAAGTTTGTGTTGATAAAGAGGAGGATGCTGCATTCTTTGTGACTTTCTTGTGGGGTTTAGTAAAGAGCCTGCTTCAGGCTGCTTTGTGAGCTGATAATGCCCAGCATAAGTTTCCATTTTATATGGTTGACATCCCTTACAAACAAGGGACTAGACAAGAACAGGATGGGTAAGAAATTAGTGAGTTGAGAGGGAGCTCCCTAATTTCTGGAGGTAGTTTCTGGTGTTCTAGATGGAGGAGGGCAGCTGCTCTGCATAACTGTGGGTCATGGCTTAGCTTTATTTTTGGGTGCTCAGCAGGAAGCTGTGACCAGGGCTTTTTTTTCATTAGTGTTTCTCAAGGCCCTCCTTTTCCCAACTTTCCCAAATGGAAGCAAAGGAGTTCAGCAGAGACATAAAGCTATGAAACTAAGCCAAAATATTTCCTCTGCAGTGCTTTGCACTAGCAGTGTGTGAGAACACTGGTTTCAAGTTGAGTGAATGCTCATGTCCTTGTGAGTGGCTCTGTGTGGGGAAAAGGCAGCTGTTTCAGAGACAGAAAAGTCTTTAAAGAGAATGCACAATAAAGACCTAATTGGCAATAATTTGGCTTTTTTTCTAGCTGGTAATTCTATCCTTAAGTAAAACGTGTTTCAGGTGGGGCTGCTCAGGTGAACAGCTGAGTGTGGGAGATGTTTCCAGCCTGCAGTGGTCAGGTGGAAGTAAGGTGAGCGTGAGGAGCAGGAATGTGAGACTGATGCTCAAAAGGCAGAGAGCAGTGTGTAAGCCCCACAGTCAGATCTCTAGAAATGGGAATGAGTGGCTCCGAAGCACCAGAGAGGACTTTTCTTATCTGTGCAGTTTGCTGCAAAGCAGAGCCATTAATTTCTCGGGATACATGCTTGGAAGCAATGACCTACTTGCAGGAATGTAGCTAAGGGGAAGACTGGGGTGTAAACCTTTTTTATTTCTGTTCTGCGTTGCCTACTCTCTTTTGAGTTTTCTCCACTTAGAGCCAGCTAATTAGTTTATAATCTAATTAAATTTGGATTTTTATTTCAGTTTGGTCATCTTTAGGGAGCTGGCTCTAAGGAGAAACTCTGGGAAGATGTAATTCAAAGCTGTAACTGATGAGGAAACCCATTGGATTCTGTCCCCTGCCTTGTGCAGGGAGACCCAGCCTGCACAGCTTGCTGCCACTTAATATTTGGGCAGTGGTAGAGCCCCATCCCACCACAATTCTGAGAAAGGAGCTGGTGGAGGCCAGCAGTTCCAAGGCTGCTGAGCCAAGCCGTGCTCCTGTTTTTAATCAGACTATGAATGACAGCCCGTGCATTAAGGTCGGCAACTTGCTCTGGTTGTTCTGGGTGGAACATTTGTGTTACAAAACCCCTGAATCCCAGACTTGCTGTTTCTGATGTTACTGTTGCATAAAAGGCCATTATGGAGCTACCTATGACCTTCAGATAGGTTGGTAACGATGAAAAAATAACCAAACCATCTGCAATACAGCTGGGCATAGGAATGCCTGGCTGACATCTTAGAAAATGAAAAGGGGATTTTGGAGAAACACTTCCTATTAATTCATGCTGCCAGTTGGTCCTAGAATTCCTGTGGCTCTTACTGGGAGTCAGTCATCTAATTATGAAGGGCCTTCAGTGACCCATTGGATTCTCTTAGACAGTGATACTTAGGATCACAAGTTTCAGGAGCTTTATTTGTCAGTTCTGCTCCCTATGAATTTACTGCTGTCCATCCACCTCTTAGAAGGGACTATTTTATATTAAAGATATTCATGCAGAGTTATTGTTGGGCTTGCTGTTAGTTATTTGTTTCTAAAGTAAACTCAAGGTTAGAACTGACTGCAGACGCTACAGTGGTGATTTCTTACCATAAGTTGTATCCAAGCAAAAATCTCATTTTCATCTGGTTTTGAAAAATCTTGGCCTTCAGATTTTATTGTAAAGTTCTTAGTAGGTCATCCAATTAATAGATTGACCTATATTTATTTCATTTCTCTTGCTACAGGTTAATTTTGACCTCTGCAACTCAGAGAAAATAAAGCACAAAATAATGCATCAGATAAAAGAAACTATTGCAATGTAAGCTGAGAAGCCAAAGCTTCTCAGGGCAAAGGTGGCAGGGAAGAAGGCACAGTACATAATTTCTGGTGGTGATATTCATGGCTTCTCACAGTAAGTGCATCCAAATACATTTCTAGCAACTTACAGTTGCTTCTTATGGATGAAGGGGATTAGCAGTAACAGGAGGTAGGACTTTAAAGTGAAAATGTATTAAAATAGCCTGCTTACAAAGGAGCATGGCTCCTACAGTCTTTCCAAGGCTTGCATCTTCTCTGCTCTGTACTGTGTTTGCATCTATACAGAAGTTTGTATTTGCAGCCTGTAGGAGTTAACTTAGCACCTGCTGCCGCCTTATTTAGAGGATTGTACGTTTTGTCACTGTTTGGTTGTTTTGTGTTTTTTTTTTTTTTAAGTAGGTGCAGTTCTTCAGCGTATTTCCTGTCTCCAGAGATAAATAAATATGTTATAGGCTAATTCCAGACTGAAGGAATCACCTGCCTTTGCTTAGTCCACAGGCAGAACTATTAGGATGCGGGCTGGCCTGCGCTGGAGCTGGTTTGGGCACTGCAGGATTTAGAGCTGTAGCCATTCAGAGGGCATTAGCATTTTGAAAGGTTTAACCAACAAAAGCACACTTGTGGCTTGGGGAATACAGATGCTGAGAAAATGTTTAAATGCATGTAATGATTTGAATCTTCAGGACTGCTTGATTCACCCTTGCAACCTTGTCTGCAGACAGTGCCACAGGCTTAACTCACCTGCCAAGAAGTGTGAGCATTCCTTCGAGTCTGTTAAATGCATCTGTGTGCAACTTTGATAGCTTTTACAAGGCATAAAATTACTGTTCAGAGCAACTCCCTTCAGCTACTTTTAAGTCAAGTGAAGTAAGAGTAAATATTTCTCAGCAGGTTGGAATTCCAAGTGCCACTTCTCTTTCTGTCTTTGGAGTCTCTTTCTATTTTTGTATGCATTTATTTCGTCCAGGTTCAAGCTGAGACGTTTAGGGGTCAAGGGAAAAGAAGTCTGGAAAAATCACAAAACATTCTTGATAAATATTCACCAGTATGGTAAATTCCATAAAAGTATGGGTTGGTTTTTTGTTAAAAGAAATATGTATACATGAAGGGCTAAATCCATACGGAGAACTTTTTGTGTGATGATAAAATAAGAAAAATTTACATTTACCTTGAGATTTTGTTGGTACTTCTAGTATGTAAAATTTCAATTAAATATTGGAAAGTAGTAATGGGTATGTTGATGAATATGGGTTTTTCTGAGAAGGAAATTAAATGCTGAGGAGATGGGCATTGCTCTGTGGTGAAATAAGCCTAGTAGGGAGCTGTATCTGTGGAGCAGAACTCCTGTGTCGCTGCTCAGTAGCAAGGTTTGGCTCTGGAAGCGAGCCAGTGGCTGTGGAGAGGGGTCCCATTGTCTGTGGCTCCCAAAGGGAACCCCTCTAGAGTTCTGTGAGAACCAGTTCTTGCCCTGACCAGGCGTAGATGCAGCCTTGATCTAACTGGGGCACGGATCTTGCCCCAGAAGTGTGGGACCGTGCTGGAGCATCAGTTCCTCTGTGATTCTTACTTTTTCAGTCCTAACCTACTTTCCAGTAAGGCATGTGAGACATTCTGCCCCAACTCCATTAGTCAGACCATGAAACTGGGGGTCTGTTTTCCCATTTTCAGTCTCAGAACTGAATCCTTCTTCCAAGGGGCAGGGTGAAAGTGAGACTGCCAGGTAACTGCAGCTGACTTAGGATTTCTCCTTGTCCTCAGCAAACACCTTCTCCTTTGGAATCAACATAATGAAGGTCATGAAAGATGAATTTTGCTGTTCCTTGTTCAGAAAGTGTGCTAGGCTTGCCTCTGTACCTCTGCCTTAAAAGGAACCTTCATTATCTCATAATACATGCTCTATTCTTGTTCATATTTCAGATAATGCTTACCTTCTTAAAAATCTTCAGGTTTTGTTTTCATTTCTTCTGAAGTCATGTTACCACCTTGTGTTAACTGATTAACACAGAAAAGGGCTGGATGAATAATTCATTGTGTATGATTAAATCAAAGAATTTGCGTTTCTTTTTGTTTCATAAAATGTCTGCAAATATATCAAAGCTTTCTTTCAGCTATTTGTTTTTGCAAAGTTATTTTGCCAAATAATTGCAATAAATATTCCTTTGTGCTGAAAGTGAAGCATTATTTGTGTGAGAATTTGACATGGGTGTCTAATACCTTTACAATGCTTGTAGAGACAAAGGGGAAGGTTGTTTTGGGTTGAGTTGTTTGGGTGTTTTGAGCTCCACTGCTGTTTTGAGCTCCACTTTGGGCACACCTCACTTGAAGAACCAGTGGAGGACATGACTGCTCTCGAAGTAGGAAGGGAGCCAGATTTAGGCAGCTCATCATGTACTACTTACCCTTCATTTTCTATTTTGGAGCTAAAAGGACTAGAAATAGGATGTTGTACACTTAGATATTTGCCTTCCTAAATCCAGATGTTTATCTGAGAGTTGTGTTGTTAGGCATGTACCTTGTAATGTGTTTGGAGCTGCCTAGGCTGGCTTCTTCCCAAGAGTGGAGTCCTCTTGTCTGTCCTGTCAGGGATCTCTTGCGTTCTGTCTAACAAAGTTGGAAAAGGAAATAGCATTTTTTTATTTGCAGTGTTTCAGTCACTCTCTGAAATCCACAGACAAGTACTTCAGCTGGTAGAAGTAGATTTTAAATAGCAGGAGCTTATTTGGTGGAGGAAAGATTTACTAGCTGTACAGAAAAGGCCTGGAATCTGGGGGCAGTGGGTGGGCTCTGAGCACTTCTTTCTCTGTAAATGCAAACTGATAAGAAAATATTGGTATTTGGTCGTTCCTGTCAGCTGGAGACCAAAGCATCTTTGTTGAGAATTTTCTACTGCAGATTTCTGGTCTTACAGGTGCTTAAAAATTATAAATAAGTATATATAAAATTATTAATTTTTTAATGCTGCACACAGTGCGTGCCTGCGTGTGTGTTTTATTTTCATAGCCATTCCTAAGGAGACAGAGGGAAGATTTGCCCTCTTAAAATAATGGCAAAAATAGCAAATCAGATGGTAGTGGGGGGGAGGAACAGCCTTGAGGAGACTGTTTATGAAGGCTTTCATTCCATCATGTACCTTGGACATAGCTCAAGTGAGGGAGAATCTGCTATGCCAAATCTAAACTTGGCCCTGGAAGAAGCAGATAAGGACCTGTGCCTAGTGCAAGCCATGGGAAGAATCATCTCTGGAGACAGGCACAGCTGATGGAATCAAAGATAGTGATAACCTGTGGATCAGACTGTGCATCTTTTTGACAAGCATCAGCTGTTCCTTCCCAGCCTCTGGGTGACTCCTTCATACCAGATGCAGTATTTCAAAAAACAATAGCTAGTGATGTGGATTAGGAGGGGGGAAAAAAATGTAAATTGGAAGCGACCCAAGTTCTAACTGAGCATGGGTGTCCCATGGGTCAGATGAGAGAGTCTGTTTCCCAGGAATCACAGGCCAGATGACATTTGCAGAAAATGTGGAGGGAAAGGCTATTAGAAATGGGATTGTCTGAATAGGAGGAGGCCACATAAGCAGAATTAAAATTTGCTAATGAAGCAGGGTCACCATTAGCTCCAGTGTGGGCAGCTAGCCCTAAAGTGATGCTATTATGTTTCTGGAAACATCATGAGATAACAGATGACAGTGGACAGAGAATCCAAATTTGGTGATCCCTGGAAAATGACCAATGTAGAGAACAAGCACCCTTCTTACCACAGGAGTTAAATAGGTGGCCACTGCTCCCATCCAGCAGGAGCAATCCAGCTGTTTATCTGATCAAGGCTGCTGCACAGCTACACACTGTGTCAAGCTGGACCAAAAAGCAAATAGGATTACTGAGCAGCCAGGGGAAAAATCGGGCGTCTAGCAAGGAGATTCAAAGTAATTCACAAGGGAAGGAAGACATCCACAGCTTTGGGCAGGACTTGCCAGAAGCTTCTGCTGATGACAGCTGACAAGCAGTTGCTTTTACAATTTTTTCCAGGAACAAGTCTTTGTAAGATTGTGCTGAAATAAGGGACTGTTCAGGCAGGCAGATTTCATGTCTTGTTTTTCAGGAACAGGTACCTGATGTCTACCAGGTGCCTACCCTGATTGTCAGGGGAGTTTTTCAGCCACACATGTGGTTTGTGCTGCTGCATCCATTCTGCTGGCAACATCTGGTCACTCAGTTCAGGGAAAGCCTAAGTATATTCCTGTGCTCCACAAAAAGTATTTACCGAAGTCCAGAAAGATTTGCTCATTTTCCCACTCTTTCCCTCCTACTTAAATTCACCTACCTGTGACTTTTCCTCCAAGGTGACTACTGAGAAGTGTAAAATCTGTGCAGGGGTCGTGGCAAGAGGCTTCTACAGTCAGCAAAAAGACCTATGGCAGAGCTGAGCAGGGCACTTATCCTGGTGGGAGTCTGTTGTAGACCACCCAACCAGGATGAAAAAGCAGATGAATTATTTTGTGAATGCCTGGCTGCTGTTTTAGGATTGCCAGCTCTTGTTCTTGTGTGAAGCTTGATCTTGGTGGATGTCTGCTGGAAATTCAACACAGCAGAGAGGAAGCAGCCTGGGAAGCTCCTGGAATGTGTGGAAGAGAACTTCCCAACATGAGTGGTCAGTGAGCCCTCCAGGGGTGGGGCCCTGCTGGACCTGCTGTTCATCAACAGAGAAAGGCTGGTGGGAGCTCTGGTGGTTTTATAAGTGCATCAACAACAAAAGGAGGGCCAAGGAAAAAAAAATCCATCCCTTCTGGAGACCTTGATGTGAATCAAGCCCCACTTCCAATGACAGCTAAGCACAACTCCTACAGTAATGGCAGAGGCATAAGGCAATTGGGCTGCCAGACCACTCAAAAGTCACAAGTCCCTTCCCTCGGTGTTTGGTCTGGAAGGACAATAAGCAAGTTTCAAGATGACAAAGATTCAAAATGATATGGGAAGATTAACAGATGACTCTCCTCTGTAATATTCTCAGCAAATCTACCACAACTTTTAAAGTATGCTAAAAAGGAGAAGAGGAAAGGCTGGTTTTAACATAATACAGTCAACTGATGGCAGTCACTGCTGTGGGATAACTATGAGCCCTGAATTTTAATGGATTTGAAGAAGAGAAGCGGGCATATTTAAAGGGATGGGAAGATTAAAAGATTTAAAACAGAACCACAGAGAGTTGCACTCAGCATCGTGAAGATGAAATCTAAGCACAAATTGACAGGAACTGGCAGATGTTTCTTTTTTGCGTGAGTCTTTCTATAATTGTCCACAAGGGTTTCTTTGCCCTTTCCTCTGAAGCTTTAAGGCACGATTCCTGTCAAAGACAGCAGAAGCAGCATTGCTGTAAAAAAGGGTTTAATGCTTGAAAGTAACACTTTGTAGTGAGTGTTGGAAAACAGAAGATCCCAGCTATGGTGGGTAACTGGTGGTAGATGTTTAAAGCACAACTTTTACCCTTTATCCAAAGAATCTACTTAAGCCTTCCATCCAGAAGGATTAGGCCTTTTCTTCTCCATCTGTGTTTGTTCTCCAGCAGCACAGGACCAGAGCTGTCCATTTGAGTCAGCTGAGTCCACTGTGATGTGGGAGATGAGGGCTTGTGGTTTGGAGGAAGAGTTTTCAAGTTCCAGCACCTTGACCCAGACTATTTCAGGATGATAAGGGCACTAATTCTGTAAGAGGAGGGATTAGGTAAAGACACTTCCCAGAGAGTCAAGTGGTTCATGTCAGAATTACGACAAGGCAAATGAATAGTTATAAACTTTCCTCATGTGAGGTTAAGTGTTTATATATATACATTTATATGTATGTAGACATAAATGTACATGTGACCTGAGCTGTAGTTCTGAAGAGGCCAGGCCAAAGAGCTTCATGAATTGTCAGGTGCAAAGCCAAACAACACAGATTCTTTCCTTTCATTTGGTTTTAGCATGGGAGTAGCTGGTTTGAAACCCACAAGCAGTTTTGTGTCCAGAAGAGTATTAAGTGAGAAGTTTTGATATGAAATCATTATCTTCCCTCTTCTAAATCCAAATACTAATTGCAACCTTGCTGTGAGCCTACAATATTAAGGCTATCATAGCCATGGCAACGGATAGCAACATTAAATGGAATACATATCCACTGCACAAGATGGGTTTTTTTTTGTTTTGGTTTTTTTCTCATTTGAGCAGTAGGCACACATTTCAGCAGCCATGATGTACAAATCAAAAGAGCTTCCAGTTCTTCAAACTGCTGAGTTATTTTGCCACATATACTCTCCTATCAGTTAATATTTTGTGTATCTGTATAATTAATTTCACTGCAGGATGGTTTGTTAATCCACAGACGCAAATGAAAACACAAATAAACATTTCAGGATGGATTTTACAATGGCCCATTTGCATTTCAGGATTAAACTCATAATAAAAACTTTTGTGTAGTTATAATTGAGCTGATTTTTCTTAAAATGAGGAGATAAACATCTATGTAAATAGCCTCAAAAAGATACTGTCTTGAGGAAAAGAGTACTTCAAATGAGATGCTTAAAGTCACCTTCTATGCTTTGCATGATAATTGTAATGCAAAATAATAAACAGCACAGGGCACCAAGCACAGCACTTCAAGGATGGAGGATGATATTGTGCAATTTATATCAAGATAATTGGGCATTTAAAAGCAACCAATATCACTTTAAAACCTCCCAATTAAAATAAATAAATTAAAAAAGAGAGAGACCGCGAGAGTGAAGGGTGCTTGCAAGGTAAGATGATTGAAATAAGTTTCTATTTGCTTTATTTTCCTGAGGGTATGTGTCTATAATGATCTGCCTGACACCAAAGCATCTGAGTACACTGAGATTAATTGCTAGGGACACTGCAGTGCCCCACAACTCTGTAGGCCATGGGTGACGTTTCAGGCCTGGACATACTTTACCTTTTTTTTGTATATGTGAAGGTTAGTTTTAACTGGGAAAGATGCTGCCATGCCCAGACTGCCACGTGGCATTGAGGAAAATTTATGTTAGCCAAAGACCTTATTGCTTAGATTGCTTATTCTTGTTTTCATAGAGGAAATATGTAAGAGAAAACTGTATCAAAACAAGAGTCTTTATGCAGGTATAATTGTATCCCTCCTAATGAGACCTCTCTACCAGAAAAAGCTCTAAAACATTGCACCTTAATTTCACACTACTCTGTCAGCAAAAATTTGTATTCTGTAATGTAATATTTATGTGTGTTTATAAATGGTTAAGAAAGGGCTAACATAGTCAGACATCATTAGCACAGGCAGAAGCTACTGGGAGGTGTTAGAGATTGGCTCCTTATGCCTGTGATTTACAGCAATTGTCCTGCTGGAACCAGTAATTATCCAGCAATTGATTATTAAAACACCCTTTAGCGAATTATTTATGAAGATGCTTTCCATGTAAATTGTGCCAGAAGTTGTTCGGAGGAGATTTTCACATTGATAAATAAATATTTCACTGCAGACAGTTGAGAGTTTTCAGCAGGTGAAAGCCTTGCTTTTAAGGGTAGAAATGTGTTTGGGTAGGCCATGTGTGTAACCTGAAAACGATGAGTGTTTCATCTGAAGGAACGAGCCTCTCGTATCCCACGGCTGTAATTGCAGAGGGCAGCAATGGAGGAGGTGAGATAATCCAAACCAGGAATCTTTGCAGTGCTCAGTATATCCTTAACCATTGGCAAAGAGCTGAGATGGAATTGGAAATGCATCTCTGAGCCTTGCAGGGGCTCTTGAGTCTATGATCCTTTGTGAGGAAGGGAATATTCACCTTTTCAGCTCTGTGTGGCCATTTCCTTGTGCAAAAATTTGGAAAAAAACAGATCTTGTGGTGAGTGCCACCTGTGATGTGCTCCTAGCTGAACAAAATAGTGGCACTGGTTGTTCAGAAAAGGCATCTCACTCTGTAAACTGTGCTTTTGGAGTGCTTTTGGACTATCATGGCTACAACTAGTTTGCAGTTAATACCATTTAAATTACTCTAAAGGGGCAACTGGAGTGTCCAGCTAAGTTACTACAGGTAACTTAACTAACTAACTTAACTAACAAACAAAACTACAGTTTTGTTTGCCCTGGGCATGCTCAGAACCTCAATAAGAGTTTTCTATGCCTATTCCTTGCTATTTTCATGATGATTCAGTCATTTCTTCCTGTGGTAACAATGTGACCCCTGACTTTGTGTTATAGTTGTAGGAGGGAGAGTAAAGGTAACCTCCATAAATTCAAATATGCTTAAACAGTTTTGACACAACTTGTAAAAATTAAAAGCTGATTGTACTTTTAATAGCAACCTTGTCAGTAATATTCAAAGCAGTAAGTCTCTCATATTCTAAAAGCACAGATTACCTGATGTGACTGAAAGAGGCTTCAAAGAATCTATAATTAAAATCAGTAATATGTAACGTACGTTTTAAAATCCTGAACTCTATTTGAGAGATTTTCTTTATCTTAAGAGCACATTCAGATATATTGATACCACTATTGTTTTATTTAATGGCCATTCCTGCTGCAGACAGGCCCATGTTTGGCTGAGTCCTGCCTGTGGGACCACAGACCATTGTGCTGTCCCAGGAGCAAGGCTGACAAAGAAACATGTCTCAGACACAATGCTGTCCCATTCTGCTCTTCCAGGCCAGAAAAAACCATTAAAAAGGTGCAGTTTACTTCCCCTTGCCTGTCTATGGCTCCCCTGGCAAGCATGGCCTGAGCAAATTCCTCTTAGTCTCCATTCATGTGCAAAGGCACAAAAGGAGAGAACAATATCTGCATTTTCCACTGCAAACCCATACAATATCTGGGTAGGCAGTGTGGCTAGACAGGGATTTGGGGAATTGTTCTCATGCTTGGGTCTGAATGACAAACTGCTCTTGCAAGAGCAGATTCTGCTGGTGCTGTCACACTGAGCTGTGGCTGACACACCTGGAGGGGTCTGTGGCTGAAATGCACTTTATACTCAAAATCTGTGCCTTTCAGAAGGATTTATGAACCATTGGTACAACAGTGTAAATCTAACAGTGCTGTTCAAAAGCTTTTGGTGATTTCACTGGGAGTTCTGCATGCAGAAGAACAGATTCAGCTCTCCTTAAAGGTTTTGAGGTTTAGAAAATGGGAAGAGGGAAGGGGCTGGCCTTTATCAGTCACCTGGGATCCTTTCCTTCCTTCCCATCCTCCACACTCTTTCTAGGGTAGAAACTGCCACAGCAGAATCTTTAGGTGTATTACAACACACTTCACCTGGGGACTTGGCTTAAATACCTGTAATTTACTTATTCTTTTAACTTTCTCCCTCCTACTCTGACATTTACCCTTATTCTATTATTGATGTTAATTTTATGGACATGTCCTGACTAATATTTTGTGTGAAGATGACAGCAAAAAAAGGCATTGGACCATGTCTTCCTTCTGTCACCCACTTTTTATTGTTAAATAAACAATATTTTATTGTTTATTTATTAAACAATGGAATTAGAATTTTCTTTGCCTTCCCCTTCTATTGTTGCAAGTAGTAGCAGTAATGAGAAAGATATGACTTCTTTCTTGGCAAGCTGCCTTATTAAAAGTTGAATGATACTTTTCATTGTGAAGGCAGGTTTTTGATTTTAATTTAATTTTTTTAAAAAAATCATTTGAATAAAACTAATTTTCAGGCCTCCTCATCATCTGTTCTCAGCAAGCTTTTAGAAGTCCCCCCCCTTTGACTTTGAATGTGAAAGGTCTGAAAGCAAAAGGAATTCTCTCTTAAACTGTTACCACCGTGTTGTTTGAGATATAGTTTAGGCCAGAGAAAAAGTAGTTTTGTTGGCCTGATAGAGAATCAATTCTCCTTTCGCCTTAGTATTAAAGTCCAGAGCTAGAACCAGCAGGTCTGTTAGAAATAAGGAGTAAAGGTGAATTCTCTCCTTTTTTTTTCTCCTTTCATTGTGAGCAATGGGGAGATAATTCCTTATTGCTAGATTTGCTAGCTGGAGGTAGAAGGGAAGGCTGTGTAAAGAGAGTGGTGAGAAAGAAGATTTAGATTTAAATATTCATGTTTTGGGGGCTATTCAATGATATTAGGAATAAATTACCAGCTAAGGACACACTTGATTGATTCTGTCTGAATTTGTTTTATAATAATTTCACATAATTTCATTTATTCTTTCCTTTAACATCTACTAGAGGAAAAAATATACAGCGTATGAAAAGAACACAGGGAAGTTTTTAATATAATATTAATAATAGTTGATATTTAATTGAGATCGTATCTTTAATCTTTTCTTCTTTTCCCCTGCCAGTGTTTCATCTCTATACTTATTATCTTGTTTTCAGTACAGAATTATCACCCACTGGTTTTCAATTACAGCGATGCCCATATTGATTCTCCCCTTGATTTTAACTTGAAGCTGAAAAATTACTCACTTAAGCCAATAAAAGTAGATGATGTGCTTAGTTTTGGGTTCCTTTTTTTAAAATAATAAATGAATAAAAAAGAAGAATGAGAAGCTTATAATGATTTTGAGTTACAGCAAATTCGTATGGAAATGCATTTTAAATCATTAGAACTCGGAACAGTGTTACAAATTTATATTTATCTCTTCATGTTGAAGCGGTCTCTGAGGACATAAAACCTATGTCTGTAATTCTAAGTTGCATCTGTCTGTTAGTTTTTGGGCACTGAGACCCCCTGGCAGATAATGGATTCTGTCTGCACTTCTATTGGCTTCCAAAAGTAAGGTTTCTGTATGCAGAATGCCCGTTGGGAATGGTCCATGTCCGTGCTAGCTCACAGAGCGTGGCCAGGAATTGTCTGGGGGAGTGCCAGCTGGCATGGCCCAAAATCACCACTCTTTTGGGTTAACAGCAGAGATGATCACATTCCCAGGCTTCGGGAAGTTCCCAGGCACTGCTAAATTTGCTGACGGAGAAGTAGCCAGGGCGCATTGTCCCATCAAGGAGAAGCTACATCACTCCTCCAAACTCTTCTGTGCATACCTGCTCAGCACACAAATAGTGCCACAGTGCAATGATACCAAATTGCAAGTTCAAACAGTGCAGGGTTTGACTTTCCAGAGAAGCAAAGGTCAAGACTTGTCATGGCACCGTTGTGCTGGCTACGTGCAGTTGTGAATCAGTCCTTGTTAATGCTGAGAAAGTGTGAATTCGGGAGCAGCTGAACATCACCTTTCCTGCATGGTACACAGAAGGATTTAGTTCTGCTGTCAAGGGAAAACTCTTTTACTTTCTGCTGGAGCAGACTGAGAGCTAGCTATAGGGGAAAAAAAAAAATCACACAGAGCCATCAGTTTTACATACACAACCCAAAAAAGAAATAGCAAAGGGTCAAAGTTACCAAACTGCAAAAATTAAGATCTCTCAGAACCTCTATCCTAAATATTACAAGTAAATTTTCTTAAATACTTCTGTCAGAACAATTGATTTGTAAGGGAATCTACACAGGTGCACACATTACAGTGTTGGTAGGTAGGTATGTATGTAGGTGGGCTTTCTCCAGAGGAGGAGGAAGGCAGTTTCTCAACTTCAGGAAGATGCTGAATATCTATAGAAGAGAATTGCTTTAACTACTATTAACCCCAGTTTGATCTGGGATGATATTCCCAGCTGCACTCCACTGCCTATGTAGATACAGTATAAAAACAGTTCTTTTCAGTCTGACTGAAACACCAAAAAGACAAATCACACAGGCAAATATGCTGTTGGTTAGTTTGCCACAAGTAATCTCTCTTTTTCTTTGACTGTGTTCAATATTCTTGGCCATGATTTAGTGTAACTCTGACTTTTAAATTTAGGACTGCTAATTTGTAATGATACAAGATTTTCAGGCATGTTCTTGTAGTCCTGAAAACTCCTTTGCCCAAAAGGCCTATTTTGAAGATAATTTTGATAATTTTGACAAGCAGAGCCATCATGAAACTTTTGGTTCCATCCAGGTCCTAGGCCTCTGTCCTGCCTTAATCTCTGTTGTCCCCTCTTTCTCAGGAGCCCAACTGTTTCTGCCCCATTTCAACACCCATCTCTCCTGCTTAGAATCACACACTTACTTTAACAAAGTCTTCCCTGTGCTTGTCACTGCACAGACTTCTTTTTACGTGTCTAATTTGTCCACTTTTTATGCTTTGTGGCAGCATTGCCCCTCTTTGGAAATTTTCCAGGAAGCACCTCTACTTACTAATTTGTAAAAGGCCTGTATGGTATATTGTAATTTGCTAGTCCATTTCTCCCCCAAGAGTAAATTAATTGAGTTGATAGTAGCAGAATTTATAGTTTTGTATAGGCTATATTTGCATGCTAGGGAAATATTTTAGCATTAGGATGGGGTGAATGAGTCATAATGGATTACGGAGGAATTCCTGTCTAGGCAGCAATAAGAAGCCAAGGCTTTTCTTTCCTTTTTTCCTGGGATGCCTGCCCTGCTTAAGCAGTAGCCTATCTTACCTTTTTTTCTTTTGCACTTAGTATCACACAGGGCTGGAACCTCTAAAGGATTTGTGAAACTGCAGAAGACAAAAAATTTTCTGCAGTGGCTCGTCATCACTGATGATCTTATTTTACTGCCTTTATTGTATTTCTAATTTTTATTTCTCATCTACCAATTATTTACTTCTTTTTTTTTGTTGGTGTGGTTTTTTTTTGGTTTTGTTTTTTTTGTTGTTGTTGGGTTTTTTTGGTTTTTTTTTTTATTTTTTTTTTTTATTTTTTTTATTTTAGGGTTGAACTAGCAGATCTGTGGCTCTTTCCAAACCTGCATAGGGGCTCTACCACCACAGCCACTCCCCTCTACCCCTATAATGCTAAAACGTTTCTTCAGACTGTAGTACCCTCTATATCATCAAAAAGTTGTTGTTGTTTCCTGTGAAATACCTCAGGTGCCAAACACAACCTCAGTGCCTGTGGAAATGGAGTCTCCCAAAGGGGATGCTGACTGTGCATAAATGTGGGCTCTGTTTTCCAAGGCACCTGCCAGAACCTTGCTGACATTTTCAGCATAGGAAAATATTTGGCACTGGACAGCTGTCCAAAAACTTTCACCCTTGTAGGTGAAAAATGTTCCCCTTTTTAAAACATATTTATATAATTTTTGGGCCTACATACATGTGAAAGGCTTCATTTTTCCCCCCACTGTGAACTTCAGGGAATTTAGCTCCTTGGTTCTTCCTATTTCCTCTATCATTCCACACTGTGAACACATCTAGCTCTTCTTTTTAGTCTGTCTTTCCCAGCAACCCGAGTTGCAGGATGGTTCATTGCTTTTACTCTTTCTTCCAGGAATTAGAAGTCTGAGTCCACCATTTATTTATTATTTTTAGGTTCCTCTAAGAAGTGCACCTTGTTGAATGATTAACATGTTTGGATTGAACACCTCCTCCCTTAGCAGCATTGCAAGTTATTCCTCTTCCACCTTCCTCTCCCATAAAAATGATGAGGACAGGATTGTACCTGCAAGCTTGGAGGTGTGCCACTTTCTACCTTTCTGACAGCTGGCTTCTCCATCTCATGATGTGGCTTATGTTTCAGTGTGAAATTACTGAACAGCCAGTTTGCTTGTAAGTTGAAATTTTAGCAAAGGGGAGGTTGGTGTTTTAACTATTGCTCATTGGAAGAGTTTATAAGAGTGACTGGATCTGTGTGTCACCTTTGTGTCCTGCACAGGGTGCTGGCTTTGGCAAAGGTGGGGGATGCATCATTCTTTCATGACAGCAAACAACAATCCCTTGCAGTTGCAAATGCCAGGCAGAATCTTAACTTGTGGCAGTAGCTCTGAAGTGTTCAGCTGCATGTGGCTTTGCCCTTCCCCAGTCATCACCTTGGTTCCATTTTTCTTTTAAATCCCACTGATGCCTTAAGTTTGAGCTTTCATATTTTCCAGATTCTGTTCTGCATTAGTACATAACTCTGAACTTCATGTAAAGTGTTGGCAAGTTCTCCTCACAGTTCAGTCACACAGAACAATCCTTTTCCAGCCAAGAAACCAAGAACACTGCTGCAACTTCAGCCCAAAAAGTGCAAATAACAGGGAACAGAGTAGAGCAAACTGGGAGGATGGGACTGCATCACCCGGAGCTGGAATTGGACAATGAACCCCAATATGGAAATGGACCAAAACCTATAAAAATGTTAAAACTGGTGACTAGCCATCCATCTAGGGTCCATCTTGAGTGTAGCCCTGGCCAGGCTCTTGTACTGCCCAAGGTGCATCCTTTGAAGGCCTTTTGATGAATCCCTACTGTATTCATCTAACTCTGCCCGGCCTCTGTTCCAGGCAGCCTCTTTAGGCATCAGCAGGTAAAGAGCTTTGTAATGTCTTTCTATCCAGGTCTCTTCCTTCAGTACTTTGGATTTTCCATAAAGGCTACTGAATAGATCATATGACTGTTACCTGGAGAATATATTGGTGGTGGCCAGGCCTTCTATAAACCCTGGATTATTGATAGACACGTCTGTTGCTTCTCCTGTTTTGTACCTTGCTCTAATACACAGAACCACAGAAAGGTTTGGTTTGGAAAGGACCTTAAAGACCATCTTGTTCCAGCCCCCTGCCATGGGCAGGGACACCTTCCACCAGACCAAAGCTCCATCCAGCCTGGCCTTGGACACTTCCAGGAATGGGGCATCCACAACTTCTCTGGGCAACCTGTGCCAGGGCCTCACCACCCTCACACAAAAGAATTTTTTCCTATTATCAAATCTAAACATTGTCCTGCCACTACACTTGTAAGTAGAAGTAAAATGCAGTATTCAAATTCCCCTAATACACTGTTTTTCACAGGTAGATATTAACAGATTAAAAGTAATCTTGGAAGGGATTTGTTTTGTTTTGTTCTTTAATGTACTTGCTTGGTGATTGCAATAGATAGTGTACAGGAAGAAAATCTGATAAAAGACCTTATTGTCCTTTATTTTCTGGACAGTTTCAACAAAAGAGAGCTTTTAATTTTGTTATTTAGCAGTTGATCAGAACCCTTGACTGATGAATTCCCACTGCCTATCATTACGGAACCCAAATCTTCGTCCAGCACAAAGTGCAGCCTATTTTAACAAATTCATTGAGTTATAAATGGGAAGGAGATACTAGCAAAATCTTGAACTGTGCTGGCAGGATATGCTCCTTCACTTTATTTTATTAAAAAAAAAAATACAGATAGGATTTAACTAGCTGCTTCTGAGGGAAAATATAGGCTGTATTCCAGAGAGAAATAAATGTGAAGTGTTAGACCATGGGTAAGCTAATATGCAATTACTTCAGTCCATCATAATTGGAGACTAGTCAGTCACCTTGAGGACATATCTGGGTATTTCCCAAAATATGTCTCCAAAATAATTTAGGATACTGTGCTCTTGAATATGTGCATGGAAACAGCATTGAAAAAATATAAGATAAATTTAAGAACCATGCCCTCCCAAAACTTGAAAAATTTTGTTGTCTATTCTCAAGCTCTCTGGAGTGAAAGAACAGCAAAACAGTAAGGTTCAGTTATAATGTAAAATTAAGCAGCACCATTTCCTTAATATTCATCAAAATATGATCCAAAACATTTGCAAGTGGTGAGCAGTGTAACCCACACCACCAGCAGCACCAGTCTCAACATGCCATCCCTAGGAAGGAACAAATAATGAGAGCATGGTAGTTTTTTAAAGGGTCTGAGCATTGGTATAGAATACACAGATTGGAAGCCAAATCTGAAGTGAAACTGATGCAATCATTGGACAAAATGAAATTTTCGAAATGAAATTTTCTTTCAAAGAGGGAGCTGGAGAATGGATGTGCAAAGGGGCTATTTATAGAAGAAATCCCACTCATTAGACTTGATTAGGGATAGGCTGTGGCCTTTTTTTTTTTTTTTTTTTTTTTTTTTTTTTTTTTTTTTTTGGTTGAAAACAAAATCAATTCCTTCAAAATGGTGCAGGGAAAAGTGTGTGGGAGCAAGATTTACAGAATAAAGGCTTCCTTTAATTTATTCACTAAAGATTCCTGGCAGGTAAAACTCATTTAAAGGAAACACTTTATTTTTTTCCCCATGATCTTCTAAATTCCCATCTGTACTCAGACATTTCTATTTACAGTGTTACATTCTTCAGGAGCAAAACTTCTCTGATGTAAAATGCTGAAGGAGTTGTTCACGAACGTTGCTGAAAAAATGTCTCTGTGCAGAAAGTTTCCTGAAAATGACTGTGGTGCTCCCACAACAGCCTCATGTAATCAGACTCCCAGGGTACCACACAGGCTGACCAAGGAAGCTGCTGCAGCCCTAGCTAAGGAGGCAGGGCTCTGCTCATGAAGTTGTAACAGGTCTTAGAAGGTCCTCACCTTGTTCCCTGATCTCCCAAGCTCGTGGTAGCCAATATACTTGTACTAAAGATATT